>NC_141923.1:14570075-14873106 GCF_057802395.1 Ceratotherium simum simum | reverse complement strand
TTGACAGATGAGGAAACTGAGACTCAGAAAGGACCAGTGACCCCCCCCCCCCCAACAAGTGTCCTCAGAGAGTGGGCATCCAGGCCCAGATTCACATTCCGGCCAGCTGGCCCCACAGCCAGGCCGTTGGACCACAGGCGCCGTCTCAGGCAGCTGCAGACGTGAGCCGCCCCCAGCGCACAAGGGCAGCGCTGGGCCTCACCTCCCTCCTCAGGCCAGGCTGGACCCAGGGCCATAGGGTGACCCTGGGGGGCCGAGGAGGCAAAGGTGAGGAGAGGCCACCAGCTGCACTCCTGCGACCTCAGCCTGGGCCCCTCCCCTCCTCCTCCACACAGGGAGGGACTCTGAAGCACAGTGGGAATCACTGCCTGGCTTCCAGCTCGGCTGCAAATAGTTCTGTGTGGGAGGAGGGAGAAGAGAGCCAGCACGTCCCCGCCCGCCCCCCGCCAGGGCCCCTCTGCTGGTCCCAGGGCCACTTACCCCTCCCCTTGTGCTGGGCAGAGAAGAAAGGATGTCCTTGCAGTGCAGCCTGGGCCAGGCACCGCACCTCATCAGGGTCATGTGAGCATGCCCAACAGCCCTGTGAGGGGAAGTGTCACCCCCACTTTGAGACTGGAGCTGGAGGCCCTTCTCCACTGGAGGTGACGTGGCCAGGCAGGGCTGGGATTCCAGCCAGATCTGTGTGACCCACAGCCCAGTGGTCACCAGGAAACCCTATTGTCCTCAGTGGGTCAGGGGTTAACCAGCAGCAGATGGGGAGGCAGGGAGGGCCATGGAGGCTGTGGGCAGCCCAGATGGCCAGCTGGAGCTCCTGACTCCAGATGGACCTGCAGAAGGTGCCCCACAACCTGCCTGCCACCTCCCCGTAGCCAGCCCCACTTGGGGCCTGACCTCCAGGAGGAGTCCTGATGCAGCCTGGCCCGGAGGCCTCACGCGGTGGCCCTGTGGGGTGGCGTCCTCTTCCTGGCACCCTACAACCCCTACTGCCAAGTCAGGTCTCAGCCTGGAAGGCAGGCTGGGCAGGGGTGCCTGTCCCCATAGGACCCTGAGACCCAGAGAGGGACAGAGACTCAGTCAGGGTCACCCCCAGGCAGGCGCAGAGCTGGAATGGGTCTCCCAGGGTATGGCCTTGAGGAAGGGGCCTCAGCCTGGCCCCCAAAACCCTTCAGGAGGAGCCCATGCCTGTCTGAGACATTCACAGGATGTCCTTCTCCTGGTCCCATCCGGCCGTGGCGGGGGCGGGGGCAGCAGGAAATGAGTTGATCATGAGTGTGGGAAGAAGGCTGGTGGCGAGAGCGGTGGCAGCTCTGAGGGTCAGCCTTCTGGGGACGAGCCCTTCTGCTTGTGTTGGGGGGCGTGGGGTCTTCGCAGCCCAGCACGGCCCGCCCGCTGACTGTGTCCCCCGAGACGGGACCTGAGCAAGGTCTCAGGGGCTTGCGGTCAAGTGTGAGGATGCTTGGGAGTAGGCAGGAAGGCATACGGACAGGAAGCAGAGAGGGGCGGGGAGGGAGGCAGAGGTGCAGGGAGAGAGAACAGCCGCTCGCAGAGGAGGCAGCCGCAGCCACCATGCGGCCACCTTGCACAAGGCCTGAGGGCACTAGTCACTATTCTACAACAAGATTCGTGCCCCTAATTAGACAACGTCCCCCCTGCTGGCCATGAGAAGTATCCGGGAGGGAAGAGCAGGAAGGAGACAGGTGGAAAGCAGGAAAGAGGGAGCCAAGCAGTGAGGGGGCTCCCTGTGGGGGAGGTGAGCCGTACTGCTGGGAGGCTGGTTGGTGTTGAAGAGGGAGATGGCAGGGCACAGAGGAGCCCATCCCGCCTTGGAATTCCCTTCTGCTGCCCCCATGCCTTCCACACGGCTGTGCTGGTGGGAGCTGGGCTGGGGCCATGGCTGGGCTGGGGCCATGGCTGCGGTGGGGGTGAGAGGCTGCCCGAGGTGCCCGGCATGGACAGGGTGGAGGGTGGACATCTCCAGGGAAGTGGGGAGGGTGCCTGGCTGAGGGCGTGACTTCTGTGGGCAGATGGGATGGGGCATCCCAGGATGACCGTGTGACCACAAAGATCTGAGTGACCGTCTGGAGGAGTCTGGGGGCTGTGGCACATGGTTACAGACACGGACACACGCATGCCCTCTCTTAGGCCTGAAGACAGGTAAGGGGCACAGGGGACGGGAGGCCTTCGTTCCCATGCCTAACCCTGTCCCCAAGATCCTTCTCCCCTGGGAGGCGGGGCTGGCTGTCTTTAAAGAAGGGCCTCCTCTCTCCCATCGCCTTCTTCTCCTTCCCTCCCTGGTCCACCCGCCCTCCAATTCTCCTCAAATTCCCCTCATCTCCTCCCCACCCTCCCCCTCAGCTTGCTTTCCAGCTTAATGAGGAACGGGAGCTTTGGGAGGAGGACCCCCAAGGTCCACTGGCACAGGGCCCAGGTGCTCTACCCACAAGAACACCTGGGCTCCTACCTGAGGCAGCCCGTCGCCTCTCAGGGGCTCGAGGACACGGCCCCAGCAGTTACCAGCTCTCCTGCCTTATCAACTTGCCCCTCTGCAAACACTCCTGAATCCATTCCAACCTGGCTTTACCCCACCACTCTGTCCAAACAGCTTGTCTTAGTCAGCTGGGGCTGCCATAAAAAATACCACAGACTGGGGGGCTTCAACAACAGAAATTTATTTTCACACAGTTATGGAGGCTGGAAGGCCAAGATGAAGATTCCAGCTGATCCAGGTTCTGGTGAGAGCTCTCTTTCTCTTTTTTGTCCATGGCCATCTTCTGGCTGTGTGCTCACATGGTGGAGACAGCAAGCTCTGGTGTCTCTTCTTATAAGGACGTTAATCCTATGGGATCAGGGCCCCACCCTCATGACCTCATTTAACCTTAACTACTTCCTTAGGGGCTCCATCTCCAAACGCAGACACACTGGGGGTTAGGACTTCAACACATGAATTGAGGGGGAGCACAATTCAATCCGCGGCACAGCTCTTGTCAAGGTCATCACTGACTCCACAAACCCAAGGGTCAATTCTTGGGCCTGCCCTGCTGGACCTCTGGGGCAGTGAACACAGCCAACCACCCTTTCCTCCTTGAAATTCGGTCTTCGCTCGGCCTGTGAGACTCCACTCTCTGGCTCCTCCTCCTCCCTCACAGCTGCTCCCTCCCAAAGAGGGACATTCTTTGCTGGTCCCTCTTCATTTTCCCAACCTGTAAACCTTGCCATGTCCTGAACTCAGCCCTGACGTTTCCCCTTTCTGTCTCTATTCATTCCTGATGTGGCCCCATCACAGCCCATGGCTTTCAATTCCCCGTTCACGCTTCCCACATTCACTCCCTCATCTTGGACTCTCCCTGTGCTCCAGCCCCATGTAGCCAGCTGCTTCCCACTTGGAGGCTTCGTGGGCATCTTATTCCCAACCTGCCTACAAAGAAACTTCTGCTCCCCTAACGCCCCAACCTCACCAACCTGCTCTTCCGTGGTCGACAACTCCAGCCTTCCGGTAGCTCAGAACAAAACCTTGCCGGCATCCCTGACTTCTCTCTTTCCCTCACAGTCCGGATTTGATGTGTGAGCAAATCCTCTCAGCTCTGTCTTCAGAGCACTCACAATCCAACCACTTCTCGCTGCTCCGTCTCCTTCCACTTGGTCTAACCACCATTGTTGCTCATCTGGAGGGCCAGCCTCCTGACAGCCTCCAGCTTCCCCCTGTGGTCGGCTGAACAATGCCCCTCCCGGCCCTGCAAAGAGGTCCACATGAGGGCCGGCCCTGTGGCTTGGTGGTTAAGTGCGCGTGCTGCGATGCTGGTGGCCCGGGTTCGGATCCCGGGTGCGCATCGAGGCACCACTTCTCCGTTCATCCTGAGGCCGAGTCCCGCATACAGCAACTAGAAGGATGTGCAGCTACGACACACAACTATCCACTGGGGCTTTGGGGGGAAAAAATAAAATAAATAAAATCTTTAAAAAAAAAAAAAAGAGGTCCACATGATAATCCCTGTAACCTGTGAGTGTGTTACTTTATATAGCAAAAGAGACTTTGCAGAAGTGATTAAATTAAGGAACTTGAGATGCCGGGAGCTTATCCTGGATTATTCGGGTGGGCTCAATTTAATCACAAGGGTCTTTACGAGAGGGAGGCAAGAAAGTCAGAAGGCAGAGGTGATGTAACAATAGAAGCAGAGAGAAAAAGAGTGATGTGATGCGGGGCCTCAAACCAAAGAATGCGGGCAGTCTCTAGAAGCTGGAAAAAACAAGAAACGGATTTTCTTCTAGAGCGTCCAGAAGGAACATAGCCCTGCCAACACCTTGATTTTAGACTTCTGACCTCCAAAACTGTAAGAGAATAAATTTGTGTTGTTTTAAGTCACTAAGTTTGTGGTAATTTGTTACAGTAGCCACAGGAAGCTAATACACACCCTTAACATGGCCCATGAGACCCTACGTGATCTGGACCCTGTTAAACCTCTCTGACTCATCTTCTGGCTCCTCTCATCCTTTACCACCCTGACTGTCCCCTTCCCACCTCTGAGCCTTGGCACCTGCTGTTCCTGCTGCCTGGGACGCCCTTCCCCAACAGATCCACCCGGCTTACTCCAGCCAAATGTCACCTTATCAGAGGCTTCTCCGACCACCTTCTAAAAAATCGCAGCCTAACACTCCCTAGGCCCTGTACCCTGCTTCTTCTTCCTCCATACACATATCACCATGTATATATGGCACGAATTCCATGTTATACATTTGTCTATTTCCTTCCATAAAAGTGTAAGCCCCATTCACACACACCGCTTACCCTCAGTGCCCGGAATAAGCGTCTGGTGTTGTAAGCTCTCAACAGATATCTGGATGAATGAATGAATTTTACAGATGGGGACTAAGACCAGGGAGGGGGAATGAATCAGCCACGGCCTCTCCACTCCTCACCGTCCCCAACCACTTCAGCTGGGCAGCGCTGCGCACCTTTCAAGGTTTTACCCCTCAGGCCCGGGTCTCAACCCCGGTTCTGCCAGGCAGTTTCCATGTGACTCAGGCAGGCGTCTTACCCACTCAGCTTCTGCTCTTTCGTCTGTTAATGAATGAGTGAATGACTTCATTCATTCAGCAGGGCCCTTAGTTGGAAACTTGCTCAGCAGGCTAGGGGACTAGGAGGGAGGCTGGAGCAGTGAGGGAGTGGGAAGAAGGAGGAGAGGCCGGCCAGATCCAGGCAGCAGGGCCTCGGGAGTAGGGAGCCCGGTTGCGGGGAAGAGCTGGGGAGACCTGGAGGGGGTTTAGAGGGCGGAGCCTGTCCTAATCCTCACCTGGAAGAGGACACACAGGGTGTCAGAGGATGGGCTACAGGGAGAAGGGAAAAGCAGGAACACTGCCGGTGGTCCAGCGAGAGGAGGGGGAGAGGTGGAGAGATGGAGATGTGATTTGGGTAGAAATGACAGGATGTACTGGAAGGCAGAAGGCGTGGGCGGGACGGAGTTTAGGAAGAGCTCCCACACGGGGAGTAATGAGGACGCTGGCGCTTCCCTGCCTTTCCCAGGCCCCTTTCAGGCGTTAACTGATAGAAACTCCACTTGCTCTAAGCAAAACGTAAATGTATCGGCTCATGATGGAAAAGTCTAGAGCTCCAGTACTCCAGCGGTGACCCCGGGACCCAGTCCTCTATCTCCTCACTCTCTTCTTCTGAGTCAGCATCCTCAGGCAGACTGTCCCACACAGCGCCAAATGGCCACCAGCAGCCCCAGGTTGGCACAAACCCGACAGAAAGAGGCTTTTTTCTAATATTTCTACATAGTCCCAGGGGAGCCTTTCATTGGCCAACATTAGGCCACATGCCCAAATCTGAACGAGTCAGTGAAATCAGGGGCTGCAGAGCTCTGGCTGCCCAGGCCAGGCCCGTGTGTCTGTCCTTGAGCCATGTGGATGGAGAGTGGAGGAGGGGGTTCTCCCAAGGGAGACAGATGCCATGAAGGGGATAGATGACGGGCAGGCAGACAGGAGCCATTGCCAGCGCCCCTACACAGGCTGATGCGCACAGGATTTTCTGAGGCAAGGGCTTGGCACAGAGCCAGCCTGGGAGATAGTGGCTGGTATGGTGCCTGGACCATTATTCTGGGGTGGCCCCGGCCTCCTGATGCTGGGCCTGGGCTGGCCCTAGGTGGGCCTCTCCCTGCACTCCTGCATAGGATGGCAGGGCTGCGCCCTGATCCTCCAGTCAGGGCAAGCTGCCACTCCGCTGAGCACCTGCCCTTTCCTGCCAGTGTCTCATGTTGTCAATTCCATGATTTATGACCACGCAGAGCCCCAGATGCCTCCTGGCATGGTCAGTGCTGAGGTTGGGGTGCCTGCCTGCTCTGCCCACAGTGGGCTCCTGACTGTGGTCTCTCTCCAGACCTCAACTGCCCCCTTGCCTGCCTGCCCAGGGAGTCAGGGAGGTTGTGCCCAGCTTGGGTGGGGTTCTTGAGACTTTAGGACCCTTTAGCTCAGGCCCTCCACATTTCCTCAGATCCTGGCAAGGTGGGGCTGCCCCACAGTTGTTCAGCCAAGCAGCTCTGGGAATTGGAGAGGCCTGCTCAGGTTCTTTCTGTCTTGGTCTTCGCTATCCACTCTGTTGGATTCAGTCTCCAGCTTCACATGTGGCCCCAACACCTCTACACCCTCCCCTCATGGTGGCAGGAGGGCTGCTGCAGTTCCAGCCTCATATCTCAGGTTTAAGTCCAGCAGGAAAGAGTGGGAACCTTTCCTTGCAGCTCCCACTCTGATTGGACCACTTCAGGTCACATGCTCATTCCTAATCCTCTGTGGTCACTGAAGGCCAGATATTGATTGGCCAGGCCTGAGTCATGTGCTCCAATCCCAGACAACATGGGGAGAGTTGGGAAGGGTGAATTCCCACACTAGGGCAGAGCCTCCAACTGCTGAGGGCCCCCAGGTGCAGACAGCTCCCCACCCCAGGAACTGAGCCTTAAGCTCTCTCAGATCTGTGGGCTTTCACGAAAGACACAGGCCACGGGTCCGTTTAAAAATCATTTTATTATTAACATCATCTTCCCATTTAGCCAAGTGTCTGTCATGTATAAGGAATGTCGGTAAATATTCCATTTGAAGCTTCTTTGTACATATTTCCATCGATAAATAAACTCTGAATTCACATAAAAAAGTTAAACTTAAATAACTCATATTTCCTTCTCTTGTAACAGGCATATATTGGTAAAATATAAATATTCTTGGACTCAGGCTTTGTTCTAAGTGAGGACAGTAATTCATCACATAGTACAATTACTGACAACAAAACCAAGAAATTGTCAGCTGGTGTCCTGGCTTGGACTAGTATGAGGTGGGAAACGGAAAGTTCACATTTGGTTTCTGGGCCAAGGGTGGGGCGGGAGTGGTGATGGGGAGGAGAGAACAGTTTTCTTTACAGCTCTGATAAAAATAATCTGTTCTGCCACTGAATTTTAACTTTGAATATATTCTTCTACATTTGTTGATTAAGTCCATAATCATTTTACTTAAAACTCAGATGTCAACTAACAAAATATGGCACATAATCCATTTTGAACAATGTCAGTAGATTCAGAAACTATCATTGGGCTGGCAAAACAACAACAGAAATACACACGTGGGGAGCGATGATTCAGGGGTTGTTTGGTTAGTTCACTGTGGTCGATCGCACAGTCACCCAGGGCCTCGGTATGGCAGACTCGTCCCCTCGGGCCACCCCAGGCAGGGTCTCCTTGGCCTGAGCGGCAATGGGGCTGGTGGGTGCCTGCTCAGAGCACTCGAGGGATGATGGTGAAGGGCACCGCCGGGCTGCTGGCCTCCAGCTCCAAGGCCGTCAGGAAACACTCGGTGGCCGCTGCGTCATTGCCCTGAGCTTGGAGGACCTCACCCAGCCCGTTCCAGACCTCGTGGGCTGTTGAGTTCACCTGCACCGCATCCCGGAGGATCTTCTCTGCCAGACTGTAGCGGCCCAGCTGATGAAGGATCAGGGCCTGCAGGCACGGGAGAGACAGATAGACAGACCGTCAGAGAGACTCTACAGCTCTGGGCTCCTATCTGTCCGTGAGTTTCAGCAAGGTCCTTGGAGGTAGGTGTGTATCCCCATTGGCTGGGCACACGGTAAGTTCAAGTTCTACCTGCACTTGGGCAATGGTCAAAATAGTTGCTTGAACCATATGAAGTTGCCCACAATCAGCCAGTTTTGAATGATAAAAATGGCAGTTTAAAATGGTTCATCTGAGGGCCGGCCCCGTGGCTTGGTGGTTAAGTGAGCGCGCTCCGCTGCTGGCGACCCGAGTTCGGATCCCGGGCTCCCACCGGCACGCTGCTTCTCCGGCCATGCTGAGGCCGCGTCCCACATACAGCAACTAGAAGGATGTGCAGCTATGACACACAACTATCTACTGGGGCTTTGGGGGAAAAAATAAATAAATAAAATCTTTAAAAAAAAAAAAAAAAAAAAAAAAAAAAAAAGGTTCATCTGAATACTTAACACCCAGCAATGAACCAATTGGAATGGCCACGGTCTGTACTGATGCACGGTCATCCTGCATGTACCAGCAGACACCTGCCTGCATGGAAGGGTGTCTGTCATCTTTTTTCTTTAACCTACAGAAATGTCATTTGTGGCATTACTATCTTAACGATTAGAACAGAATTTTTTTAAATTGCTCACAGCCCCCTACCCTAACCAAACCCCTGATCTCATGGTCCCTTGCTCACCCCAGGCTCGGCCAGGGCACAGCTGTCATTTTACACAGTGTTAATCAGGGTGTATGTGTTGGTCCCCAACTATTAGATCATAATCATGTTTCCAAGTCGTGCAACTCCACAACTGATGTGTTTGCACTCTTTCATCCAACAGACATACCTTCATTTACCCAAGCTCTTCCTCACGGGGAGAGATTTAGGTCACACCCAATCTCCTTGCTACTATAAATCACGCTGTAATGACATCTTTCCAGATAGCGCCCCTTCACTCTTTTAGATCAGTGGATTTCAAATCCTTTTTACAGCCTCGGAAACCTTTGGGTAAATGGAATCTTACTGAGAACACCCACATATTGTGGGAATAAACAGACAAAAAGGAACTGCTTGGGGGCCGGCCTGGTGGCATAGCAGTTAAGTTTGCGAACTCCGCTTCAGCGGCCCGGGGTTCGCCAGTTCGGATCTCGGGCACAGACCTACGCACCGCTTGTCAAGCCATGCTGTGGCGGCGTCACGTATAAAATAGAGGAAGATGTTAGTCCAGGGCCAGTCTTCCTCAGCAAAAACAAGAGGAGGACTGGCAACAATGTTAGCTCAGGGCTAATCTTCCTAAAAAAAAAGGAACTGCTTGGTGTAGGGGAGGGGAGGGGTCCAGAGTCTGTCACCAGCTCCTCACAGGG
This sequence comes from Ceratotherium simum simum, assembly GCF_057802395.1. Taxonomy (NCBI): domain Eukaryota; kingdom Metazoa; phylum Chordata; class Mammalia; order Perissodactyla; family Rhinocerotidae; genus Ceratotherium; species Ceratotherium simum. The sequence goes on along the minus strand of NC_141923.1, from coordinate 14,863,738 downwards.
GCCCTGGACGAGGCTCTATGGGACCAGCTTGACAACCATTTGGAGATGCTTCTTTTAGGGCACATTTCCCCAAAGTGGTTTATTGGGTTGGAGGATATGACTCTTTTTAGGGTTCTCCAAATATTTTGCAAATTATATCCCTAATGAGTCGTGTCACTTTTTTGGCCATTTACAGAGTTTCAGTGGTCGGTCCCCCATCCCCCCACTCTCATTACTCTTTATTTTTGCTAATTACCCAAGCGCAGAATGTCCCGCCTTACTGAAACCTGCGTTTCTTTCACAACAGTAGACGTTAAATATTTCCCATGCCTCTGTTTCCGAGACTTTTAGAAGACAGATATTCATCTGCTATCATAATTGTCTAGTTTGTTGTTGACTTCTGAGGTTTTTCTCTTTGAACAGAAGTTTTTAGTTTTCTTAGTTGAATTTCTTAAGTTGAATTTGTTGATCTTGGATTTTTTTGTTGTTGTTGCTTCAAAGCTTAGAAACTTACCCTTTCAAAGAACTGACACATTCAATGTCATTTAATGTGACCTGACTTTCCTTACGTAGCTGTCCACTTTACCTTGGCGATAGGAATCTAAGTGGATTTCCCCGACTTTGCTAATGCTCCCTTCCCCTCACTCCTGCGAGGCGCTGCCTTTGTCATATAGTGAATCATTACATGAAACTGGGGCCGTCTACAATTTCGCAGGGAGCCATAATACCTCTCTTTGCATCAGGACGTATTGTGTTGATTTCTGTTACTCCACATCATGTTTCAACAGGTGGGATTAGAGCCTTTCCACACTGCTCTTTGCTTTCAGTCTATTTGCGGACAGTCTTTCCCTGTACTATTCCAGATGAATTTAAAGATCATTCCGTTCGTTCCCTTTGGGAGGTGACCTGTACTGCATTAAGTCTCCAGGTGTGCGTGGAGAAGCCTGACATCTCTACAGTGTTTAGTCTTCCCACCCAGGAATGTGGCACCATCAGATCTCATCCCAGATCTCCCAGGAAAGCCTGCACTTCCTTCTTGTGGCTCATGCACAGCACTGATGAGGCATCCCGTGTTCTCAAGCCTGAGCTTCACCAGGGGGCAAGGGGAGGGGCCATCTGAGGGCTTGACAAGCAGCCTGACTTCTGATCGGCGCCTGCACCTATGAGCACCTAGTGCAGGAGCTGTGAAGCCGACCCGGGAGGAGCTCATGGCCAGTGGGGCGACGGCCAAGGAGACGCTGTGGAGTGTGTGAGGCTCTGGAGGGGTCCTCGCCACACCCCCAGCTCTGGGAGGGGGAGGCAGTTCAGGGAGCCTTCCTGAGCAAGGAGGTGGAGGAGGCCCCAGGCAGACAGAGGCTGCCCTCCCCCGGCCAGGGCACAGCAGGCTTCAAAGTCAGCTCTACCCTCTCTCAGAGGACAGCTGAAAGGAAACAGCATCCATTTCCTTTCTTATCAACACTTAGACATGCCTTAACAATGTCCATGCTGGAGTCCCTGGGTAGGACCAGGTCCTAGATTGGACCTGCCAGAGCTGAGGGCTCCCAGGAGGTGGCCAGGGCCAGGCAGACGGGCGGCTCCCTCCTTGAAGCTTTAGAAGGAGACAGGTGGCCGGAAGTCAGTGCTCGCAATTAGGATTCCACCTTGGCTTCTGAAATTTGCTCTCCTCAGACTGCAAGGCCTTGCCTGTTCTCCAGGTGAACTGCTGGGTTTCGGCGGCCTTCCCAAGGCTGGTCAGGGTCAGGTTCTCAGCGACCACCAGCGGAAGTCTCCCAGCCCTACCTGTCCACACACAAGGCCACCGCAGAGAACCATTTCCCAGGCCTCACAGGGTTTTCTCCTCAGCTCTCTCCCCCCAGCTCCCACACTCCATCCACTGGGGGTAAGGGAACTATGTGCTGAGAACAGGGGCAAATATCCAGCACGGACCCAGGCTTCCCGGCAGGGTGAATACTAATAGTAAGAATAGCAGCAAGCACTTTCACTGTGTTTATGACACACCAGGCACTGTTCTAGGTGCTTATATTAGTTCATTTGATTCACCTGGGGACCCCCAGAGCCATTTCACAAGGGCATGGCCAGGACACACACGCATCTGGTGCAAGGCCTGCTTTCATTGCTGTAAAGCAAGAGCCCACAGCTGCGGAGCACCTATTACCAGGTGGAGAAATAGCCCCATGTACCAGGTATTCCCACTCCATTTTGCAGGGGGTAAACTGTGGCTCCTAGAGGCTATGTCTCGTGTCCCCAAGCATAAGCTAGCTACTGCAGAGTGGGCTAGAACCCGCATCCCCTAACTCCCAGGGCCTGCCTGAAATCCATCCGGATGGGGTGTGCAGTCCAGGGTGGGCGTGGTGAGTAATCACATCCATCTCAGGGTGGTGCTCTTCCCACTCTGGTCTCCTTTAGAGAAAATCTGACAGCTTGACACCCTCATTTCCCAGCCTTGAAGGTCAGGCGGGAAGAACGGGAGGCCGCTTTCGCAGGTTGTGTTCGACAGTATGTAGGGCTCATGAGTTCCTGCCTCCTTCCTTCTACGGGAGGTTATCAGCCTGAGCTCACTCAAGAACACTCTGATTTACTCAACAGAAATGAGAGTAGGGAGGGGGTCCGTGTAGTGGCAGCGAGCAGCAGCGTGGAAAGATTACAAAAGGAGCCCCATCACGTTCCTTCAAGGCATGACTTGCTCAGTACATCAAAATTACTGAATACAAACCACCTTTCTCCAAGTGGCTCTACCAGGCAGGGAGACACACACCGCATGTGTTTGGCAAATGGGTGATGAGGGACGAGCCACCTGGTAAGACAGAAAGAGGCATCCTTGGTTACTTGGCTACAGGTGGAGGATAGAATTTAGGCCCCACTAGGCTCTGCTGCTGTCGAACTAGCTGCTGTTTCCTTCCTCTACGTGGAGTGTCTTCTCCCCATTAGGCACTGTGCTAGACTTGTGTACTAGGTTCATCTCGTATTACTGTCCATTTAGATACAAGGAGACAAGGTTCAGAAAGGTCTTGCATGAGGTCACAGGGCCAATGAGTACAGAGCAGCAGGCCAGCCCAGGTCTGCCTGAGGCCAAAGCCCCGTTCTCCCCACCACGTCTTCCCACTCACTTGCTGCTGCCTCTGTCGGTTTCCAAGAGGAGCCCAGAGCCCCTCAGGCACTAACCCAGTTACATCTGTGCAACAGCAAACGGGCATCTGCCTCGCTGTGTCTCCCTCTCACTTCTCCAACCACCAGGCTGGTTCTCCCTTTCTCTTCTCTGACCACTGGTTGCTGACTGTTGCTCCTTCCCACGGTTATGGCTGGGAGACTGCTCCTCTCCAGGGCACAGCTTTTCTCCAGCTCGGGCCTGCTGTTGGGGAGCATCCTATACATTCACTCAAGGACCAGTTACCTTTGGTGACCCACAGACTGGCTGTGATCTTGAGGCTGGGGATGGCTGCACGTGCCAAAGGACTGGGGGGTCCTGTTTAGCCAGAAAGTGGACCAATGAGATGTGGAGACACAGGAGGATGAGGGCCTTGGCCCAGTGAGACGTGGAGGTCACTGCTCTCAGCAGCAGTGACCTGCCCCACCCTGCTGGAGTGGAGACAAGGACACTAGTCCTTTTGCTGGGAATTTTGTTTGGAAAGTGGCAGGCTGCTGAATCTGGGTGTAGCCTACCATGGGGGCTCCAGGGTAGACGGCAGGGGCAAGTCTACCCGCCCCCAAACACCCGCAGAGAACCAGCCAATGGCCTAATCTGACCCATTGCCCTCAGGGCTGGGCAGCTAAGAGCCTTTGTGGTTCTCTGGTGTTTTGGGGTTCTTGTGGGCTTGGAAATTTCCAGCCTATACCAGACTTATATTCCTAATGCAGGAACAGGCTGCCATTTCCAGATGACCTTGAAGCTTCCTGAGCAATCTGTTTAGTGAAATTAATTCCTAAAGCTGGAGCTGCTCAGGGAGATACCACAGACTTGCCAGGGGCTGCCAGCTCAGGCTTGGCGAGGGAATGAAAAATCGGCCTCTCTCCAGTGCCCCAGTGAGCCAAGAGCAGCTCAGAAACCAGTCACCCAAGGGGATCGACCAGAACAAGCTTCGGCTGGGGTCTGAGCCACTGCTGGGTACCAGCGTCGCTGGCAGGTTGGCCAGAGGTAGGCTGGGACCTGGGCATGCCTGGCCATCAGGACTGACACCACCTGAGCCCCCCTGTGCTGTGAGAGGCCTTCCCTGGCTTTAATGTGCTCTTATGCCCTAGAACCCTGACATCCTTTCCAATTCTACGGGCCCTGCTTCCTCGCTTCTCCAAAGACCAGATGCCTAACTCCTGAGGCTGGCATTTACCTGTTCTCACCACCAGCTGGGCCCGACTTTCTACCAGTACAGACCTCTTGGTTCAGCCAGGCTGGTCTGACAGCCCCTGCATTTCTGCAGGATACAGCCCCCAGCCTCCTTCCACCGCCCTAACCCTAGTCAGTCCCGGCCTGGCCCCTCCCCCTGGAGCTCGAGTCCATCTGCCCAAAGCCCTGACCACCCTCATTCCCTCAAGAGCCCAGGCCACACTGCCCACTACAGGCAGCGCTACCCAGAGGCACACGGCTCCCGCTCGCAGCCCTCAGGCTGGCAGGAGACAGATTTCCATGACTGACATATTTCATTACAATAACCTGCCCTCCCCCCATATCAAAATCAACCAAAACCCACGGAGTGATTGCCCAGATCCCAGCCATGTGCTGGGGACACAGACGTGGGCAAGACTCAGGCCTGCTCTCAAGGAGCTCGGGGCCGAGTGAAAATCATAACACGACTGAGCAGTTCCTCTGTGCCAGGTGCCAGGCTACGCCTCGGCAGGCAAGATCCTGTTTAACCCTCTCACTCTACGAGTTGGTGCTGTTGCGGATACTGTTGGATAGACAATTAGACCTGCCTAAGACCCTTCCTCGGGTAGTGAGTGGCAGAGCTGAGGTGTGAATTCGTGCATCCGTGCTCTTAACACTAGGCCCTCCTTCCTTCTCTTGGAGAGGATGCCCAAACAGGCTTCCACCTTCCCCTACCCTGGTGTTTCTGGAGCCACTGTAGCTTAGGAGCCAGCTGGCCTTCCAAGAGGAGGGGAATCGCAGAGGAGGTAACTTATTAGTCCCTCTCTTGAGACACAAATGAAGACAGCCTCCTAAGCTTGTAATTATTATAATCAGGTGTTTTGTACAAATAAGATCTTGGTGGCGCACCAAATTGGAAATAAGGGATTAAATTAAACCCATTATTTCAAATGAGACAAAGTAGACCTGGCTAGGTTGAGGACAATTAGCATCTTCCTCACTCATGTCTTTTGTGTGCGTGTGTTTAGCCCCAGAACTAAACACCCTGCCACGTGCTGTGAGGACCTGTGCGGGCTCTAGTGTCCAAGGCTTCCTGCTGCAGCCCTGGCTCCGGGGAGCACACGAAGCCTGGCTCAGGCCAATAGCAAGGCTGCAGGACAAAAGCCCTTTTGGAAGATTTTAGACATTCCCATGGTGCTCTCCCAGGTGCCAAGTCAGCCCCTCGCTGGGCTCAAGGGCATGTTGCGGACCACTGCTTGTCCCTCTAGGAGTACAGGTACTGGGAGACAAGGGCCCTGCAAGAAAGCATTCTTCCAGCTACAAAGAAGTCACGCAGCTCAGCTCTGGTTGGGGGTCAAGCAATCGCTCTCTCTCTCACTACGTGGCTGTTGCTTTTTCCTACACATAATGCTTTGGAAATCAAACATTCGGCAGCAGGATGGAGATGAACAACTCCCTTGTACTTTCCATGCCGGGGCCTAGCTGCTGCTGCAGACTCCACCCTGCGGGCCCTGCTCTCGGCTGCTCTGAGCCAGCCTGGGATTCGCAGAGGCTGCGCGTTCTCACCGAGGCCAGGGTTGGGGAGGAAGTCTGGTGTCAGGGGTGGAACTGGAGCACCTAAAGATCCTTCTGTCCCATCTAGGGTCAGATGCTCCACCATCACACCACTGCAGGGGGCTGGGGGTGGGGGGTTTTAGGGCAGCTTTGTCAGGAGGCTCCTCCAAAAATACAAATGAACCTGGGAGGACAAATGCATGGACCCACCAGGCTCTACTAATATTTTGTGTGCAAGGGATTATAACCAACGTACTGTGTATTTTACTGATTGCAAAATACTTTCATAACTGTCCTGTGAGTAGGTACTACATTAACCCACGTGGCTCATCTCCATCTCTGCTCCCCTACTAGGCTTTGCTCTGAGTGCCTGGAGGGCAGAGACTGGGTGAGCTGTGGTCATCTCTGCACCCTTAGGCCTGACGCCATGCAGTCGGGTGGTAATCAGGGCAGAATGAATGAATGAGCAGACACCAAATATCTAAGAAACAAGAATAACGTTTAAAGCCACCATTGTCTGAGTCCAGGTCTATCCAGCCCAGAGCCCGTGTTCCTGCCCACCGCTGCATGCCTCGGAGAGGGTGAAGGACTTTCCCAGCACCCATGAGCTAGGGGCCTCATACAGGAGGAGGATGGGGGGCTGATGACCGGATCCGCAGCCTTTGCCAGGGCCTGGTCTGTGCCTGAGCTGCTTGGGCCATTCGAGCCAAACTGGCACCGCCAAGGCTTTTGGACAAAGCTACATTAAGCCCCCTGTGGTGGGACATCTGCTGTCAGGACACTGGGAGTGTCATGGCCACTAAAGGAAAGCCTGTCTCCCCAGCTCATCACCCTCCGGGACAATGACAGAGCTACCGAGCTGGCTGCGGCCTGAGCTGTGGCAGTGCTGGCCAGAGATGGCACGCCAGGGGCTCAGGACCCAGGTCATGTGTTAGTGGGGCCCTCCAGGTGCAGGAGAAAGGCTTTGCGCTCTCAGAGAAGGGAGAGACTGGGTTTGAATCTTAGCTCTACCATTGACTTGGACAACTTCCTCTGGGTCTCAGATGCTTTATCTGTATAATCGCTACAGACACGAACTCACAGGAGAGTCGTGAGGCCTAAAAGAGACACAGTTTGTAAAGGGCTCAGCAGAGTAAACCTTTGGTAAATGGCTGCCATCATCAATATTAAGATTATGATCATTATCATTACTATTAATGAACGAGGGGAGGGGAGGTCTCTCTGAGGGATGGGAGCAGCCCCATGGGAGAATGTGCATTGTTCCCACCAGAGTCCAATGTGTGGCTACAGTCTCCCCTCAGGCTATTTGCTCAGATCTGACACTGCTCCCCAAGAAAATCCCAGAACCTACCTAAAGACTCTCTGGTCCGACTTACTCAAGGACATGACCCCACTGGACACAGAGCAGGACAAGATCCCTGAGGGTGCTGGGAGGAGAGGGCCTGGTGTGGAGCCTGGCAGGTGCTAAGTGCCCCAGGTTCTAGACCCCGAGCACAGTGTTCCAACACTGCCCTCAACCCCAGCTGCTTTCTGCCTATCCTGCCAGGGGCTCTGTGCATGGCAGAGTAAGAGCTTTCTGGAAGCCTACCAGGCCCCCAAGAGTGGCTTCCATAACCTGGTGGGGAACAGGCACCCCTGTGAGTTCCTGCCCCTCCCCAGAAGCTGTAGTCTGCATCAGCCGAAACATAAGCATCAAATGAGAGAAACCAGCACACTCAAATCACCGCTTCTTTTCGGGTATTTGCATTCTCCTTCCTGAGGATACAATCGGCCAGAGAGAAAGAAGTGGGGTGGCAGTGATGCTGTTCTCAAAAATGTTTTTCTTCTAAATGAGAATATAAATAGACCGCAAACCAGTGCTACTCTGAGAAGACCACAGGAGACACGGCTTTGAAAGGGTCTCCTTGGAGCATTCATGGGAGCGCAGAGCCTCGGGCTGCCCCCTGCCTCCCTTCCTCCAAGCGGCCCTTTCTTCTCTGGCAAGTATCAAAGGCACTGTCAGTTCTGAGCACAAGCGTTTTGTGGGTGCAGCTGAGGGGGCAGCCCCGAGCCCCGCCCTGCTTTCCAACAATGCCTTGAAAAGGAACTGAAAACATACTGCATGGATGGGGGTGGTGCCCGGCTCCTCTACCTGGATTCCAGCAGCTCTGGGTCAGGCCTGGTCTATACTGGGCTCTGTTTTGTGTTTCAATTCTGTTTGTTTTGGGTGCTTAGAAATTGCACCGGCTTGCCAGGGGGCCGAGTGTGCGTCCTGGCCAACAATGCTAGCCTGGAAGGCCTGCCTAACCAGGCCAGGAGCCCCAGAGGAGCCAGATCCTAGGTGTCCTGGCTGACGCCGAGGGCATCTGCAGCCCTAACCCCTTGCACGTCTTTGCCCCCAGAGCTGCAGAGTGGGGTGGGGATCCCACACTGTAACTCACCCTTCACCAGGTCAGTCAAGAGGCAGTCAAGGGATGCCCTGCAGAAGGACCCTCTGGGAGTCGGCGCGACTCCATTTTCCTCTCAGCAGGTCAGAAGTTTTCGGGACGGACTGGTGTGGGGCTGGTCTTTTCATTTTGGTCATTTTACTCAATTTTGAGCCAGTGTCCCCCAAGGCCAGCATTAGCTGTTCCTGATCACACAGCTGTCCTAAGCCACAGAGACAGCAGGGCTTACATGTGGTAGCCGCAGCCATCACCTGGTGTTCTCCAAGTCCCATCCACCCCATCCCCTGCCCTCAGGTGGGGACAGAACATTCATGAGGTCACTTAACCTTCAGAGCAACAAAGGGCTCTGTTCTGGGGACCTGGACTGAAGAACACGAAGAGGCTGAGGGGCAGAGGAGAGGAGGGAAGACGCTGGCTGGGTGGCTCCTGGGCAAGGGCCATTTACTGAACATGCTATGCTGAGGCCCATCTGACAAAGGTCGGCTGGGATTAAGGAGCTCTGGAGGAGGCGCGCGGGAGCCAGGCTCCCATGGTAGCCGGCTTTTCTCCATCTCCGATGGGGTTAGACACAGACATTACAGAAGAAGCTCCTTGCATCCTTGCGGCCAGGCTGGCCTGGGGGAGGGAGGGGGCAGTGGTCTGGGCACTAACCAGACCCCCTTGGAGGCTTTCTCTCAGTGTGTGCTGTGAATTGGAGCTGAGTATTCCAGAAAAGAGGAGACCCCCAGTGACGACCAGACATGGGCCCGAGAAGCTGCCTGCACCTTTGTTCACTCAGGATATCTGATGACTGCAGGAGGCTACACTCTCATGGGGCTCCTTTTCCAGGTCAAATGTTTTATTTGAAGAAACGTGCCTTCCGAGGACTAGGCCTTTCTAGCATTGAACTCAACTCAGAAGGAAACAAAACTCAATTTTTCAAAAATCTCTTATTTTTCTAAGCCAGTGGCCAACCAGCTATGGAAGCAGAAATCCTCAGGGTTGGGAGGGGAGCTTGGGCCTCTGCTCTGTGATGTACAGGACCCTGCTGCAGTCCCTGGCAGGTAGCCTCCCACTCTTGCTTGCACCCTCCAGTGACGGGGAGCTCACCACTTCCCTGGGCAGCCCACACCATTAGTGGGCAGTCTGAACTGTTGGTTAAAAATGTGGAGCCCTAATTATAGCCTTTTTATCTAATTCCCACTCTTTGATGTTGGCTGAGTCCTCTGGAGTTATGCGGAAAAGTCCCTCCCCTTTCTACCTGATAGCCCTTCATGATCTGAAGAAAGCTTCCAGAACACACACACACACACACACACACACTCACTCCAGGGCTTTAGAGGAAGGGTAAATTCAGGCCCCCCACCCTACTTCCCCACCTCACTGAATTCTGCTGCTTAAGGCAGCACCTGGAAGGAGACCTCACTGTGGGTTCAGAAGAAATCATTAAGCCCCAGGAAAATGTGAATGTGGCTTTTTCTTTTTTTTTAAGCATCTGACTGGCAGAATCTTTCAAAGCTGCTTTCTTCCAGGATGGTTTGGAATATTCTGGAGAAGTTTATTCTGCAACGAGCTGTCAGGCAGTAAACACCAGCAGCGAGGATGGGGACAGTCTGGCCATAAGCCAAGGGGCCTGTCCAGCCTCGAGTGGATTTCACACAGACTCGGGCCCCTTGGCCCCAAATGTCCCCTGGCCTAATTTCTTTGCAACTGGGTGCTTCAGCATCAGTGCCGAAATATCCACAGGCTGTGGTGGCTTTTAGAGGATAGTCGCTGGGGATGGGTGGGACATTCAGGGGAGGGACCACAGCCACAGACCACAGTCTGGCGGTAGCTTCCAAGCACCAGACCCACAGTTTGCCCGCTCTCTGCAGCAGGTGCCCAGAGGGTGGTCAGGGATGGTAGAGAAGGGCACGTGAGCACTCCCGAAAGGGCCAGCCTTCTAATTTTATAGGCGGAAAAGGGGCCCTGAGCGGGCAAGCACTCTGCCAAGATCACAGCGGGCAGCTGAGGAACATCCTGGTTCCCAGGTTCCCAGGCTGGGGCTTTTTAACTATGCTACAACCAAAGCTGTTTCTAGTTCTTTCCTCCCTTCCACAAACTTTTCACTGAGCACCTGTGCATGTTCCGGCACCGGCGCAGGGCACTCAGTGGCACAGGCTGTCACCGGGCCATGCTCCCTGCCCTCTCTGGCCTGGAGGGGCTGGTTTGCTGTGGGTCCCGCCCCAGACTGAGCTCCTGGAGCCGGGCAAGGCTGTCCTGCACGTGTGGAGACCCAGCGCCTGGAGCAGAGCAAGGCCTGTTGGAAGGAAGATAGGGGGGACATTCCCAAAGAGATAACAAGATGCTCCCACCGTTTTTTTTAAACAAATAAGGGTGAAGCTCAGAGTCGGGGTGACTGGCTCATGGACATGCAGCTACAGAGGAGGAGCTACCACCCCAAATCGGGTCCAATGCCTCTGCCTGATTACACCTAAATGGTCTGGGGCAGGCACCTATCTCCCGGGCAGCTGCTTCTGGGAGGGGCCTCAGAAATGACGGAGAAATGAGGAAACAGCCCTGGAGAGGCAAGTACTTGGCTCAGCTGGAGGCCAAGCTGGGTCTCAGAACCCAGGTTTCCTGAGGACTCTGCTCTATGTCTGGCTACCAGGATCTCTAGAGAGGGTGTCAGGCATTTAGGGGACCAAGAGACACATTCCCAGAGGCCTTCTCTGGATCAGCTGGCTCTGGACCCCATGGCTCACGGCTGGGCTGCCCAGAGAGCAATCCTCCCTGGGGGAGAAGTTCTAGAGACTTCCCCGTTCGGCTCTGTCAGCCTGCCTGGGCACTGCAGGCCCTTCCTCCATGTGGTGGCTGCCAGACTCCAGAGGGGCCAAGACCACCCAAACTCAGGTGACCACCAGAGGACCAAGCTAGAGAGGGGCTGATGGGCTTGCCCACATCTGAGTGACATGAAGAATGCCCACCCTACCCAGCACCCTCTCATGGGGGCCGGGGGGGTTACCTACACAGCAGGCCCCTCACAGTCTGGATTCGGCCACACGGAGCAGGACAGGACGGGGGCAGCCCCGCTCCCTTCCCTGTGACCCCCCGCCCCGCCCCGCCCCGCCCAGCAGCATTCTGGCTGCTGTGCTCATCTTATAGCAAACCCCCACCTGTAATCGTTGCTGGAAGAGGAGATCATCTAGGTAACTAGTCAAACTCCTAATCAGAGAAGGGCCCTGTGCCCTCAGCAGCCTCACCTGGCCCAACTACACCCCGCTGTCTAGAGCTCAGAGTCCCTCTACTCGCCCTTTGGAATCAATGGTGTGCTGATTTTGCCAGTCAGGAGAGAGAAAAGGAGACTGACTTTAACAACGGAAGGATGACGTCACCTCCACATCAGTCTGTCTGAGCTCCTCTCTGACTGGAGACTAAGGAGGCGTCTGCTTCCTCCTGGAATAACAGCACGAAGGCTGGCTGGGAGCTGCCCCCACCCCAGCCCTGGGATTGAAGTACTTTCATCGGTATCCCCATGCCTGGGCGCCCCCAGCTGCTGCAGGCAGGCTCCTTGGCGACCAGGCGGGGAGGGTGATGGGGAGCCCTGTACCTGGGGTTGGGAGAGCTCCCCTCCAGCTGCAGCCTGAGGCAAGGCATGCATAAACTCAAGGAGCAAGCGCACACGCAGGAACACCGGCATGAGCACCTCAGAGCTCTGCACGGCGCAGTGACCTAACTGAAGAACCGTCAGAACCAAAGGGTCTGCCTCTGCGCCACTCAGGCTGGGCGGGCCGTGGCCAGGGGTGGAGGGGGACAGGAGGCAGCCTTGGGGTCCCCCATCCTCCTTACTCTGAAGCCTGACATAGTTCTTGGTAATATTCCAGATGAATCTCTAGCCTCCGGTCCCCCAACTTGCCATTTAAACCACGCGCCGTTGTTGTTGCGATGAGTATTAGCTCGAGGCTCGGTGTGAACAGGAATATCAGCTCCCAGCTCCCAGGAGAGAGAAAGCTGCAGTTTGGCCCTGGGGCTCAGGGACCTGCCACACCCCAGCCAGCGTTTTCTGTGGCGCTAACACAGCTCCCCTTGCTCGTACTTTTCCATCGGTAATGGGCAAGAGAATCCTGTTGACTTACTTATACACCTCCCTGGTTAACTTATTTATTTATTTTTATCTACTGTCCCCAACAACCAGTCAGGCACAGGGTGGCCTGGAAGTCACCGCTTCCCCATGGCCCGTGTTACCCACGCAGTGGAAAGTTTGGTGCTAATCACCCCCCAGAGGCCGAGGCCCAGCCTCCCACCCTCAGGGGAGGCTGCTGCTGCCCTGGGTGTGTTTGGAAAGATGGCGTTCCACCCCAGGCCTATGCGGCCCAGCCAGAGATGTGAGGGCCTCTGGGAAGCTCTGAGTGAACTGGGCCCTGCTTCAGGCCCAGTCTTCCCCTGGGACCCTGGGACCCCAGCTTCCACCAGTGAGACTAGTGGCCCAGGCAGATGCCTAGCTCCCCCACAAGCTGGTGGGGACAGGGATGGAAGTGGGGGGAGACACACGACCCCAGAACTCTGGTGGGAGAAGTGGAGGTTCTCCACGGTCAGACAAACAATTCACACGTGACCACTGCAGAGCTGAGCTGAGGGGCTTTCTGGGAGAAGCTGACAGTAGGAGAGTCCTGGAAACCCAGGCCCCACTTCCCAATGCCCCTGACAGACCCTCATAGGGACTCTGTTTCTATCTGTCCTCAGATGGCGCCGGGGGGTGTGTGTCATGCCTTTGATTGGGGGTCACTGTACTTGGGTCTGACCATTTATCACCAAACACTGAAAGCAAAGCCTATCCCTAGTTATTTCCACCGAGACGTCCTGTCCCTCCCTGGGGCAGGAGGACAGGGCTGGGAGATGTCGTGCTGGTGGGGGGCACGCCCTCTCAGGCCTGCTCTGTGGTCTACCACCTGCTGTCCAACTCAGACAGAACCTTCTCTCTCAGCCTCACTTTACCAACCTAGGAAATGAAGGGGTGGAGTAGATTATCCCAGATGAAAATTCTGGGGTTGGAAAAATCTGTCCAACAAGTATTTTTTGGAGCACCTACTTCACAGCCAGTGTGTATCTGTTCTTTCAGGACTTAAACTTTAACTGGAGGAACGAGCAGAAAACACCACAGGGCAGCCTCTCTTTCCTGCGGTCTGCGGGGTGGAATGCCCACAGCATGCCAGGAAGGGGCCAAGGGCAGCAGCTGAAGCGGCTGGGAAGGGCTTTCTGGAGGAGGAAAGGCCTGGTGCAGTGCTGTCCTCCAGCAGCAAAGCTGGCCACAAACAGGACAGCGGCCCTGGAACCACGCTCCCCTCTATGTGCGGTGGCGCATGCAGGAGAGAGAGGAGCGGGCTCTGCTCTGGATCCTCAGTGTGTGTGGCGTGTGAGCCAGCCGAGCTGAGCGGGGCCCTGCGGGTCACTGAGCAGTGCAGCGTGGCTTTCTCTCTGACTCTTTAAAGGCAGCCTGTGGCTGGAGACACTTTGGCCCAGTGTGGAATAGTGACAAAAGACGGACTCGCTGGGAGTACTGGAAGACTCTGGGACTTATGGGAAACTCTGGAAAGCTCAAAAAAGCCAATAGTGCAGAGGAGGAGAACTTCCAGAGATAACTCAGGCTCCTGGAAGCAGAGGCCATGGAGACTCATCTCCGTATCCCCAGCCACCTGTGTGGACACTCAGTAAATGCTTGTGGACAGCATGGCAGTCCTGGTCCCTGGCACACGCTTGGTATACTGTGGGCACTCAACAGATGACTGTGGAATGGGTGTCATCCCCCAGCTCTGCGCCAGTCACCCACGCCCGTCCAGACAGAGTCCACCATGAGAAGGGTGTGGAAACCTCACTCGGTCTCTGTGCCAACTTGCACCTCTGGGTGCAGCGGAGCAGTGCTCCCGGCAGGCTGACCCAGGAGTGGAGAGGGTGCTGTCTGGGTAGTGGGATGATGGGTGCACTCCTCAGCCAGGACGGCCAGCAGGGCACCCAGACCCCATCCCTGAAGGCCGCCATGGGAGGCAGGCTCCATCCGATTTCATGGAGAATGCCAGCTACATAAGCAGCCGCCAGGATGACACAAAGCCAGAGCACTCCCATAGTCCGAGTTTTCCGCAGGCTCTGCTGGGGGGCTGCCCACTCCAGGCCCACCCCAGGCAGTGCTTGGTGCCACAGCTATGGAGGAAATGTTCTCTGAACAGCCCACCGTGACACAAACACCGGGTGATTCACGACCTGCCACAGGGAATGTGGTCATTTGGCGAGTGCCTTCCCCATCCCTGCCAGGGTTTGGCATTAACTATTTTTCCATTTTTAAACAGGAACAAACAGAAATGATAAGACACTTTCTGATGGAGGGAGGACTGGAATTGATAAGCCTTGGAAAAAATTTTTTCCACAAATAACAAGAGAACTCACAAAATGGAATCTGGGCAGGAAGGCGGGGTGGTGGGCCCACTGGACAGCGCCCTGCTTGCCCCGACAGCTGCTCACTCACACCTCCCGGCTTTCCTCGTGCCAGAGCTGAGGAAAGCTGACATTTAGTGAGGAAAAGAAAAACAAGCAGTTTCTTCAGAAATGGGGCCTTTCATTCCTGGGTTTTGTTATAAACTTTCTCCCCAGGGCCCTCGGACTTTGTCCCAGGGCTGGAGCAGTGACCGACGGCAGAAAGGCTGGGGACACTCAAGGAGTAGCTGCCACTGGGGAACCGTGTGGCTGCTGTGGAAACAGCACAGAGACTCAGCCCAGCACTTTCTTTTCCCACACAATTGAGCTCTTACCATTGACCACTTCAATATAGAATAAATCAGCATCAAGATTAGAGCCATTTCCTCAAAAACTCCCCGTCAGCACCGGGGGAAGAGCACAGTGATGTGTCTGCTCCCCTGCGAGGAGCCGTCTGGGGCTGAGCTGATGTGCACTGGCCACTAGTCGTCTGATGGGCCGCGGCTGACAAGGAGCAGGGAAGTCTTCTCTGAAGCCAAATGCCTGTGCAGGGAGCTCCAAAATGGTCCCCAAGGGGCTCAAACAATCATTTGGAGGGAGACGGGGGAAATCGAGAGAGTAAATTAAAGCAACAACAAATATTGCTCCCGTGGTCAAGCTCATGTGACCCTCACACTGTGTGGACTTAGGAAAGGTAAGGCCGGGCCGGCCCCGTGGCTTAGCGGTTAAGTGCGCGCGCTCCGCTACTGGCAGCCCGGGTTCGATCCCGGGCGCGCACCAACACACCGCTTGTCCGGCCATGCTGAGGCCGCGTCCCACATACAGCAACTAGAAGGATGTGCAGCTATGACCATACAACTATCTTCTGGGGCTTTGGGGAAAAAATAAATAAATAAAATTATTAAAAAAAAAAACATTAAATGAGGAAAGGTAAGGCCACACGGCTCACTGGAGTCCACAGAGGGGGCCGCTCACAGCCAGGGGAGACCTGCTTGGCGTCTCTCGCTGCTGAGGAGCTGGGGGGTGCAGGCCTCAGCCTCCCTGTAACCCACTGGGGCACCCCCTGCTCTCTGATGGGGATGCTCTGCTGAGAAGTGAGTCCTTTCGTTCTCCCTAAGAATGGGGGAGGGCGGGTCCATGGGGGAGACTTCATGTCCATCCTCCATGGCCTCTGGGGGACCTCTTCACCTCACACACGACTCTCACAGCCACGCTGTCTTGGGAGAAGGAAGGCACAGAAAACCAACAGCTGCTAGGCAGACCTTATGTGCTGGGCAGGTGCTCAGAACCGTCCTCAACCCTCACAACAGTCTGTTAGGGTGGAATTTCCATTTCTGTATGACAGAGGTTAAACAACATGGCCAAGGTCACACAGATCGCCAACGGATGGGTCTTTGCTCCAAAATGTGTCCCAATCATACCCCTCCCTGCCACCTGCCCGGGCAATTCTGAGTCTTGTTCTTTATCCCCCGAGCCTCCACTCAGCTGTTCTGTCTCTATCTAGAGTGGCGAGGTGAGCTCCACTGTATCTGTGCCATGAGCACCCTCCACCCTAGAAGTCCTGAGTCAGGGACACTCGTGTTCTTCTCTGCCAATGTCCACTGCTCCCCCCATTAAACCGTCTGGATCTCTGAGTCCTGTGGTGTGGTAGTACACTGGTTCCCTGAAAGAAAAAAAAAGCCCTGATTTGTAGCGTTTGCCAGTTTCCGTGGTATAAATGCTCCCACCATGGCTGATTTCAAGCTGCCCATGATGTCACTGTAGGCGGAGCTGGGAAGGATGAGCAGAATGGGCTTGCTGGCTCTCGCAGGCACTGCCTGCATCTACTGACTGGCTGCAGCTGCAGGAGGCCCTGGCACAACAGCAGAGAGACCACAAGGAAATGCAGGCAATGCTGGGGCCCTAAATATGCCCACCCTGTTGGCCAAAGCTCACTGCTATCCTGATGGCTGAGGGGGTCAGCACAAAACTACCATTTTCTTCAGGGTTGAGGTTACAGAAAGGGAGAAAAGAGATATGTTTTCTTCTGTCATCGAGCAACTTGACTTAGGGAAGCTTAAGGCATCACCGAAACACTCTCAGAACACCTCCGACACCTGGGAAGATGGGCCGAGGGTTTTGTCTTCCCCAGTCAGTCTCCAAAAGACCACTCAGCCACACAGCCTTCTGAGCCTGACTTCCCTAAAGCCAATCTTCTTGTAAACTGGGCTGTGTCCCATGTCATACCTGCTGGTGGGTGTGTGGGCGTCTGTGCGGTGGGAGCGGGCGCTGGAGGGGCTGCTGTCGGCCAGAAGGATGGGATGGCGGCTGGCCTTCTTTAATCATTCCAAAGGCAGACGCAGGTTTGTCACCTTTGTGTAAGACGCCAGGCAGCAGGTAAAGAATTTAACAGCTTGTGGGGAGTTCTAATTAGAGAGCCAATTATAACTTGATTGACCTGCCTGGCTTTGAAAGGCCTGGAAAAACGCATGTTGTCCTTAGGAAGAAGCAGATTTTGCTTCTAGTTTGTTCTGGGAGATCCCCGCAGGGATCTTCGCTTGTGCTTTGGTTCCAGCCCCATGCATCTGTCTGATGCCCACTGCTCCAATGCAGAGGATGAGAGAAACCCTGCGGGGACACAGACCGCTGGGGAGGGGGCGTTTTCTGCAATAGGCATGCTTCGCTCCTTTATTTATGAAGAAGACCCAGCATGACATCCCACAGGCTCCCCTGTGGGGGTGGGCCAGGTGCTTCTGCCTCATTTGGAAGGACACTGGCCAGCACTGCAACTACAGATCTAATCAAGACTGACCTCTTGGCAAGGCCAGATCCCAGGCTTGGTGCGTGCGTGTGTGTATGTGTCCAAGATTCCTTGCACTGTTACTGTCAGCTTGGGTCACCCACCCTCCCCTGGGAGACTGATACCTGGCAAGAGAATCAGGTTTCCAACAGACATGAAGAGGGGATGTTTCACATTTCTCCCAAGAACCAAGGCACACATTCACTGTTAGACACCACTGCTAGCTCATACATGTGATCACATCTAATTCTCCACAGCCTGGTGGGATAGATACCATCATCCCCACTTACAAGGAAGAAATGAGGCCCAGAGAAGCCCAAGGGCCCCTAGCTCCTCCGTGTGGAAGCTGTGTTTCTAATTTGAGTCATTTCTTCTCCTGATGCTAATCAAAGAGTGATTTTGCTGCCTGAGTCCCCTCTTCTGCACAGTGGCTTTACAGGCATCACGTAAACCACGGCAGGGCGCAGGGCCAGCCACAGCCTTAAGCTGAGAGCAGAGTGGGGCTGTGGAAACAAGGGCTTGTGAATCTGGCAGGGTCAGGCCTGAAGCCCAGCTACAACTGGGATTAGCTGGGTGGATGTGAAAAAACTGTGAAATTATCAGAACCTAAGTTTCCTCGTTTGTCAAATTTCCCTCCAGCTCCTTAAATGTTGGTGCTCCTGGGTTCTGTCCTTGGCCCTCTCTCTCTCTTCCTCTCTAAGATTCACATCTCAGGCAGTCTCATGCCCTCCAATAGCTTCAGCTACCACCTACAGGCTGCCACCACCCCCTAACCATGGCTTCAGCCCCAGAAATGCCCCAACTTCCAGACCCATGCAGCCACATGCCACAGGGCATCTCTTCCTGGACAGAACCAGGTCACCCCACGTCAACATGGCCAACCAGATTCGTGTCCTCTTTTTTCCCATAGCTGCTCCTCCTCCTGTGTCCTCTCATGGTGGTGAAGACATCTTATCCATCTGGGTACCTGAACCAGGTGTCTGTGAGTCAGCCTAGAACCTTTCAATTCCCTCACCAAGCCTTACTGAGTCTACCTTCTCAATATCTCTTATCCTGGACTGTCGATGTCTTATCAGCTGAGTCCAGTCCTTAGTGTCTCTTAGCTTCCACCTAACCTATCCTCCACAGCTTCTAGAATGATCCCTCCAAAATGCAAAACTGATCACATTACTTTATTTTAAACTCTTTTTATCTTGAAAAGTTGCAAACCTGCAGAAAAGTAGAAAGACTAATAGAATGAACATCTATATACCTATCACCTAAATTTAATAACTGTCAACATTTTTCTTACTGGGTTTATTTATTTTTGGGGCAAGGGTGAGTATTTTAAAGTAAATTATAGGCATTGTGACATTTCACCCCTAAATATTTCAGCAGGAATCTCTAAAAAATAAGGATGTTTTCTTATATAACCACTCAAACATATCACAACTAAGAAAATTAATAGTACCTCCTTACTCTCATCTACTACCTGGCCAACATTCAGATTTCCCCAGTTGTCCCATACATATCTCCCACAGCTGGTTTGTTTATTGTATATTTAAACTCCATCTGAGCCCCAACTTGTGGAAGAGTCCACATCTCTACTCAGCTTCTGTGGAGCCTTTTCTGTCCCTCCTCCCCCCAGGATAACAGATCGCCCTATATCCTGTCCATCTGTCCATCAGAGTCCCCATGGCTTTTCTTATACTTATATATGTCTGTGCTTTCCTTCTAAACTTTCAGTGCTTGAGGGGAGCAGCATGTTTATAGCCTCAGGATCTAGTCCAGTATCTGGCACAGAGCTGGATTCCACGTATCTTACATACATCTCATTTAATCCTTACGACGGTTATTAAGAGGCTGTTGTGCTGAATCAATGACTAGTGACTAGATGAATGTGGTGCTAAAAGTAAAGCTGGAACAATACCTGACACAGGGTAGGCGCTCAAACACTGAGTCCTTGCCTGTTTCACAAGCCTTTTGGGTGACTAGCTAGCTGATGTTCTGAGAGGCTTGAAAAGAAACAGTACCTGCGAAGGTGTTCTAAGAGACAGGTGTTACGTAAACACCAAGCAGATGAGAAGAGGGCGGGAGCAGGCTGGAGGAGGGGAGGGAGGGGGTCACGCATCAGTCTGTGAACCTGGTGGGAAGGGAAAGGGGCAAAGTCGCCACGGGGAGGGGGAACTGCTGCGGGGCAGAGAGGGCTGGAGGCCCAGGAGCCTCGCCAGAGTAACTATCGAGCAAAGGAGCTCTCGAGGGGCTTTCCTATAGCTCTTAGAGACTTGGAGCTTTCTGGATGCTGGTGCCCACTGAGAGGCAGTGGTGGGGCTCTCAGACTGTGGTACCCTTCTCTCCCCAGGAGGTGGCTGAGGCTGAGAGGCACATTAGGGGCAAGGCCACCTCCGGACCCTGTGCAGTGCTCTCACAAAGGGCCCTGGGTGGAGGCTCTGCACACCTGCACCCCATTCGCTGGTCAGCAGTGCTCACTGGTTTCCAAGAGCAGGGGGTCTGGGAGGACAGGGCTCCAGACCAGGCTTTGGCAGATCTGTGCAGGGGAGAGGGACCTGCCTTGGCTCCAAGTCACGATCCTCCCAGAGCCTGAGGGTTTGAGACTTGGTGATTCTTGGTGTTTTGTCATTAGTATGTTTGTCACTGGTACATTTGTCATTCCTTCCTCCCAAGCAACCCCGTACTCTCACCCCCTTGGCAACAGGAGGGGTGCCAAAGGCTAACCTGGAAACTTTCCTGTGCCTGACTAGGCTCATAAATCAGTGCTGAAGCTGGCAATCCAGGCTTATGTGGGGCTTGGGCAGTATGAGAAGGGATGCTACACAGCAGGGAGAGACACTTCTAGGGAGGTAAGAGGCAAGAGGAGAGACCAAGACTTCACTCTAGTTGGGAGCAAAAGACAAAGGAGACAACTTCAGAGGACACTGCTTGACTGTCAAGACAGAGTCAGAGCCCTCCAAGCCCCAGAGGATGAGGAGAAATTCCACTCCTCCCCACTGGAGCAAGGGGCGCCGTTCTCTGGGGCCTGGGTCTGTGCTGGGGGCATTCAGAGAGCTGATCTCTTTCCCCCTCACCCCCAACCCAAGAAGGCAGGTGTGATTGTCCCATTTTACAGATAGAGAAAGTGGACACGAAACCTTCAAAAGTGATGGAGTCAGGATTCCTAGTGGGTCTACCACTCACTGCCCTATGCCCTTGGCAAGCTCCTTCTCCAGTCTGGCCTCAGCTGCCCCATCTGTAAAAGGGGGTGCTTAGATTAGGGAATTTCATTGGCATTCTAAATCCCGCCATGCCTTCAACTCTTTGGTGAGTGGCAGGTCCAAAGGCTTTATCTCCTGCCCGTCTACCTTAGGCCCTCATCCTTGATATTGCTGAAGAATAACTGGAAGCAGCCCCTGGGAGAGACTTCTCGTCAGATGTCCGCCCTAGATCTTTGGGCTGAAGATTTTTACGCTCTATCTGAAGGTCTAGACAACGTGTGGGGTGGTCACGGTGCAGAGAGGGCCCAGGAGCACTGAGTGAGGAGAGCCCAGGACCAGCACCAAAGGATGGGGAAGCAATTCAGGCACCAGCCGGGTTGGAGGCAGCCAGCCGGGGTGGCCCTGAATGCCACTTTCTCATGGTGGCAGCCATACCCTCTGGCTGAGTTCAGAGGCAGGCAGCGTGGGGGTGGAGGGTGCTGAGGAATCCAAGAGACGCAGCAAGGCTAAAATCCAGGGAGGCCTGAAATAAGGAGGGGGATTAGGGACTGGTATCTGAGAACACTGAATAGCCCAGAGAAGCGAGAACTCGGATCAGATAACCGGCTCCACGCCGGGAGCAGTATCTGCGGCAAGGCAGGAAGGCGGGAAGCGAAATGTCAAATCGTACTGGAATAACGGGGCAGAATTTCTAAGAATAAATGGTTTGGATAGAATATGTCAGATTTTAAATAATTTTAGATCATAATTACTAATGAGACGGTGAACTGCGCCGCCTGTAATTAGTCATCTAAGACTTCAAAACAGAAAATAGAAATAAACACAGAATTAATTTTTTCCTTAAGCTGCAGCAAAGGAACGCCTAGTGACCCGGCTTGCATTTCAGAGCCTGCACTGGCTCTGTGACTTCAGTCCTCGGTGAAAGCAGGGGTGGCCTGGTGCCACATCTCCCTGGCCAGCACTGAGAAAATGCTGCAGTGTAGGAGGGACCAAAAATCAAGCAGAAAATGTCTGCGGAGAATATCTCTGCACCAGTGATGCTGTTTAGGGTGGGAGGGTTTCTCGGCGGGGGTTGGCAGGAACAAGGGCCATAAGCCACATGGGAGTCACGGGGATGTATAGCAGAAGTCCCAGATTCCCAGGGGACTCTCCTTTTGCTCTAAGGGGACACACATGCCCAACAACTAGAAAATGTTTTATGCTAAAAATACACAGTTTCAAAAAGATGTGAGGACATAGCTTGAGTCATAAAAAACCTTTCATTCTTCCCCCGTAATTTCCAATACCTCCCCCTACTCAAATGTCCTCGGCACTGGGTTCACCCCTCTGACCCAGCTTCGGCAGGCTCACTCTGTGACTGTTACTGCTCCTGCTGTCAGCTCCTCCCCAGAGATGGGGGCAGGCCCCATGCAAACCCAGTTAGAGCACTGTGGCCCCCCGCTTCCTCCCCAGAGGAGCCCACCCTCTCAGCTGGATGTGAGAGCAGAGAAGACGTCCTGGTGCCATGGACACAAGGGGAGCTGCTTCACTCTGGGTCTGGGGTGGGGCTGGGGACAAAAGAAGAGGCTCCCTCAGTCTGGGACCACAATCAGAAGAAGGTCACGCCCTGAACGGGCCAGCAGGCTCACGATCTATGGAGGGAACCACGTAAGGAGGGCCGAGGATGTGTCTTGAGTCACCACCAAGAGACGAGGGAGTGTTCTTGGCGAGAGATGACTGGGGGGTAACTAACAGAACAATGTTCCACAGCAGTTTCTGGTCTAAGGACAGTGACCACTACGCTCCCCAAATGGGGTTCAGGATCTGACAAGGAAGAATGTGCTTGGGGACAACAGAACAGAATGTCTGAACTTGAGAGAGGTGGTCAGTGCCCCCACCAGGGCCCTTGAGCAGAAGGCTGCCCCTCCAGCCTTCTGCCATGTTCGGCCCCTGGAGCAGGTGCTGCAGGCCAGCCTGGAGACCCAGCTGTGCCAAGCACACCGGACAGGAGTCCTGCCTTATAGCCCAACACATCCTCTCTGAGATCTGGCCTGTCATATCCTGAGATCCTGCTGCACTGGAAGGTTCCACGAATTAGCCCTGACCTGGTCTCCAGGCTCTCATGCGAAACCATGTGGGTGCATCCTCCAGTCCTGCCTCAGCATCATTTCCTGTACTAATGGTTGGAAGAGACTTCGTGCCAAGGCCACGCCAACAAACACCCAAAGGCTTCTGAGCAAAGAAACACTTAACCTGACTGTTCAAAAACAGCATGTTCCAAGGATACCTGCTCGACACCTACTCAAGGGAAATAGCATCTAGTGCTTTGGGGAGCTTCATTTGTAAAAGGGGAATAATGATACCCCTCAAGTTCAAGTTCACTTGCAGTTGCTGTTCTCCCTCCCTCTCTCCCCCGTCCCCCACCCCTGGTCTACACAGGCCACTGTGCAACCTCAGGCATGGCGCCTTCCCCAGGGAGCAGGTAAATCCGTGAACAAAGAACCCCACGTTGGTTCAACAAGTGCTTCAAGAGAGGCAAGTCAAAGGCCGAGGGCCCCTCTGGATGGCTGGGTGGGTGGGGGTAAGAAAGGCTTCTCAGAGGCACTGACACCTGAGCCGGGCTCCATGACAGGCTCCACCCTTCCTGCCGTCCAGGCTGATCTACGGTGCCTGACCAGCTCCCGCCCTTCAGGTCCAGGCCCACCCCCACCCTGGCCACGGGGAGGGCCCGTCTGCAACAGCAGCCCAGTTCAGTCTCCCCTCTGAGCCCAGCCAGAAGACATGCTTTCGGTCTCTACCTGACAGGTCACGCCAGCTGGGGCCTCCACCCATTCCTACTCCTTTCAACTTGAATAACCTGGGCTATACGCTCGATAGAAACAGTCAGAAAGTCCTACTTAAAAGTGAAAGTACCATGCTTTTGGCCAACCATGTGCCATGCTATATTTCTATTTCAGCTCCTCCAACTGCTGAAATTCGGTCATGCTAGTTCAGAAGGAAAGTCACACCCACAGTCAGCTTGTTCGGAAAGGAGATGCCTCACTCACTGTCAAATGGATGCAGAGGGGCTTCCACCATGGATGTGACCCAAATTATAGAGAATGACAGTCATGCTCATGGCTGGTGTTTATGGAGCATTATGCAGCCTGTATCAACTCATTAACCCACACAATAACACCGTTGGGGGGGGCACTATTATTATCCCCCTTTTACAGCCATGAAAATGGAAGACCAAGGAATTTATCTCAGGCCATACAGATAGTAAGTGACAAAGCTGGGACTCGAACCCAGGCAGGCCCACTTAGCACCATGCTCTTAACCTCTGTGCTGTCCATCATTCAAGCTGTAGACTCTTAAATGACTCAACTAATGTCCAGTCTTAGTATCTTCCAGTCCTGGTTCTGCTCCTAACTTGCAATGTGACCCGGGGCAGGTCACCAAGAGCAGTTTTCCGTCAGTACAAAAGAAACTCTCCATTTCACCGCATATTGTGAGAACAAACACATCAGGTACGGCGTATGAGGTTTTAAAATTCCTTGTAGAGGTTAAGGTTACAGTCATGCCAAGTATCAATTCTTGAAAGGGCCTCAAGCTGTCAAAGGAGCTAAAACACAGTGTGTGCCATTAAAGGAAGGGAGAGAAGGTGGAATGAGGAACAGAGACCTAACCTCCAGGAGAATGCACTCCTGCTCCCTCTGCACTGTTAGTTTGAATCTCTGTTATACCAGGTAAAGATATTAGAGAAATTAAGGCCTGCACACTTTTCAAAGAGTACCATCAACAAGCACACAGACGCATAGGAAGGGTGGACATCTAAATATTTCATAAGTCTTCAAAGAAAAAAGTTTTCTCCTTAATTTTACAAGCATTTTTTTTTAAATCCTGAAAGTAAATAAAATGCAATTAATAGATGAAAGAGCCTTCTCACTAGACTGTGACGAAATGTTGTTTCCTTTCAATCATTCTATGTACAGAAAGAAAATGGATACTTTGGATGAAAGAGATCCATTTCTAAAGATCAGCATTTGAAAGGGGAAGGGTATCTCGATTCTATTTCATTAGTTTAATTGTACCTGGGTCTTATCCAGAGTAACAGAAGGAATCAAATGCCCCCCCTTCAGGATTGGTTTCTCCAAGGGAAAACTGGAGATGTGCTGATGTGAAACCCTGCCCTGTCTGTGCCCTGGGCCGCCCGTGGCCCCAGCTCCCCCTTAGAAGACTGGTAGAGAAATCAGACAGACACATGGACGCAGGCTGTCAGTCTCTGGGGAGACCCTGGAAAGTTCAACTTCATGCTGCATCTCTCCTCCAACAGAGGCACAAATTGGAAAACACGCTTCTAATTAACAAAATATGAGACACAAGCAATTTCCCCCAAATCTCATTAAACAGATGGACACTTTAAAAGACGGGAGAGAGAGAAAAACACAAGCGTTTCATAATTTAGCAGTGCAAGCTGCCTTAGGCAAGCCAGAGCTCACCTCTTTCCCTCGATTTAAACCCTCTCTGCCATCCTTCTGGCTTGTCACGCATAATAGGATGAAGGATTTTCCCACAGCAAACAAGCAAGTAAGCTGAAGACGGTTTAAAGGAAGCTCCGACTTCAGGCCTTTCTTTGAACTTCAGAAGAACTTCTTCTCAGAGCAATGTCGCTAGTCAACCTTGTTGTGATGGATACTTCTGGACCAACCCTTCAAGCTGTTAAGACAACTTAGAATGTAGTAACAATCCATGACACACCCCACCACACTGTGCACTTGATGTCCTCCTTCGAAACCCACCATCGGTGTGGTGGGCCTTCGGGTAGTTCATAATAAAATGCACTTTTCACATAGCTCAGCCATTCTCTCTGCCAGTCTTTTCTACTAACGTACTCCCTCAGAACAGAACTGCAACCCCACTTCTGACGTTTTTACTCTTAATGTTACTCCAGGTTTCTGATGTTTCAGAAAACATAAGATCATGGAGAAACCGTCCAAGAGAGCTCGCGCATGAAATCTTTAGCCTGAAGCCATCTTGATGAACTCAGGAGTTTCCACGTCTTACAATTCGTCCACAGAAGACAAACAAGCACTTCTGGACCCACCAGGCCCCAAACAAAAGCTTATTCTATTTTAGATTGACTCCTTATGGTAACCTGAAAGCTGTCTTTCCACTGAGCAGGAACCCCTGCCAGCCTCACTGGCATATCCTATCTGTACTATGACCCACACTCCTGCGCCCCCATTGGAGGCAGGCAGCCTCAGCCACACTCCTTGGGTGGACTGCCTGGGCCTATCACATCACGGCTCTTCCCAATCATCTTCCCCCTTCTTTGGGGAGCTCCACCAATGGTCTTTTCCACTGCTTCCTCTGGAGGAGAGGGTGAAACTTATCACCTCTCCAGTCTTCTAGCCACCATCCTTTGAATGACTGATGGCTTTCTGTCCCTTTCCAGGCCCCCAGCCTTGTCCTGGGAACTTCAACACTCAAGGCGATGGCCCCTTAGTGCTTTTAATCTCTATTTTCTCATCTCTCAGCATCAGCTCTGAAATACCCGTGTCTCTGTCGTACCAGAGTCGCTTTAGCTGAAGGCCCATCCCTCAGGTTGACACAACGGTTCTTCTTCCATGCTGCTGGGTGGGGGTGGGGGCTCTGGCTCACAGTGTCCCCAGACCCCCAGGTTGTCCCTTTCCCGTGCTTCTCTGGGCCAGTCCCTCTCCAGCTCACAGTCGTCCTCAAAGCTGCCTCGGGCACATCTGCCTCCCTCCTTCCACAAGCTGTCCACCCCGGCAAGCCCTGGGCAACCTCCACCATCTGCTTCTGTTCCACACTTTTTCCTCAACCTGTCAAGGGGGTGGAGGAAGACCGGGGCATCCTGCCTATGCTCGAGGATAAATTTATTTCTCAGCAACACTTTTCCCCTCCTAGCCTTATCAACTCCCCTCCACACAACCTGCTTGGCTCCCTTCCACGTTCATCTCTCCCCTGAAAGCTCCTGTGCCTTTCCCACCCTCCAATCTCACACACTGCCCTCAAAAGCCCAGGCTGACATTATCAGAGGGCAAGCAGATGTCCCTGTCCTGGTAACTCTGTCCTTGGCTACCCTGAGTCTCTGTCTCTGTCCTTGGCCTGGGCCGTACCACCCAGGGAGGCTGTTCCTCTGCCTTAGTCCATCGTGAGCCCCATCTCTCACTTCTCCCCTTACTGAGATCTGGAGATCTCAGAATTACTGGTTTGGACAAAGTAGCTCGATGTTTCATTAATTCATTTTGGGTACTGGGAGCTAAAGGCTTTTTAACATAGCATGCAAATATATGTAAATTTATACACTTATGCAAAAATGATATGAAAATACGCCTTTAGATTTTCTGGAAAAAGTCTGATCAGTCTATGAATTCCTCCCCTGTCAACATTACTTTGTAATTCCTCATCCCTTCAGCCCACTGCTCCCTAGTATCTGCCCACACTCAGCCCTCTGCCTCCCTTGTCATGTGCTAACTCATCATTAATATTAAAACACATGATTTCTCTTCTCCCTTCTCTCTCTGTGATTTTAAACACATATATGAAGGCTATAACTATTAGAAAATTGTCAGCTTTCATTGGGGTTTAATTTACATTTCTCTTGTCAAGTCTGAGCTTCTATTTAATTTACATTTCTCTTGTCAAGTCTGAGCTTCTATTAACGTTAATGAATACCATCTGCCTCCAAGTCATTTGTGCTTTTTAACAATATTAATGTGTTTGCATTTCTGCTTAAATAGTACCTCTCCTCCAAGCTGGGTCAGGTGAGCTGGCACATGTTGCCACTAACAACCCCTAGAAGTTAACAAATAATTGTTCTTCACGGAACAAGCACAAGCTTCTGACTGTTCACAGTTCTCTGCAGTCACCATCAGCCACCTGGTGTCTACCTGGAACAGACAATGTGGCCTCCTTCCTTGAAACACTAATTCGAAGAGATACATGCACCCCTATGTTCATTGCAGCATTATTTACAATAGCTGAGATATGGAAGCAACCTAAGTGTCCATCGATAGATGAATGGATAAAGAAGATGTGGTGTATACATACAATGGACTATTACTCAGCGATAAAAAAGAATGAAATCTTGTCATTTGCGACAACATGGATGGACCTAGAGGGTACTGGGCTAAGTGAAGTAAGTCAGAGAAAGACAAATACCATATGATTTAACTTATATGTGAAATCTAAAAAAAACCTGAACAAATAAAAACAGAAACATACTCATACATACAAAGAACAAACCGGCGGTCACCAAAGGGGAGGGCGGGGTGGAGGGATGGGTGAAATCAGCGAAGGGGATTAAGAAGGACAAACTTCCAGCTACAAAATAAATAAGTCACAAGGATATAACGTATAGCATAGGGAATATAGTCAATAATATTGTAATAACTTTGTATGGTGACAGATGGTTACCAGGCTTATCATGGCGATCATTTCATAAGGTATATAAACGTCGAATCACTATGCTGTACACCTGAAACTAACAGAATATGGTGTGTGACCTATACTTCAAGAAAAAAACCAAAAAACAAACCACTTCCTCCAGCTGTCCCTGCAGCTCCTCTCCTTTCTCTCAGAGCGTCAGTGCTGACGCAGACAAACTTTCCATCCTCTGGGTTCTTCTACGGCACAATCTGCCTGCAATTGGTTCCTTCCTTTGGAATGTCTTGGTTGGTTCTTTAGTGGTCCCCGGTGCCCATGTTCTTCATACCCCTTCCAGTCTTGATCTTCTGGCCTTTGCCTTGGCCTGGCCCGGGGCGGCCTCCCTAGCCAGCCCCCTCACTTGCACACTCCTCTCCCTGAGTGCCAGACAACGGTCATTGTTCATCTCCGTTTCCGCCTCCCTCTGCCACATAAGTCTGGAGCCCCTGGACCTTCCCTGGGACTTGACCTGGTAAAAAGACACCTTCTGATCTCCCTGCTGGCCCTGTCTTCTCAATTTAGGGGCTTATAAACCAGTCTGGTTCCCATGAGGGTAGAGGCGGGATCTTTTGTGACTCAATGAGAGATTTCAGTTCCTGTGCTTTATTTGTGTCTGGTGCTAATATTATCCCCATTTATACAAGTGAGGACACTGAGGCACAAAGTGGGTGAGTAATTTGCCCAAGGTCTCAAGGCTAGTGAGTGACAGAACTGGGATTCTAATCCAGGCCAGTGTGGTGTGGAGCCTCCTCCTTAGCCTCCGAGTACACGCAAAGGCCATTTCCCTCCCTCCTTCTGTCCACAGTCACAGAATCACCGCTTTTCCGCGCAGCGTGGTGAGGGAGGCAGAGAAGAGAGGACTGTGATGTCTCAGGGCTGGAGAGCCTGGGCTTCCAGGGACTGCCCCTCCACAGTCACCAGGAGGTCCAGCAGCACCAGCAGGAGGGGAACCTCCCTTGGCTATAGCCGGGGGCCCCCCCAGCTGTGCCTGGGCTGCGGGGGCAGGCTGGGAGAACACCGGCCAGCATGCATCATTTACAAGGTCGCCAAGAAGGAACTATCGAAGCCATCCTTTGAGAGTCACACCGATTACGGTCTCTGACCACGAGAACATAAACTCCTCAAAATCTGTAGGCTTATTGGTCTCAACCAGTCTCCACTCTGGACAGTTTTTGAATACATCAGGATGTAATGAGAAAAGTCTTAAGAGTTTATTACTATTACTGTTTTCTATTGGTGAGATCTCCAAAGCAGCTAATGTCTCTGAGCCAGAGAAGGCTCAGTCACTGCCCATGGATCCAACAGGCCAGGCCCCTCCATCACCCTCCCCTTGCTCGCCAGCTCTCCTGTGCTGCGCCCACTGCTGCTCCTTTCAGAAAGGACAGGGCCCGGCATGTGTCAGGGAGCTCAGGTGTCTTGACAAGCTCCAGAGGTGAAACAGAAAACTTTCCTGGTGCGATTTTCCTATTTGATCTTTTGTCTCATGTGTTCCCCTTGGGGATGAACAAGAGATCCTTCTTTGAATAATTCATAGGCCCCAAGGTGGAAACACGCTGCCTTTATTAATGAAAAGGGTGGGTACACGGTGCTGATTATACCTCTTCTGCGACACTCCAGCAAAAGCACAGAGATCTGAAAAGCTCCTTACAGATTTCCTCTCACAATAGTGAGACAAAAACGAAAAGCCATGTCATATCTTTAATCAAAGAGACTAATGTTTGGATAATATGTAAAATTACTTATAAAGCTGTATCGAGCTACAAAATGCGCATAAAGGGAAGCTGAAAACAAATTAAGTAGCTATAATTATTATAAGGTCTGATTTATTTTTAAAACTGAAAAGGACTGTCTTAGTGTTCTATTTAATGGGCACCTACTAGGAGCCAGGAACTCTGCCAGGCTTGTTACGTGAATCACTTCACTTAGCTCTCATGATTGAACTGGGTAAGTGACAGCCGGATTCACAGAGGCACCGAGGATCCCAGAGGTTAAGCGACAGCCCACGGTTTCCCAGGAGCAAGGACAGGGGTGGAGTTTGAACCCAGAACACGCCAGGAAGCACACACTCTTCCTCGATGCCTAATGCTTGGGGCCTCAGCATTCTTCTGCTGGAAACCAGCAGTTACTGCTCAGCCACTTCTCCATTTTGCAACGTCACTGTGAGAAATGGCCAGAGAAGGAAGGCTTTGGGATCCGTCAGAGAACATTTTACTTCTTAGTTACAAAACCATATCCTATCAGCACTGGATGGAAACTCACAGTCTCTCTAGTTGAATGTTTTCATTTTACAGAAAGGAAACTGACAGAGACCTTATGGGCTTCCCCAAAGTTAAAGAGCGAGTGAGTGACACCACTTGGGACCAGAAGTCTGTCCCGAGACTCCTTGTTCAGTGCTCACTCTACCATACCACACACCACTGAATGGACGCTGTGCTCCCAAGGGCTGCTGACATGAAGGGCACCTCGGTTTCATGACAAGGCTTTTCTTTCCTGTGGTTCATTAAATCAGAGACATCCTACTGCTAAGAATGAAGCAAAAATTCAGAACTCAGCCTGGCAGGCAAGCCCAGAGAAAGCGGTATGGCTTTTCACCAGCCCCTCAGACTTGTTACCTTTCGAGTTTCAATTCATCCTCTCACAGGAGGATAATAGCAGACCGATGGCTTTGTGGGGCAGCTGTGCTCAATGTATGTTCTTAACAGATGGAACCCTCCAGAGTGGTCAGTCTGCTCCCCCACCTAACGGAAACCAATAGTCGGGAGGCCAATTCCAGGCAGGGGAGGGAGGGTGAGCAGTGGGGCAGCCCCAGGCTTCTGGCCTGGGCATCCAGAAGAGGGACGTGTGCATTTCTGGAGAGCCGCCATAGCCATACGCAGTGTGAAAACTGGGGTGACTTACATGGGTCCTCTCGGTACAATAGGGCCCTCCCCTCGCCTCCTCTGATGGGATGCCCCCACTAGCCAGCGGCCTCGGAGACAAGCTGGAGTCTCCAGCTCCCTCAAGGTAAGAGAGCCCCCCAGGTTTTTAAAGTGCTCTGACCTTTGTACTGAAGTCTCCCCAGGGTGTGACACCCCCCAAGGTGGCTGCTACTTGCAGCACAGAGAAAAAGATGACAATGACAGTGCCAGGGCCACAGGAATGTCTTTATTGAGCCCAGAGCCACAGGGTGTCTTGGACTACTGGCCAGGAGACCACTGACTCAAACTCTCCCCTCATACCGAACAGCACCACCGGCCTGCTCGGTCTGTGCACTGCCAAGTCCTAGGGGCTCCATTTGCATAAACTACAACAGGAACGGTGCCCACCGGCTTTGTGCAATGTGACAGCCCGTCAAGCTAACTGCATCTGGCCTTTGGAACCAGAAGAGGGCTTGAGGGTCATGAGCCACCTGCTGCTTCCAAGGGGAGCCCCAGTCTAAGAGTGGGGCCCCCGCCGGTTCTCGGACTTACCAGTCGCTGCATGCTCTTCACGTGGGTGGGGCTGATGGACAAGGCTTCTTCATACCACCGCCGTGCCTCATCGATGTTGCCGCGGAGCTCGGCAACCTGGCCACGCATGTACAAGACGTTGTGGGACATCGGGAAGAGGTTGGCAGCTTCTTGGGTACAGGCTGTGGCTTCTGCAGGCTTCCCAATGCCAATGTAGACTTCAGCTGTGGGGAGGAGAGCAGAGGCAGATGCTTTCCCGGTTCACTACCCTTCAGAGGCCCTCAAAGGGCTGTGACTCTGGTTGGGACACTTACGTTCCCCCCACGGGAGTCTGGCAGGGGCCCATCTGGAATACCCCAGGCCCAGAGCCAGACAATCTCCCACGCGAGTGGAAACAGCTGCTGGCTACAGTCCTTCCCGCCCATCGTCACACAGGGACTCGTCACTCGTACTGTGGGGCCTTGGAGGGGACACATGTCACCACCAATGAGAGGGGAGTGAGGACTGCCTACTGCTCGCTGCACCCCTGGCCTCCGCCCTGGTAAACCGCTGCTGTTTCCACACACACTTTTGTCTACCCTCTTGCTCTGCCCGTCACCCGCAGCCCCCTTCAAGGCCTAGCCCAGTGGCCACCATCCCTGGAAGCATCTCTGACCCTTCAGCTGAAAGGGAAGCCAGCTCCTGCTCCTCTCTGATGGCTGCATCCTAGACGTGTTCTCGTGAGAGGTCTGGGGACACGCCGGGACAGCAAGCTCTGCTGCGGATCTGTCTATCTCCCCACCTCAGGCTTCGGGCACGGAGACTGGGAAAGGGCAGGTGCCATCACACGGTTGTGGTCAGTGTTGGTGCTGCTGCCTTTTTGACCCCAACCAGCCTGGATGGCCCCTGTCCTCAGCACCCTCACTTCCCTGGGGATCACAGGCACACCAGTGACTGACTCCTCAGGCTACAAGAGAGCAGGCCCTGCCGTGCACAGACCTGCCCTGCCCCTCCGGCTGTCAGTCCCCTCCTAACAGAGAGCCCCGAGATGCTGGGCTGGCCAGGGAGCTATAAGGGGAGGCCCTGCGCCTCTCACACACGGAACTCCGGACACTTCAACACAACCACTGAGCCCTAATGGGGCGCCTGCCCACGTCCTCTGGACATTCAGCTCACGAGGTACTTACTGAGCACCTACTACACCTGGGGACTCTACAGGGACAGAGGTGACATGGACCTGTCCTTTGTTTGGGCCCAGGCAAAAGCCGGCCCCTCCTGGGAGATGAACACCCTCCTAATGACACTGCAGGGCTGTCTGATGTCTTTCAGTAACACAATTCTCTCCAAGCTCTCGCCAGAAAGAGTCGGGTGTGTGCCCACGGCGGTTTTAGGTTACCTGAATGTGGTGGCGGGTAACTCGGGAGAGCGGTACAGGACGTCCCTCTCACTGTCCACTGGGCTCCTGACTTGCTTCCATTCTGAGGGTGAATTTATGCACATTTCCAAGATCCCCGGGGCCCAGAGCTGTCTGTGGTGAGTGAGACACCTGGGCCTCTACAATGTAGATCGCCATGGAAAAGCCCAACTTGGGAGAGGGGCCCGAATGCTTCCAGAATTTTTATAACAAGATTCAAAGGGGGGCACAGTGCACACGTAAGTCCTGTTCTCTAGGGTCCTCCGTGAGACAAATGTGAGACCCAGTATCTTACTGATCACCGTGTCCTCATCAGCCACAGGTCTGACGCTATTGCTCCCTTCACGTAATGAGGAAACGGAAGACACGCTACGCTGAGTCATGACCATGAAGGTGCGAGAAAGAATCCAGGCCTCCAGGGACCTCTTTCCAGGGCCGTAGAAGGCGTAGGAGGGAACCTATGTCACTGATAAGGCCTGTGCTCCTGATGCAGACGGGGCAGAAAAATGCATGGCCCAGGTGGTGCCTAAATCCGTCCATTTTAAGTTGAGGTGGAAGGACACAGGGCATGATGTACTGTGCCATTTCCAAATGACTTTCCCTTATGGAGCCTCTTTTTTCCAAACAGATCTTCAGAGTGGGCAGCTTGGCCCCCTCTTGGTTTGGCCCCCTCTCCCAGACTCTGGGGTACCGCTGGGGACCCCAGGGCTCTAGGGTACCCGTTTGTAAGCTGCAGTGTCATGAGAACACGGAGGGCCATGGGTGTGGCCTTGAGCAAGGTGGTCGACTTCTCTGGGCCTGTTCACCTGTCAGATGGGGGCCCGACGCTGGCCTGCATCTCTCTCGGGAAAGTGGTAAGGATCAACCAAGAGGATGGAAGCCCGGAGCCCAGAGGGGCTGAAAATGGTGAGGACGACGCTTAGTCGAGCCTCATCCCCATTGAGACTGCAGCATGAGGAAACTAAGGCGCAAAGAGGTAAGATGACTCTTTCGAGCCCCGCAGCTCTGTTTGGCTGAGTCAGTGGATTAGGGGGTGCAGGTGCAGCCTTTCCGTTTCCCCCTGGCTCCCTGGAGACAAGGGCTTAGTACAGCCATTCCCCCTTTATGAGGACATTGCATCTTAATGGAGCACAGAGTCTTAGGCTGCAGGAATGAAACCTCAGTGGTGGGATTTCCGACATCAATCAAGTTGTTTGGGATGGGGTTAGGGGAAGAGGAGGAAAGGGTTAGAATGCTTCCCAGCATCCCTGAAATTCCCAGAGGGGCCTTCCTGCCTGGCATACAGCTGGTCCCCTAGAACACAAGGAGGCCGTGTGGCATTCACCATGAGGCTGTGCTGCTTGGGAAGGCTTCCTTCCTGGGAGTCCACAGCTCAAACAGGGACCAACATCTCCCCGGAAAAGGGTTTCACAAACATCCACCCCTGATCCCACAGGCTCGCAGCCCCTCTTCTGTGTTCCCCTAGCACCTTCTATAACCTCTGTCATCCCCTTGATGCATCATCTTTGCTAGAGGATCCTGCAATCTTTGCTTCTTGTTTCTGTCAGGGGCCCATCTGTGCAGCCGCACACCTGGCCCCTCCCCTAGGTCCCATCTGATTGACCCGCTTGGGAGAAGGACTGAGGCTTGCTCACTGTGGCCCCTCAGACGCCTCTCTGTCCAGCGCCCTGTCCCTGGGATGCTCACGCAGGCACGTCACTGGGCTCTGCCCCTGCAACAGGAGGCCAGCACTTGGGGATGGGTGAATACAACTTGGCTGAGATGCACTGGGAAGCCCAATGGAGACCAGAAGTCAAGCCATGTTCTCTGATTCAGCCTCCCCAGTAACAAAGCTGGAGGTGCAATCTCCATCTGCCTCTCCTGTCTATTTCTTTTTTTTTTTTTTTTTTTTGTGAGGAAGATCAGCCCTGAGCTAACATCCATGCTAATCCTCCTCTTTTTGCTGAGGAAGACCGGCTCTGAGCTAACATCTATTGCCAATCCTCCTCCTTCCCCGCCCCCAAAGCCCCAGTAGATAGTTGTATGTCATAGATGCACGTCCTTCTAGTTGCCGTATGTGGGACACGGCCTCAGCATGGCCGGAGAAGCAGTGCCTCGGTGCGCGCCCGGGATCCGAACCCGGGCCGCCAGTAGCGGAGCGCGCGCACTTAACCGCTAAGCCACAGGGCCGGCCCTCTCCTGTCTATTTCTTAATTGGTTCAGAACTCAGGAGGTCAAGAGAGGAGTATTGTTCATACTTCCCTAAAGCCTCCAAAATATGATCAGCAGTGTCTTTTCCCAGTAAAGTGTGAGCACTGCCCAGCCACAGTCATCTCTGCATCCCTCAGCACAGGCTCTGGCTCTTAGTAGGGGCTCAAGGAAGTCTGTAGGTTAATGAATGCTGAACGATGGTCAGAAGAGGGCACAGGTCAGTGAAGAAAGTCGAAGGCCAGAGAAGCAACAGCACATGAAGTTTCCCTGACCCTTTCACCAAGGGCTAAATTCCAGTTAAAAAAATAAACAAAAAGGGCCTTGTGAGCTTATTAAGAGATAGAAGAGCTTGTACTCTTCTATCAGGAACCGTAACACAGAGGGAAGCTGGCTCTGGGCGCTTCCAAAGGCAATCAGCTCCAATAAGAACACACGTCAGTGCAGTGTCGGTGCTGCAGGGTGGGCTCTGAGACGTCACTCTCTGAAGAGGTCACAGGGACCGAGATTCTGTCCTGGTCACTGACAGTCTCCAACCAAAAGTAAGGGGCTACTCAGGGTCACGGACACTTGCCACCTCACTCCGAGAGCTCCCTCTAAGCTCTGACCATCTTCTTTGGAATCCCTTGCTTGGTCCTTGTTACCGGGTTACTATGAAAAATGTTGGTAATAAATCCCACCTCTGCTTGCAAACCTCCAATGGTTCCCGATTGGAGGTGAATGTTTTTGCCTGGCTTTCAACATCAGGAGCCGGCTACCTTTCCAACTCCCTCCCTCTCTGTTCAATTCACGGTCTGACCTCCACACCTCTGCTGTGCTGGTCCCTCTGCCCAAAATGCCTTCCCTGAATTGCCGTCTGTTGAAGACACACCACTCCTCACTCTGGCTCCACCAAATCCCACCCGGCACATGATGTCCCCAGAGGCCCCAGGTGAACCATCTCTCCACCGCCCTGTGTGTGCCCTGGGATCCCTCACCCCAGTCTGCCTGTGCTACAGTGACTGCGTGTGTGCCAGCTTTCCCACGAGATGCCACGCTCCTGCAGGGCCAGGCTCAAGTCTGCTCCACCTTTGCAGTGCCCCATGCTCCTAATTCGCCTTGCACAGAAGGCTGTCTGAAATCTTTGCTGAACCAAACTAAAGACGTGATCTGAAAGAGCTGAGCTATGCTGCGAAGGCCTGAGAACCATCTCTTCCTCAAGGTGAAGTGGCATCCCGACTGGGGGACCTGGATGCACTCACAACCCCACACAGGTCCAGGTTCCTCAGTCACTCATTCATTCTTCTAACACTTGTCAGGCACCCGCTTCATGTCGGGCTGCAAGGTTGAGAACTGGCTCACGATGTGCCTACCCTGGCCTCAGGGTTGTGCAGGTTGTGCACTGTGCAAAGGTGCTGGGCAGAGTGGGGCTAAAATCTAGCCTGGACTCCACTGGGAGGCTGTGTGCCTGGTGCAGGACTGTGTCTGCCCCGACGAATGCAAGGAAGCCCTTTTCTTCTTGTAAAGGTGCCTTCAGCTAGCCCAGCCTGCTCCCTGGGGGTGAGTCTATCCAGAGGGGACACCTTTTGTGAAACTCACAAAGGAGCAGTATATGTGAGAGGCAGCCCAAGGACTGTACCTAGTGTGGGTGCTGTCAGATCTTCTGTTCCACCTGAGGTCTGGCAGAAAGCGGTGAAGGAAAAGATGGGAGCACCATCAGGTACTCCCCAGTCTTGCAGGTCAGGCAGGAAGCTAGGCTGGCACACTCCCTGATACCTCAAAACCAGTTCCTCTACCCCAAACCCTACTTCCCTAAAGGAGAAGTGACTTGTGCTTAGGAAATAAACTCCAGCAACTTGGTTCTGGGATAGCCCCCGCCGTGAGGGGCAGGAGCCCCCAGGGTGAATGCAGGTGTCTGCCAGGAGCAGCAGCTACTCCCTGAGCACGCCCCCCGTGTCTTCATGGATTCACTCTTTCATACAAAAATCAGCACGAGGGCCAAAGAGGAAAGGGATCACGTGTCCTGATGAGTCTCCTGTCACCCTTCCAAGTCAGCAAGGTCCAGGGGAGGCCTCATCCTTATCAGCTCTCACAGGAATTGTTCTTTATTCTGTCTTTGTTTGGGGACTCCAGGAAGTGAAAGGAGGTGGTGATTTTGATTTGAGCTTCTCTGGGCCAGCCCCCAGCTGGGGCCTGTAGTTCCCTAGCTGAACACAGCTCAGGTCCTGCCACTGATGGCCCAGCCACATGCCTTCGTCAGGGTCTTGGCTGCACGACTGACATTTATTTCCGAGTTTGTGAATGGCTGTGTCAGTCTGTCAAGAGTGATCCCTTCCCCAGGGGCTTGGTGGGGTGGCGAGACCAGCTCCTCACCCCCTAGCTGCATTTGTGATACGCTTTATCCCTTCCAGGCCTTGCCCAACTGTTCTGACTCCTCAATCCTTCCCCCAAACCCCGCACCCCCTTCGTTGACCTTGACTCGTCATTCAAAGAGAAAACAGAGGCAAGCCAAGCTGACCTCAAGCCTCTTCCCACTACCAAACCCACAAGCCCACTGATGTCCTCTGTCCCCACCCTCTTGGCCCCCACCTGCTATAACTGAGGGCCAATCCCTCTGCCTGTGCCCTGGACCCCACACTCTTGCCTTCTCAAGGACTTCATACTTCATACATCCTCTCTCTCTTCTGAACGACCAGGGTCTCAAGCTTGACTTGATCATCCCCATCAGCAATCAACATGCTTCCATGTCAGCCATTTGTGTGTGTGTGTGTGTGTGTGTGTGTGTGTGTGTGTGTGAGGAAGATCAGCCCTGAGCTAACATCCATGCCAATCCTCCTCTTTTTGCTGAGGAAGACTGGCCCTGAGCTAACATCCGTGCCGATCGTCCTCCACTTTATATGGGACGCCGCCACAGCATGGCCTGACAAGCGGTGCATCGGTGCACGCCCGGGATCCGAATCCGGGCCACCGGCAGCAGAGCGCGCTCGCTTAACCGCTACACCACAGGGCCAGCCCCCGTGTCAGCCACTTTTAACCCCCCTCCCTTGACCCCACATTCCTCCCCAGCTACCTCAAGTCCCCACTCTGCTCCACAGGGGTTCTTCCCGCAGGGACTGTGCATCCCCTGCCTCCAGTTCCTCACTCGCCATAGGCTCTGGAGCCCACACCAGAACGGCTCCATCTCTACCCCTCCACTAACACCTGTCTCGTCACAGTCACCAACAACTCCCACACGCCACATCCAACAAAGGCTTTTGTCTCCACCTCACTCAGTCTCTCAGCAGCATTTCCTACCAGCCATATCCTCCTTAAAAAGTTATTTTAATAGCTATTAAGCACTTGCTACCTGCTGAGCACTCTCCATGCACTATCTTGTGTAACTGTCACAACTGTCCTCATTTTGCAGTGGAGAACACTAGGGCTCAAGGGATTAGAATAACCTGTCCAGGTCACGGACTAGATCACGGGTGGGGAGGCCAGGATTTCAACTAGTCTGAGTCCAGAACCCATGTTCTTAACTGCACTGCACAGGTTGCTTTGTAAACCCCCTTGGCTGCCATGACAGCCCCTCTCCCGGTTTTCCTCTGGCCTTGCTGACCACTCCCCATTTCTTGGGCTTTTCCTCTCCTCCCCAAATTTTAAATTTGGGGGGCTCAGGTCTCAGTCTTGGCTCTTTCTCTTCTCCATTGACATTCTCTTCCTAGGCCTTCTCATCACACCCCTTAGCTTTAAATCTCCACTCCCAGATTTATGTTTCTAGCCCAGATCTGAAGTACAGGCTTGAATATCCAGCTGCCTGCCAACATCTTCACTTGCATTTCCTCAGGCACCTGACGCTTCCAAGTTCCATCAGGGCTCTGGCTTCTCTCCTCCCTGGCCCCAACACATCAGTTCTTCCCCCAGGCTTCCATCGAAGAGAACGGAATCACCCGTCACCCACTAATTGCAGCCCCAGACACAGGATTCTTCCTTTTCCTTCACTCCTACATCTTATCCATCAACAAGTCCTATCAGTTCGAATGCTATCGAAAAAGCATCACAGGTACCCATCTCTCTCCACTGCCACTAATGCCACCTCAGACCAAGCCGTCTCCTCTCCCGTGGACCAAGGCTCCTCACTTCCACTTTCCACTTTTCTGCCTTCCATTCCGCTCTCCACATTGAGTGAGAGTGGCCTTTAATGACCTCTATCCGATCCTTCCACTCTCTCGCTTGAAGTCCTTCAATAGCTTTTCAATACTTTTAGGATTAAGTTAAAAGATCTTAACCTGGCTGCCAGGGGCCTGGCATGATCCTGCCTCACCTCAGGCCACTTGATTCCTTTCTCTTTAGGCTTCAAGCCCCAGGGCCCCTGCCATTTCTCTAACACGCTGAGCTCATGCTGCCTGCAGGCCTTCCCACGTGCTGTCCTAGGCCCCCCACCCTCGTCCTGACCGACTGCTGGCACTCCTCAGGTCTCTGTTCCCCGGATGGGGAAGGCCTCTGCTACAGTTCTCACAGGCCCACACTGCTCCTTCATGGCACTTGGCACAACGGGAATTAAGTGCTTCTGTAATTGTTTTGTTTTGCATCTGTAAATTCCAGGAAGGCAGGGACTGTGTCTGTCTTCAAAACCACTGCACTCCAGAGCCTTGCTCTGACTGTGGCGTGCAATCAGATGCTCAAAGATACTGGGTCCAACAACTGGGTGCCCATCCTGGGTTACAGCTGGGGTTCTGGGGCCAAACTGGTTGGGTTTGAATTCTGGCTTCTCCATTTATTAGCCATGTAACCTTAGGCAAGTGACTTGACAGCTGTGTCTCAGTTTCTTCATCTGTAAAATGGGTGAATAAAGGTATTTATACCTCATAAGGCTATTATGAGGACTAAACAAGTTAAGATAGATAAAGTCTTGGGAATAACATCTGACACACACACAGTGCTTGATAAACGTCAACTAACTGCATGTTGTTGACCATTAATCAAAACCTCCCAGGGCAGGAGAAGGGGCAGGTCTGGCGGGCCGACCGATTCAGACTGGCAGTGTGTCAGGGCAGGCCTGACCCTGGTACCGCGCGTTCCCTCCTGCAGCGCTCCCTGTGCAGTGACCCACACGCCACCTGTCTGGGAGCTGTCTTCATCTCGTCGTGGTAACTGTGCCACAGGATTACCCGTCGGCCCGGGTGAGGCAGCCTCCCGGAGGCTCAGAGGAGCCTGGTAGGGGGAAGGGCAGACAGGCCAGGGCCAAGGAATTTGTGTGAGTGTCACAGCTTTAAATTCCCAGCAGAAATCAGAAAATCTGATCTTGCACATCTAAGAATAGCTGTTGGTTTCGACTGTGAGAGGTGCCAAAGTGGAAGCTATAATTATTAGTAAGTAACAAGCAGAAATTAACCACCTACAGCAAAGTCATTTTTAGCTGCCGTCCCAATGTGGAAATTGAAAGATGGGCACCAAGAAGCTGCTTGGCTTGGGAAAGCTCTGGTTCAACTTTGAATTATGGTGAATGTATGAATTTCCAAAGGCCAACACTAGGATTCGCATTCTAAAGAAGTTGTATGGTTCCTAGGGAGACATGTCTTGAGGCACGATAAACATCAAATGCTCTAATTCAGCTCTCCTGACTCCTTCCCCAGGAGGACTGTAGAGGCACGCACTTCTATCTAGGCTGGGTTTCCCTCCTGCAAAACGGAGGAAATAACCCCTCTGACCTTCTTTATAAGTTGGTGTGTATATAAATGGCACTGGAAGATACGTAGAACTTTCAGGAAAAGAGATCATAAAAATGGGTAGTTCCTTCCTAAATATCAAGTGAAGCCCAGATGCAATAAAGAAAAGACTGATAAAGGTACTTAAAAAAAAAGAGATGAACATAAGAGAGTAAATCTTAAAAGTTCTCATCACAAGAAAAAAATATTTGTAACTCTGTATGGTGACGGATGTTAACTAGACTTATTGTGGTGATCATTTCACAGTAGATACAAATATCAAATCATTATGTTGTATACCTGAAACAATACGATGTACGTCAATTATACCTCAGTAAAAAAGACAAAAGACACACAAAAAAATAAAAATGAAGGAAAATATTTACAACACATATCACAGACACAAGGCAAATTTCTTTGACACATAATAAATGCTTATAAATCAAAAACAGAAGCTCAGTATTTAAGAAGATGAATGGCAAGAAGCCGTGAACGGACAACTGAAATACCACTTTGCACCTATCAGACTGGCAAAGATCTAGAGGTCCGATAATTCATTGTGTTGGCAAGGATGTGAGAAAATGGGCATTCACACATTGTTGAGTGGAATCTAAATAGGTACAATATTATGGAAGGCAATCTGACAAAATTGATCAAAATTAGAGTCCACACCCTTTGATCCATCAATTCTACTTTTAGGAGTTGCTCTTACACATATAGAACAATATATAGAAGGATATTTATTGACCCATTGTCCGTAACAGCGAATTACTGGAAATAATCTCAATGTTAATCAACAGAGTACTGGTTAAATTATGGTAAATTCATGCAATGGATTTATTCTATGCAGCCCATCCTTATATGAGCTGAGAAGCAAGGCTCTCCAGTGTGTGATATCTCTGGAAGGTGCAGACTGCTAACGGTGGTTGCCTGTGGGTGAGGGGGACTGAGGCTCAGGGATAGGAGAGAGCCTTTTCCCTCTGTGTCTCTGTACCTTTTCAATTGTGTACCACATACATGTCTTATTTATTCAAAAATAATTTAAATACAATTGTCACATAGGTCCAAACAAACCAAAGAACAAAACACCAACAACCCATGCCGGTTGGCCGCCAGGTGTCCTGGTGCAGAGACTGAGGCACTAGGGTCAGAGGTGTCCAGGACAGCAGGAGGGAGTGCAGAGAGAAGGGGCGCCCAGGGAGCAGGTCCCCCCCCACAGGAAGGGAGAGACCCTGCATGATCAAGCATCCCTGGTCTTTCTGGGCCTGTCCTCCGTGCTGGGCCTTTGGCTCGTTCCCTCACAGAGCAGCTCGACGTTCAGGTGTGCTACTCATGATCTCTTCGCCATTCAAATGGACACCCAGGTGGCTCAGGGGCTCTCTCATACAATAGGCTGGAAATCTGACGTTGTCTCACAGTGACCTTACCTGCAAGCCCCAAATCTGGGGCCACCTCCACTGCAGGCTCCCCTCACGAGCTCCCACTACACTCAGCTCACCAGAAACAACCACCAAGAGAGAAGAGACCCACAAACACCACAGGAACACCATGGCCTTGGCTGTTAGGCCTTGATCTAACTAGTTTCTCCTAAAGCTTGCAAAATTTATGGAATCTGGCAGTAGTGCTAGAGCTGATGATGGACACAGATGTCACCTCGTTTCCATAAGTTATCAAAAATGTGGGTCACTTTCATTTTGCCTCTTAGAGCAGTACAGCTCAAACCACATATGCTAAAACCTTACAGTTCAGTGGAAGCTGTTTTCTGAATTCCTTCTGAATTTACCTCTTCAAAGACCATGTGAATATATCATATGATTCTAAATCTTTACTCAAAGTCATGGCTTTGAAAGAGTCATATGGCATGAATCCTATAAAGATTCTAATTACTCCATTCATTCATATTACATAAGCACTATGTACATTCTGCCCAGGTCTATAGGGCAGGTATCACCTTCACTTCCCATAGTTCAAGTCCACCAACTTGTAGAATTTTAAAAGCCACACACGTTAACTAGCAATGAGAGCTTTATTCTGTCCTATTGGCTCTGGCAATGAGAAATGGATGTTACATGATTATGTAAAAGTTCAAAGATAGTTCCAAACTGAATCTTAGTCACTGAGTTCTTCCGTGTCTAATAAGTAGCTACAAAATTTCCTCCCAAGAGCAATGGTAGGCCATGCAAAGAGGAACAAAGTCCCTGGATAACTGAGTGAGGGGCAGCTGGCCACCAGGTGAAGCTGTCCTGGTACTTAGTGACCCTCACTCAGGTCATTAACTTTCCCAAGAAATAAGAAAGAGAAACAATGTCTGTGAGGTCAAGGGAGCTAGATCCAGCCTAGAAGGATCACCTTCAGCTCTTCTGTTGTTTTTAGACTTTGGCCCTTCAAAAACTCCACTTTGAGCCCAATCTGAAAGACAACTCTGCCCCCACACTGGCCCTGCAGGTTCAGCCAGCCTCTCCTGGCCCGGACACTAAAGCATACTCCTTCTCTTTCTCCTCTCTGCAGTCACTGCTCACGATGGCGACGGAATAGGAAAGGCGCCAGGTCCTAGACTGGGGCCTGGGCTTTCCTGTAAGAGAGCTGATGGGGAAGGCATTACTGCCGCTCCCGTGCCCTCCGAGTCTGCTCGTCTCGGACCCAGTGAGAGGCCGAATGCTGGCAAGCGTCTGCACAGGAAGAACAATCAGCACATTCATGAATCATCCCTCTTTTGTACTTCGGCTTAGAAGAATATAATTTGTTAATTTACGGTGGTTGTTATGGCTCAATTAAAGATGCCAACACAGAAAAGGCTGGCTGAGCTTGGCTTTGTGACACGCCAAAGCCAGGTAAACCCAACCATGTTTTCATAGCTGAAGGTCCGCCGACGGTTTGAAACAAACATCATACAATTAACCTTGGCAACAAAGGAGTAAACAGATGGACAATGGTGGATAATAAGCACTTTCCCAGCCAAATTTGGGCTTTTCTCGTGCATCCTGAGAGTCAAGCCTGGGAAGGCCCAGTTAGGGTCTTGCCGATCAAGTGATAAAGCTTGATAAAAGTTACCTTTTATATAGAAATATAAATACATAAGTAAATCAACAGCCATCATTTGCTCGGAGTCCCTGTATAGTGGGATTCTCATTGCTAAAATGCCTGCATGCTGGGTTTATTTTTGGGAATTCCAGCTATGCAGAAGCAGCCACGTGAAACTGGAGGCGAAATCATACCTGCTTTCTGGGCCACTTTCCAGGTCAGCCTCCCTCTCTGGATTATCAGAGTGCCATCAGAGAGGGGAGTGGGGACATCAAAAACCCAGCCCCTTCCCAGGTTTTGTTCAAGACATCTATATCATCAATATACCCGCCCCTCTCCCAGGGACTCCAAGACTTCACTGCTGGGAGGTGCCAGGCACTGTGCTCATCAAAAGCAGGAAACAGGTGCTATTAACCCCACTGTAGAGATGAGGAAACTGAGGCTGAGAGGTGAAGCTATTAACTCGAGTCTACACAGCTGGTAAGCAGTAGATCTGGGACTCCACTCCAAGTCTGCAGGACTTCCAGACTCCCAGGTCTGGGACACCAGGCTACGTTGTCTCTCACAAAGAAGTCTGGGGTGTAGCCCTCTGGTCCATGCAGCACAAACCCTGCACCCCACACAGCAAGCTCCCCGAGATCCTTAAAGTCCAATTCAGAAAATCTTTCCTGGATGCCTGCTCTGTGCCAGGCTCTGGTCAGGGTACTGAGGCAGGGGAGGGATGGGGAGATACAGAGTAACTCACGGTTCCTGCAAAGTAGTAACATTTTGGTGTGTGACTGCAAAAGCTTTGATTTCTCCTGAGGAGAGGTTGTGGGCTAAATAGGCAAGTGTCCACAGGATCCTACAGCCTCTGGCACAGCAGTAGGTTGTGGGCAGGGGTGGGTGGGGTGGAAGGGCCCCAGTGGGGGCAGAGTGGTACCTGCATGGAGCCAGATCTGCGCCAGCGTCATCCAGGGGTGCAGCGGGCCCTGCTTGGGTGCACTGCTCTGTAGAGACGAGGCCACTTCCGACAGGGCCTGCTCCACTCTTGAGGCTGCTACTGATGTGGCATGGATAGAGCCTGTGAGAGGTTTTCAAGAAGGTGGCATCAGAAGTGAAAGGACAGACCCAACCAACCAACCACCCACACCCTCCTT
The DNA here is from genome assembly GCF_057802395.1 of Ceratotherium simum simum. Classification (NCBI taxonomy): domain Eukaryota; kingdom Metazoa; phylum Chordata; class Mammalia; order Perissodactyla; family Rhinocerotidae; genus Ceratotherium; species Ceratotherium simum. The sequence goes on along the minus strand of NC_141923.1, from coordinate 14,818,845 downwards.
CCAGACACAGACAAGAGTGCGAGACGTACATACGCCCCTTTCCCCATGATGCTTCTAGGTGTTATTTGTCCCTAAAGAAATACAGACAATCATTATGGCCTGGAATCTTAATTTCCATCCTTTGCTTTAGCTGATCTTTTAGTCAACAACCAGGGGACATGCTGCTAGGTGCTCCCTCCAGGAGCTCGTCTAGTACAGTGCGAGTGTTGGGGGCAGGAGAGGGGTACAAGGTGTCCACAGCTGTGATACACATGGCATCAACGAAGTCTACCAAGGGAAGTTCAAGGCACCTGTCAGTCCCTAAACCTAGAAACATCTGGGGAGCGGGGGAGGAACACACTCGCCTCCGGGGGTGGTATTTGGAGTAGATGGAGACCATTCTCAAGACAACCCAGCAACTTCCCACTTCATTCCCTGGCCTTTGAGAGGTGGGCAACACCCCTAGATTTGGAACCATATTCTAGGACATGGCTGGAAAACTGTAGAAAAGGCACACTTTTGCCCTGTGCATAAGCAGATGTCCATTATTAAGGCTAATAGTCGACTAGTGGAGGAGAGGTTACGGCAAAGACGCCTGGAGCTCAGAGGCTGCACCTCCCTAAGTCTTCTTAGGCCCTGCGGCCCTGAACGGCCCAGGAAAGGGGCAGACTAGGCACATTCACTAGTCCAAGAAATTTGGTAAAAGAACTTCTATTCAGAAATCAAATGACTCATTCTTCTCCACGCTGACCTTCTAGAGGTCCTGATGATCAAGACCACCTCCTTAAACAGGGGCTCGTTCCCCACCTCTTTCCAACACTTACTCTTGGAGCTGTGGTTTCAGAACTGAGAGCAGGCGTCTCTGTTATTTCACATTTAAACCTGCTGATATTTATATTCACGGACAACATTCTTAATTTATAATGCATCATAAAGTTTAAAATGGAGACAAACATTCCAACGTTGTTAGCAGTAACTACCAATTTATCCTAAGGTTTAAAACAGTGATAATATATAATGACAAATGCTGATTACTCAAATCGAGTTAGTTATACTCTGGATAAGACAAAATTGTGAGCATAAAAATAATTTCTGTTGGGCTTTGAAATGCACCATAATTTATTCATTTTAAGAGTATTTGCAGCAATAGACTGGCCACCCATATTGTGTTTTGACTGTTCCAACACGAAGGAAACTTGGATTCCTCTAAATACACTCAAATCCTTTGGTGCGGGTTTGGTGGAGACGACTTATGGGAGGTGGATGGAAACCGGACTGGGAATCCACCTTCTGTGGATAATCCACTACTCAGACAGCACCCACGAGGGCGAGCAAGAAGACAGCACCTCTGGGAAAGTACCAGTGAGTTCTCCAGAGGGCACGCTGCCTCGCAAGAAGGAGGAACTTGAGTCCCGGTCAAAAGCCACTAATTGATGTGCCATTCTGATGCAGGAGAGCCAATGAAGCTCAGCTAAGAATCTATCCTTGCTTAGACAAAGCGTGTCTGACTACTCCGAAAAAAAAAAATCTAAACAGCAAATTGATGAAACTGCTGTTGATTTTTTTGTCTTGTTTTGTTTTTAACCTTTTTATGGAAAATTAATATTTGAACTTTGATAACAAGGACTTAATGTAATTTCTCTGAGATTTTTAGTAGCAACAGTCAGTTAATTAAACGAGTAATCGAGAGGTTGTTGTTGCTATATTCTGACATTACCAAGCTGGCTTAACTTCTCATTGACTACCTTGAACAGTGGTTCTCAACCTTGGCTTCACAACAGAATCACCAAGGGATTTAAAAAATCATGACGCCATAGCTACACCCCAGACCAACTGAATCACTAACTCTAGGGGTGGGGCCAGTCTGTTAATCACCCAGGTGACTCCAATGTGTAGCTAAGCCTGAGACACCCTGACCTGGAGAGACAGGAAGCAGATGGTACTACCATTTGGTCAGGAAAAGCCTGAAGGCGTATTCCACACATGCCAGCCAGCCTGAGCTCTCCTGCTTCCCTGCAGCCCCGTGAACGGGGAACAGGGTTCCTGGAAGACCTTGTTCTTCAGAACAGTGGTTCTCAAACCTCTTGGTCTCAGAATCCCTTTAGACTCTGAAAACCTACTGAAAATCCTAAAGAGATTTTGTTTACCTGGGTTATATCTAGTGCTATTTACACATTAGAAAGAAAAACGGAGACACATTTAAAATATGTAGTTATTAATTCATTTAAAAATAACAATAATAAACTACTGCTCTAGAAAAATTCTACCAGGATCTATGGCTTCTTTGCTATAAGGACTTGTGACTTTTCAAGAGGCTAATTTTGCTTTTTGGATTAACTATTTTGTCCACAAATGAACTAATCAGAACTACTGCCAAAGTTCCCTCTCTTTGTGATATCTATATAAAGCTAAATTAATTAATTCTTCACATAATAATATGTTCCACCGTGAACAAGCTCTGACGATGATGATGATGGTGGTTATCAGTTTTAGAGAACATACCATGTTTCAGGCACTGTGATTAGCACTTTATATATATTATCTCATTTAATTTTTAAATAATTCTGTGAGCAGGTAACACTGTTATCTGCATTGTTTAGATGACAAAATTGAGATTTAATGAAGTTATATAACTTACCCAAAGTCATACCACCAGCAGGTGGTAAAACCAGGACTCAAACACTGCCTCTGACCCCAAATCTGCCTCTATCTCCAGCTGACACCACCTCCTCCAGGAAGGCTGCTGTGAGCCTTCCATTTCTTCTCCCTACCACCCCCCTGTAAAGTTAGGCTGTGGGTCCTCGGTGCTCCCATAACACCCTGTGGGTATGGTTGTCACCGTACAGACCACACTGTTTTCTGTTAAAGCTGATGTAACTGTCTCTCCTATTAGACGTGTGTGCAGTTCTAGAAGACAGGAAGCATGCCTTCCATTGAGGTATTTTCAGGGGATAACAATGCTAGGCCCATGGGAAGTGCCTGGTATATCCTCGTGGAATGAATGAATGAATGAACAAGTGAGTACTGTCAACAGACACGTCACTGTATGAAATTTGGAAGAGAGTGGTCCCCTCCTTTGGATGCACGTCTGTGTGCTCTACTCTCCTTTCCCATTGGCTCAGAGGCCAGAACCTGCACTGTCTCAAAGGGCTTCCGTCACTTTCAATACCTGGACTACAAATGACAGTGGCACATAGTTAGATGACACACTGCACCTCCTCTAGCAACTTTCCCCATCTCTAACATAACTAACCCACTTAAATATGGAGGATAACTGAGGTTTATCAGAAATAATGTTTTCCTTCCCAGTCAATCCCTTTTTACACGTTTCCCCAGGGCAGAGACCCTTCATGTTCTGAACGAGGGATGGATACTAGCGCGTTCAGATATTTATTAATAATAGCAGGTTACTAACTACAACGGTAAAATTATTTAGTACTTAATGTCTACTATTCCTGGCAATAAGACAATAAATCAAATTCTTCCATTGGATTAGAATTTGGAGGAAAAAAAGAATAAGCATCATTATGAATCAAAACGGATATATCTGATTAAAAAAGATCAGAACAACCTGTATCTTACTGTTTCATAGGACTGAAATGGTAAGTGCCAAAATAGATGCTGGATTTTCATTTATGTGGGTAAACAACTAGAAATGCTAATTCTAACCAACATATTTTTAAAAGCAATCCTTTTCTTTCTCTCCAAAGCAAATGTGTTCCTACAACATATATGGGGGTAAAGAGGATTATTACCCTAAGGGAAATGGACAAATTGAGGCTTGAAAAAGGAATCAGAGGGAGGAATATCAGATATATTTCTAATTTGAAATCCAAGACTCTGGAGAAATAAGCTTCCAAATAATCAGGTTTGACAGGTAAGCGCCTGGCTGCTGGGCATCTTTTATTTATCACATTAATTCGAGAAGTGCTTATCACTGTTGTAACCCTGAGGGCTGAGCAGCTGCTGTGCTCCACCAAGTCCCTCAGTCATAGCACACAGTGGCTCTGAAAAGCCACCTTAACTGAGCACTGACGCAGGCAGATGAGAGCGCGCCCTAAAATCTGGCCCAGGTTCTGTGAGCTAATTGCCCAAATGGTCCAGGGGGCATAAGATGCTCAAGAGCTGAGGAGATCTGTACTATTTCCTCAAGCTGACTGCTTTCTCTTCCCTCCCACCTAGATGCCCAAGAGAAGATGTTATCTCAGACGCTGGGTAGAACGGCCAAGTTCCACTTGAAGAACTGTTCTGATCCCTGCATCCAGGGTTTTCATCTGGGTCCCCCCTTGGACCACCATGTGTGTGGGGGTGGGGGAAGGAGCAGGCAACAGAGAGGATCCAGGAACTGCAGTGGAGAAGCTTTTTTCCAAGGGCTGAGAGGACCAGGAACCAAGGCCACTGACCTCAGGAAGCTGTGAGTCCAAGCTCTGAACCCCTCCCAAGGATTTCTGACCCATGCTCCTATCATATGCTGAAGCCTATTGAGAAACCTTGTCACAAGTAGGACACTGGGGACAGCCAGCTCAAATTGCCTTCCCAGTTGAAGCCTTTCCAAAAATCCTTTTTCGGAAGCACACTGCACCTGTGGTCAATTTCACATAGATCTCAAATGTGGCAATCACATACAAACCCTATTTCACCAAAGTTCATCATTTAAAGGGATCTCAGAGCCAATAATTTTGTTAAGCAAAAGGCTCAATAAATTATGTGGCTTAGTTATGTTCGATAACCTTGTATTTCACAAGCAGGGTCACTGAATGCATGGTATATATTTATATTCCAGCTACCCTTTTAATGTTCTGGTGGCATTAAGGAAGCTGCTGTAGTTTGAAGGATGTCCACCTTCCCTCTCCCCTCCTTTCTTCACAGCATGTAGAAGATGAACTAGATCTCAGATGAAACCCTGCCCGCCTGGTGACTTGGTGAGCACCACGGTCCAGGAACAAGGGACAACTATGTTACATTATATGCGAAAAAAATCCTCTACCAAGGAGACATCAGTAGACACATCTCACAGGTGTTTGCTCAGGATTCGGGCTGCTCTTTGCTTCCCAGCCCTGGAGTATTAACTCAGATGCCTCACGTGCAGGAATATGGGAGGATGATGGAGCACACGGCTGCACCCCAAGTCCCATCTCTCTGCTTGTCACCTACATGCTCTCTGCCTAATGCTGCAGCAGCAGATACCTGCTCCCCCAACGTTTTTCTGAAAAGACACCGAGCCCACCCAGTCGCGGGCCTGCAGAAGTCACCCATTGCTAACAAATCTCCGTGCTTATTTTCCCTCAGTCCTGAAATGACTCAATATTATCTATCAATAGAGCTATTCAGCTTCCAGCTCTTAGAAGCTGTGCCCTCAAAACAAAGAAGAAAAAAAATCAGCAGTTCCACCTCCTAAAGACCCGAAACACGAAACAGCAATCCAAATGACTAAGCCTTCTGCCAGAGAGCTTTGCTTAAAATTTTTCATTTTTAACAGGAAAAGAATGTCTGTTTCTCAAAATAGGGCTTGAAAATAAATCAGTCCAATACTGCGGACTGCTGGCAGCTGGTGACCTTCTCAGACCTGCCACCTGTGCTCTAAGAACCCACACCTCCTGGGGGCTGAGGGAGGAGGTGGCCGGGGAGCCAGTGATGACTGTCTCTTGCCTTTTGAAGAAGGAGATGAGATATGAGAGGCCACTCTCACTTCAACCCTCAAATTAGGATATTTTCTCTGTACCTTTTTTTTTTTAACATCAAACATTTTGGTCTCCCCCTACCCTGCCCCTGAAGGCATTAGGACAATTCCCATCTTAGTTGGAAGTGGTCCTGCTTTTCTGAGGAGGCTGATTTGGGGTGGTGGGCTCCTCATACTGTGCTGTCAAGGAGCTCCCTCCCATATTTCTGATTCCGTGACAGCTGCCACCTCCCCTCTTCATAGCACCTCCACCAGTGTGATGGGGGTGTAGAGCTGTGGTGGCTTTATGGGTAACTGCCTGGTCCTACCCGCTTCCCACCGACAATGAGGCCTCCTGCTTGTGGGTTCCTCTGAGAAATAACTTTGGTCCCCATTCTAGTAGATACTTTCTTTTTTCAGTGAGTGGAAAAGAGATTAAGACAGCCAAGTAAATCAGGACAGCCAAACCCAGGGTCCCAAGACGAGATCATTATTTCCAAATGACTTTAACAGACTGTCAAGCACAGTTGAAACCTGATGGCATGTGTCTTCTTCTGAAAGGGGAAAGTTCTTTCCAGGGAAAGCTTTAGGGAAGGATCCCACCGAGGCAGGGAGGGACTGGGATATGCGGTCACCAGTGGGCATGCGGGGGAGTCCAGCATGCTGCCGGGGCTGCTGGCAGGGCCAGGTGGTCACACGGAAACGTGGAGGGAAGCCATTCACAAGCATGCGGGAAGATGCCAGCTGTCACTGTGAGCTGCGCTGTGGCTCTGGGCTGGAGACAGTACCTTCTGGAGGACTACACCGGGCAGATGCTTCCATTTCCATCGAAACCCTCCCCATTGCATATTCATGAGGGTGTGTCTCTGGACTGAAATGCCCTTCTGCCTGGGGGAGGCTGTACTTGTCTTGGAATGCAGCATATGGGCAAAGCCTCCCAGGTTTGGGCGACAGTCTAATTACTGGACACAGACTCCTCAACTTCTATCTGAGTGCCATTTATTACTGACTTCTCAGTCTCCTAAAATTCCATTCAATCTTCTTCAAAGAAAGATACCATGGAACTAATTAAGGAGAATTCATTAATTTTAATTAAAATAGCAAGAAAAGGTTTATAGTTGAATCATTAGGGCTGAATTTTTAAAACTGCTCCCCCTCAAAAGCAATGGGGTCGTCACTAGAGTAACTTTCTCCTACATAGGTTAAAAAAAACTATTCTATTAAGAAGGAGCAGAGTGTGGAATATAACACCTAACTGAGGAGTCACTTCCTGATCATGATATACATTTTTGAACGTTAGAAAATACAAAGGCAATAATAAAATGCTGGCCAAAATGGAAAAACTACTACCTTGAATTTATTTCTCAGTCTATTTCATTTGAGAAGGGTGTTTTCTCATTACTCTGTTTATTCTCTTCTCCCGGTTTTACATTCCTAAAGGAGAACAAGAGTTTCACCAGAATCGGCAACATGGAAAGCTAAGCCAAGAACCCGAGTGGGCATTCTTGACTATAGCACTTCCTGGAGAGGAGAATAAAACATAAGCACATGTTTTTCTCCAAAATGATGGCCGCTAGAGCACTCAAGAATGGGGGCGCCTGGGGTCCTCAAGTCTAAGGAGTGATGGGCAGCATGGAGGGAGCCCTGGGTGGCTGTGTTACCAGCCGGCTTTCCCCACCTGGTGTGTCACTTCCTTCTGGGAGCCACAGCTGGAGAAGGACACCTGACTGAGGCCTGAAATCAGCATCAGCTACTGGCAAACCACAGAGGCGTGTGTGAACAGACGCGTTCGTAAATTGACATCTTGACAGATGAGGAAACTAAGGCCCAGGGAGATTACGTGAGTTGTCTGGGTTTCTCTGCAGAACTGGCTATTGAACCCAGGCTTCCTGATCTTTGAGAGAGTGGGAGCCATTTCTATGCAAAACAGCTAAGTCCCCTGCATAAGTATATCAAGCCTCCTTTAACTAATAAGGGCTGCTTGAAGATTTTAAAGTAATCTGACTTTCTGAAAATCAAATCTTTTTAATGTATCTGAGGAGCCTGATATTGAAAGGACCCTGGCAGTGAAACTTTTTTTTTTTTCTGAAGAACCCTAATGTGATGACAATACCAAACATACCTCTTTTCCACTATGGACTTTTCAAGCCAGAAATAAAGTCAATCTAGGCTGAGCTGGATCTCAGAGGGGAGATCAACTCCCTGAGGGGTATATATAAGCAGTAAGGCTCAGATCATTCAAATAGATCACCATATACATATGGATCACCATATACATATGGATCACCATATACATATGGATCACCATATACATTAGCATTTCCCAAAATACAGTCCCTGGAACACCAATTCCACAGGGTGGAAAAAATGATGAATTTAGCTTGGGAAAACTGGGTCAAAGTTAAGAGAGTCTTGAATTGTTTAAATCGCGGGACTGCTCAGAGACTTTAATGTGCTAATGTGAACCGTGAGTCTGTACGAGAGAGATATACTATTTCCCAAAAATATTTGACCAGAGAGAATCAGTGGCCTAAGAAACATCCTTTGAAGAATGTAATAATTCACTAATGCCTTAAAAGAATACCACCTAAAGCACCAATCCTCAACCAGAGAATTGCTTAGTCTCCTTTAAATGTTGGTAGAGGCAGTTTAGCCTACTTTAGGGAAAGTAATTATTAGAACTGCTTTTCTATGTAGCAATAATGGTTGAACTGGAAAGGAATTTCAAGATTCAACTGGTTCCCTCTACCCCAAATTTACAGACGACCCGTACTGGGGAGGCTAGCTGTCTCAGATTTCTGATCAGCACCAGTGGGGCTGCTGATCAGTCCACTGCACGCCCTTAGTTGGGCATTTTTCCTGCAATGCCCTCTTCTGTAGTCCTTCCCAGACAAGTACTGCCTCCTCAGTATTTAAACCCAAGCTGCGTTGGAATGCACTAGGATCTCAGGAGAGATGGGCCCCAGGTGGCGGAATGGGCAAGCAGGTGGCAGCTTAATGTCCACACCATCTCAACATTCCCAGCAATCAACAACCACAGCACACGTTCCATGGTGGAGGGAAGCGTGATTCTGGAGACCCTCAGAAAGGTTAATAGAGATTGGTAAACTACTTACTAACTGAAAAAAGGGAGGGAAAACCATGAAAGTATACTTCTGGAGAGTTGCCTTGGAACAACAAATCAAACCAAAAATTAAAACCAAGAAACAAAACATTTGAAAAATCAAAATTAAGGCTAAAAAAGCAAATAGAGTTCTAACAACCTTCCAACTGTAAGTCTGGCTGTCTGGGATCAGATTTCAATTCGAGTGACACATGTTTTTCCACTAACAATGACTTTTTTTTTTTAACCAAAGAAAGGCCAACCGGGCATTCCCCTCTTTTTAAATGTTCCTCCAGCACATGAAAGTTGGCCAATTCATGTAACGTATTTTGTTTCCAGGGCAGGAAATTCCAAGGGGAAGGGAAAAATAATCAAATAAGCAGTTTTCAGGTCTTTCCAAATATTAACCCTAATCATGATTGCAACAGTTTGTAGGGTTGGGCTAGTTTTCATTCCCATGAAGTTAAAGGATTGGAGGAAGAATTTCATAAAACTTCAGGTCTTGATTATCTATCCTAATAGAAAGAGTTGGGATTCAAATTCATTACAATTTTAATCAAGAAATTCTACATTTATCAGTAATGTATGGTATGTTTTCCCTTCTCTAAATGTTGTATTGATGGGGTAGAAAAAGACTCTTGGGTTCTTCACTCTTAGTTAAAATACCTGGTTACTGGTATTTTAGGCATTCCCATGGGATGCAACATGGTAAATACTGGCAGGGTGTGGAGTTGGTGGGTTTGTTGTGTAAACAAGAGTGGACGGGGCGGTGAGAGCACACAACATTATTCTAGAACAGTGAGATCCCATTTTAAGGCAAAAAGTTGGGCAAAAGTCAATGTAAAAAACTATTTTTTGGAAAAACAATTTTTCTGGAAGTTGGCAATTGCCCCTATGCACTGTATTAAGGGAAAATGTCTATTTTGAGAAGTAGATTAAAAACAACATAAGCAGTTTATAAACATTATCCTCGTCTTCCATTTCATAAAACTGGGATTACCATTAAAGCAAAGCTCACAACACTTAACATACAGATAAGTAAGGTCAGAGTGTTTCTTGGTTTGAATGATTTATTTTAGACGATAGCCTCATCTCTGCCCTGACTTCGTGTGTGTGTGAGTTTAATGGCGGGTTAGCCATCCGAAAGATGAGCACATTAGGGAAAGTAGCTCTTTCTGGCAGCAGTTCCCCTTATGAGCTTTTGTTCAGCATATAACTGAACATTTGGAACAAAGATGAGCCCCTATAAATCATAGATATAGAGATTAAATTGTCTGGCAGTGCTGCCGGACAAGTGAACATTAAATAAATGAGGGAAACAAAACAAGGGTGGATTCTCCTGGTGAAACCCATATTTAGGGCCCATCTAAGGACTTTATCAACCAGTGTTTTACTTTAATACAGGGATCTTTTTTTTCATTGACAGGTCCCCGAATACCCTAAAACAGACTTTCAAATTTCTGTATTAATTAAAAGCAAGATCAGATTAAAATACTGTTCAATTTCCCTGCATAGTTTCAAGACACTAGCCCTACATTTTCCTTCTTTGCAAATGGAAACAATTTATAGCATCGTTTCTCAAAATGTAGTACATAACCCACTGGCATTATAATCACAAGGGGGTATTTCATAAATCCAGATTCCTGGGTCCTTCAGGTCTACTGAATCATGAATTCTGGAGGTGGGGCCCAGGGGATCTGCAGCTTTCAAGGCTCTCTATGGGATTTTAATGCACATAAAGTTGAGAACCACATATTTAAAAGGCATATGGCCATTATCTTTAAAATACTTTCATTACTACATACTTGTTGAATTAATTTCTAAATTGAGGGCCAGCCTCGTGGTGTAGCGGTTAAGTGCACGCGCTCCTCTGCTGGCGGCCCAGGTTTGGATCCTGGGCGCGCACCGACACACCGCTTGTCAGGCCATGCTGTGGCGGCGTCCCATATAAAGTGGAGGAAGATGGGCACAGATGTTAGCCCACAGCCAGTCTTCCTCAGCAAAAAAAAAAAAAAAAAGAGGAGGATTGGCATCGGATGTTAGCTCGGGGCTGATCTTCCTCACACATACACAAAAAATTTCTAAATTGAAAACCAGAAATATTTAGGAATCAATGATTATTTGCAAAATGTTCTAATTTGCCCTTTTAAAAACAGGAATCTTATGCATTTATATCAACTCCAGGAAAGCACAGAAGTACCTGAGAACTAGAAGCAATATTCTAGAGAAGTTTCTATTTATTCTGCTCAAAACAAGTTTCTTTTACTTTTCAAAGAGGAGGTTGGAACTTGGGCACCAATGTCTCCTTCTGCCCCACACAGCTTTTGGATTTTCAAGTTGGCAAGATTTTCTCTCATATAAATTTGATGGAGTTTCCTATCCAGCTTATCAGTTAGGAAGATTATCAGAACATGAAACATCAGGCAAATGAAGCAGGTCTAACAAGAAAGGAAAAACCATAAACCATGTTTACACAGAGAGGGTTCCTGGCGGGGACCTGGGTCACTGAATGAATGAGCTGCAGGGGGCCACACAAAGGTATCGGGTTTGGGATGAGAATGAAGATGAGAAGATACAAACAGGTGGAGAGGAGATTCGGTTCTTGAAAGAGAAGAGGAGGAGGAGGAGGAATCTGACACTAAAAAAGTGAAAGAGAAAAAAAAAAGGATAAAGGCAAAAAAGCTTTAGAAACACAAAGAAAAAAATAAACCAGCTTTTAATATACTCACATAAGCTGCAAAGAAAATGAGGTCATGTAATACACAATCATTCCTCTACTTGACAATAGAATACAAGTGCTTTTCGAAGAAAACAAATTTGTTGTTTTTCCACTGGTTATTTAAGTGTTCTGCAACAACACCATGGAATAAAAATAACTCAGATTTACCTGGGCACGGATTCAGCAGTATGATCCACTGAAAATAATACATCTTTAATTTACAATGTCCAGGACACTCTAGAGGAAACTATTTGCTTTTCAATTGGAAAGGGTTAGAACTTGACTTTTCCTAGATTTGTTTTTTATGAGAAGCACTTATATAAAGTTTACTTGAGAATTAAGGTTTTCCTAGGTGCAGGTACTAAGGTGCAATGATATGTCACGGTCCCAGCATCATGACAACCGAGTGCTAAGCTTTCTAAGTTGGTCTATGGTTGGGCGCACTGGCTGGGCACTTGGAAAAGGAAGCTATTACTGCCACCTCCATGTCTTACAGCCGGAGAGAGACACAGCAGTAGGGGGACCACCACAGCGACAATTATTTTCCCAGACAAAATGGACCAAACTTTCAAGTTAAAAGAATTATTTTGCTTTGGATAGGTGTCCAGTAATATCTACCAATGACCAAAGATAAATCCCCTTACTCCACATCCTGTTTTGAAGGCAAAAGGAAGAAAAAAAATTTTTTTTCACCCTCTATTTAAGGAACCAGCAACTTATTCCAAAGAAAAGGCAATGATTGATAGCTTCAGAGCCAAGGCTGTCGCTCCATTTGATTCCTCTTTGTCGATGCTGGGACCTATTAGATGACAGAGGTGGGGGGAAGGGGAGCCAGAGATGATATTAGAAGGGAAATCAGGGTCTTGAAGGGGGGCTTTTTCAGTTTGCCACGTCCATTTAATAAAACCAGCATCTACTTTATAAGCCACGGCAGATTTGGCCAATCCAAAGCTTCTAGACATGGGTTCCCCTTATGTTATTCCACAGGACTGCATATGGACAAGTTCAGAGGTGGAAAACCATATTCTAGTTAATGAACCCCTTGAAAAATCAAGCACACTGAGCCTTTATAATGACCCAGATGTATAACAATGGTATTGTAATTCTATTTGTTAAAAGTTCTGTTCTGTTTGACAAATATACTGAAATTTTAAGGTGAAATATGATGTTTGGGATTTGCCTTAAAATACTCTTCAAAAACTAAGTCTGGGACAGGAGAGATGGATGAAAAAAAGAATACTAATTGTTGAAGGCTGGCAGTAGGTACATGGGGATTCATTAGATTAGTATCTCTATTTTGGTATATTTGAAAATTTTCCACAATAGAAAACAAAAAAATAAAAAGGAAACAAATTTTATTTCTGGAACACAAAAACAAGAGATCCAAGAGGGCCTGTGGCTTCATGAAGGGGTCAATCTGCACAGTGGGTGATTCGGAATTGGCAGGACTGTGACAGTGGAAGTTCACCATGGCTTTGGCCACTGTATGGCTTTGCTTGTGTTAGATGCTTGTGCCCTTTAAATTAGGGAATTTAGAAAAGCAGGGAAGCAGCGGGTGTGGCTTGGACCAATGCTATCGACAAGCTGTCACCTGCCAGGGGTGGGCTCTCTCGGACCATGGCTGGTCTCAGAGTCACTTCTGTTCTGATTTTTTTTACCTCCGATAAGTTCCTTTTCTCTTTTTCTCTATGGCCCAGTAGCTTTCCTAAATGAGCAGTGCTGCAGTGGATATTCAAAATTAGCCAGTCTCCTTCAGCACCACATGAACTGAAAATGCGGCAAAGGAAAGGAACACGGCTGAGATCATGCCGGACAGAGAAGCCCAGAACGTGTAATCTGTGTGTCATGGAATACTATGCTGCTCTAAAGAAGAATGAGGACATTCTCTATGATGGATATGGCAGGATCTTCAGGATATGCTGTGAAGTGGAAAAGGCCAGGTACTGAACAGTGTATATATATATAGTACGCTATTTTTTCTGTAAGGGGACATAGGAAATAATATCTATGCTTATTTGCATGAAAAAACACTGGAAGGGTAAACAGAAAGCTAATAACAATGGTTATCTTTAGGGAAAGACAAGATGGAAGCGCAGGGGTGGAAGCAAAATTTCTCTATGGTGCGTTCTGAACTAGAGTTGAAACAAAATCTGTAGGCAGTTCACAAGACAGGCCATCCACAGGGGTGTACGAATAAGAATGTGCTGGCCCTCCCGGAACTTCCCCCTGAGCTGAACTATATAAAATTGGGCTTTATCAACCAAAATGGAGGCATCTTTTCCATTTTTAGATGAGCCTTCCTAATTTTTAAGTCTCTTTGATTTAAATGATCATTTCAGAAAGTTTTATCCTTACTTACAACCAGTCTGCAACTGATAGGGCCTCCTAACATGGCCTTCCATTGTTCTGATTCCCTGGCCTCCTGGTTAAGTAATCGGTGGTGTGCAAACCAACAGTGTGGGGCTCTGGGGGCAGGGCTAGCAGAAGAAGTCTTGGAGGGATTCCTATGGGTATCTCAGCAACATCAATAAAATGGGCACTGGGCAGTGCCCTGGAGGCTGTGGTTTTCTCCTGTTGTTCAAGGACTCCTGCACCAGCCATCTAGACTCTGACCACCTGGGCTCCCGGTGTGAGAGAGAGAGCGGATGCATCACCACCATTAAGGAGAAAGGGGCAGCGACCCCCTGACTGTGCCACACAGACATACTTCACCTGACACTATGGCATCTGAGACTCTGAGGGCTCTAGGGAAAATGTCCCAAGGGGCAAAGGGGAGAACGAGAACAAGGGCCTCACTTCTTTTCTGTCACTATCTGTTGTCATGTGATGTGGCAGGAAAGTCTTGGGACCTCAGGGGAAATTAAGGTCCAAGCCAGCTGGAAGGAAAGAGGTTCTGAATTTGGTATGACTGTCCTCAGAGGATCCTTGGGAGGGGCGAAGGGGGAAGACAGCCCTGGGCAGCCGCAGTATCTGTTTTGAATCTGCCAAACTTGCTGCTGGTGCGGTAGTGAGCGTCCTCTCCTCTTCTCTGCCCTGTGTCCGAGCCTCACCTTGCAGTGGCTAGTCCTGACAGCCTGACTTGCCCTTTCCAGCAACAAAGAGGGTTAGACAGTGTCTCCAGGAGGACTGGACCCACGAGCAGAAATCTGCTGTGCCGGTCCAAGTCAGAGTCTCTGCCTAGTTTGCAGTCTAAGCCCACCAAGGACTACTGATCAACCCAGGGGTCAGGCCACTGCAGGGGGTGAGTTTCTCTGTGGCTTAGGCAGTCTGCATTTTGAGCAGTGGCTGCAGCCATGTCAAACTGTACTAATTTGCAATTCGTACTACTTCCAGTGCCCAACACTCTTTTGACCTAGGAACCCCAGGGTTCTGGGATCAGACTTCTCAAGCCGACTTTAAAATTTGGTAAAAGGGAGCCTAGCATAGGAATGCAGTCTTCAGGCAGCTGTGAGGACTGGCTTGCGTGAGTACCACACCTGGCTCCCAGAGACTCTATCCCTTCCATCCCACCAGGGCAGAGATTTTCCAGGGGGTGGCTGTGCATGCCCAAGGGTTCCTCTCTGGCTTTCTTTGGAAGGGCTCGGCCAGGAGCTGGGACCTGGCACAAGAGCTGGAGAAGGGCATGGAGGTTCCTTTCATGAAGCCAGCCCATGAAAGACCAGGCACACCCAGCTACCAATTAAGCCTTTCACAGGCCCCTGCGGGGTAGAGGGAGAGCAACAGAAC
Source organism: Ceratotherium simum simum (assembly GCF_057802395.1). Taxonomy (NCBI): domain Eukaryota; kingdom Metazoa; phylum Chordata; class Mammalia; order Perissodactyla; family Rhinocerotidae; genus Ceratotherium; species Ceratotherium simum. The sequence goes on along the minus strand of NC_141923.1, from coordinate 14,803,659 downwards.
CAGGTTCCAAATGATGCTCTGGAACTACCTTTGAGGCTCAAAGTGGAGTGAATTTCTTTATATTTTGTGAGTCTGTGGAGTCCTCCAAATTGCCACTGAATAGCCAGTATTACTATTAGAATTGCTTGTTTGGAGTTTTGGAAATTGCAGAGGTATATTTACTCCTCTGTACTTAGGCAAATATGGTCATGGAAATGACAACGAGGAGTGAATATTTGCTCAGAGGCCAAGTGCTACAGGCCTCCCTCTGGGGAGAGTAGGATCAGAAGCTCGGAACCCACCTGCCTCTCTACAGGGTCTTTTTGCTGGGTATGTGTGTGTTCATATGTTCAGTTAGAACAGATGAAAATCCAAACTTGGATTTTAGAAATCCAAACCTTGATTTCAGCAAGGTCTCAAATCTAGAGAGAGAGGGAGAAACAGAAAAGCAGAGGGGAAGCTCGATGGGGATGGGAACAATCTAATTTTAGTCTCAAATTTCAGGCTCCAAGAGCAAGGGGAAAAATAAAAAGATTTCAAAGAGTTGTATTGGGCAAGTAATATTACTTCCTCCACCGTGAACACACACTTGAAAAAGACACTGGAGAATATGCGCCTCATTTGAGAGGTTAACCTATTTGTGTGAGGAATTTTTCCAACCCAGTCCCTGGCAGTCTTCATCCCACACCACTCAGGGCCAGGCCCCCATATTCTCGTTGACACCATTTCATCCCCTCTGGCTTTTTATTCTCACCTGTCTCGGGATCGCTGAAGTCTGGCAAAGTAATTGTATTAAGCTGTCGTCTGTCAGCAATGGTTCTATCTAAGAGGCTGCTCCCACGTCCAGAATCACTGCAAAACACAGCTATAATGTCAGTCATTTGAAAGGTGGGCAGGGGGAAGGAAACAGAATCAACTCAAACCGACTCCTGAAATGCAGTAATACCTTCTGTGCGTTTTTGATGTTCTTCAGCACCTTTCCACTTATTACAAGCATCCTGCTTCCTGGCTCGGCCTGGGCTGGGATTCCTTTCAGTATTAAATATCACAAACATGGCATAAACGACACCCATATAGACTCTTGCTAATTTTAGCCTCTTTTGTGTCATTATAAGATACAAAAATGAAAACTTCAAGCCAGGTTCTCCATCCACCTTATAGGGAGAACCTGATTGGCATTCTATGCTGTGAAGTCTTAGAACCCATCAAGCCCATAAAGACACCATCCTGGAACCGTCTTTATGAACGAGCGCCCTCATCAGTGCTTCTAAGCCCTCGCAGCACAGGAAAATCACCTGGGGCATTTCTGAAAAACACAATGCCTAGGTCCAGCTCCAAACTAAATAAATCAGAATTTCTGGGGCGGTCAACATTTTTCAAAGCTCCCCAGATGGTTCAAATGTGTAGCCGGATTCGAGAATCCCCAGCCCCTGCTTTTCAAAGGGCGATCACAGCCACGGCCCCGTTCGCATCCCGGTTTAATAGATGAGGAAGAGGAGGTGTCAGGTCACGCAATGAGCCGGTTGCTGGCAGACCGGGAAGCTACGGCCCCTGTCCAGTGCTCCAAAGCTGGAGAAGGTCGGGCCTTGCAGACAACACAGCAGGGCTTTGGCGCCAGCCTCCAGGCCAGCATTCCTACCAGCTTCCTGCCCTGATCCCCCTTCTCCAGCTTGTTCCTATAAAACAAGCTTGGCACCACTCGTTTGGCAAGTCACATGGAGGCCACATCAGGCCTAATGGGAATGAAACACAGTTAAGGGACCTTAGCTCATACAGACTCCTGTTTTGTTTTGTTTTGTTTTTATTCTAAGAAGCTCGTAAGTGAAAACAATTACATTCTCCTTTTTTCCTCTCATGATATTCCATCAAAGAAGCTCCAAAAAGAAGCATATCTGTCTCTTGAGGTTTGAGTCTCTAATGCTTTTCTTGGAATCCATTTTTTTTTTTCAATCTGGGGGCTCTGAGAGTGATTTTTTTTTAAAAGAAGTTCAAATTATACAATAAAGGGACACAATTTCCTTCCTCTATGCAGCTGTTGCTAAAAGTGGTACAAACGAGATTTGGTATGAAACTTAATATGGCTTGCAGGCTGCAATTTCCACGTCCAGTGATGTAGTTAGAGAAATCCACAGGAAACAGAAGGGAACTTGCTTCAGTACAGACTGTTTGTCAGCCTATACTTATTACATCATTGGACACATGTTTTTTGGAAATTGTTCTATTAATTATTTCCACAACTGAGAAACAATACATGTCTCTGAGCAGAAGACAACATAAAAGAAGTACATGCAAATTTTCATTAATCACATTACTGAATGAATATTTCTGGCACTGGTCTGTTCATGTATGTATTTTTAACATAAACATTACAAAAATATTCCAAAGAGTTAATTATCTTAATATTGCAATGGCTCCCCACTTAGGAGTTTTTCAGAAGATATCTGAAAATACAGTGATATTTTTCATCACCTTGGGGAGTCCAGGACACACATTGAGGTGTTGGCATTTCGAAGGAAGGACCTGCCTGGGTTTTCGGTGGACCAAATCTGAGGAAGTGGATCAGAAACATTTGTTTCAGCCATACTCCTCCAGGCTTCCTATCTCACCAAGGTTCAGAGCATAGGGTTGGCTGCCATGTGTGATGCTGGTCCTGAAACTCAGCTGGGGGTCTGGATTCTTATCCTACATCTGTCCCTAAAGAGCAGGTCACTTTGGGGAAGGCCACTTTCCCTGTGCCTCCGTGACTTCCCTGTCAGATGAAGACAAGGACCGTCTTCCTACATAGAACTGTGTGAGGCTGAACCAAGGTCGTGTAGATGGAGCATTCAGAAGAGTTATAACTTCCAGGCACACATCAGGTGTCCTTATAAATACACATACCTACAAACATACATCTGGGGTTAATATGGCCAGCTAATTTCTGAAGACCACTTATTCCTAGTCTTCTGGGACAATGAGAGGTGTGGGCAAGCTGAGTTAAGGACCTCCTACTCCAAATATTAGAAACTCCAACTAAAACCAAAATCTCATCTTGTGGACCTCATCCACTGATACCGACACAGGATCTGTTCCCCCTCCCCCAGCAGAGAAACTATATTTGATTACAGTCCTTAGTTTGTCTCCCATAGCTCCTTTTGAAAACAGTATATAAGCAACAATTAACTATTCCAAATGGAGATGTTTTTGTTTCTACTCTGAATGTTGTGACTGATTGAGAATTTTGCTGGATGCTTCCAGCAATTTTTAATTCTTCATTTATATGGGGCAGAGTCTTAACCAATCAAGATGTGCCTTGGCTATGATCCATAGAATGTGGAAGAAGGGGCCAAGAGAGGCCTTGGCCAACCCTTGAGTCTCCTTAACTCTCCCACTCTGGCCAGTCTCTCTCATGCAAGCCTGAAAGTTGTCATCCCTCTCCCTCTAGGACACTGTCTGCCTGGGCACCTCCTGTGGACCACCCACACTCCCCTCACAGGCCAGGTACCTCACCTTTTCTCTGCCTGGCCCTTCATCTGCCAGAAGCACTTTCCAAGGAGGATGGCAGGAGGGAAGGAAAACCATTCCTGGTCAGGGGGGCCAGTAGAGGGTTTAGGGAGAGGAAACCGGAAGGAACCCCAAATCCAGGGTACCTAAACTTGGACATCCACATATGTAGATGTATATACATCCAGGTAATTTCTTTTCCCCATTAGGACTGACAATTCAGAGTAAATTGTAGTGATGGTTCAACCTTCTCTTGGAAATGCTATTTTCCACAGCCAAACAGAGGTGAAACACAAACAGAGGCAAGCAGTGGTGGCCTGGGAGTCAGAACCCTGGAGTTTTTGTCACATGCAGCTTTGCCTTTTCCCAGCTTCTGAAACAGCGCCTGGCACACAACAGATACTGGATGTAAAAGCAGGGCCTTGGATAGGAAACCAGAGCGGGGCAGGTGGGAGCGGGAACTCCTGTTTTTCTCCAGGCCTCTTACGACTGGATTACAAGAGTCAAGTTCCCAACGTTCCTGAACCTCAATTTCCTCATCCGTAAAATGAGTATAACATGACGTTTGCCCATTTTATGGAACTGTTTGAAGATGAAATGAGAGCACACTTTATAAAAAGAAAAGTTCCTCCAAAATGCTGGCGACTATTAGTATGAAATGGGGTCTCTAATTTCCAACTGAGGTTAGAGCAAAAAAAATCATCCTTTTTTTTAAAATTAACTTTAAATGCTATTCGTAAGTGATTGAAATAGGACTTAGGAAGAAAAAATTTTCTTCCAATCATACGGCTACATGATGGAGATAGTCCAAGTGGCAGTGACAAGAGGGGGGAAAGAAGTGGTTAACAACAAAAAATAAAAATAAAGGAAAAGTTGGTTGTCAACTCAGAGGTAGAGGGAGCTGATGTTACACAGACCTGGGTTTGAATCACAGCTTGATTACTTGTTTAATTGGGAAAACTTGGGCAAGTTATTTAGCCTCGTATAGCTTCAATTTTCTACAAAACGGAAAGAATGGTAGCTGTCTGGCAAGGCTAACGCAGGGGCTGAAGATATATAAATGGCCTAGCACACTGCTGACACAGAGCATGTACGACCATCCCTTGTCGACATGCTGTGATGTTCACTTCAGGGAGGCTGCTGAGACCTTCCGTGGGGCTCTGGTCAGAAGTCACACTGTCTGGAGTGGCCAAGTCAATATGCACAAGAACCGAGGGACCTTTATACTCTACTAAGAGACAGAAGACAAAACACGAGACAGATTTTTACCCTAAATGCAAGCAAAACTGCAGAGCTAGGGAGATAAACCCAGGCTTCTGCAATGACAAACACCTTGCCAAATGTACACTCAAGAGAGTGCCACCCACCATTTTGCTCACAGCAAGAGATGCATTCTCAGACTGCAGGTGGAACGCTCTTTGCAAGTTGTCTAAGGCTCAGTTCAGCAACCAGCTCATAGTGGGATTTTCCTTCAAGCAAAAATAAAGAGGAGGGGCCAAGCTGCAGAGAACATGAAGCTCGGGGCTCTTCTCCATTTGGCCCTGTTACTGCCCATGTCTCCCTCTGTGCCTCACCGCCTCGCTGCTCTGGAGGCCTGTGCCAGCCTCACGATGGAGTGGGGAGGGGGTGGGGGACAGTGGGAAACCCTGGCAGGTTGAGCAGAGGACCCTCCCACAACTGAGCACGTGCAGAACTAACGGCCCCTGAGCCAGGACGTCAGTGTGGACCTTCTCCAGGTAGAAACCGACCGCCTCCTGCCAAGATGCGTTCTGCTCAGGTTTTTTGTTTTTTGTTTTTAAGCAGGGATGATTCTCACACATTTGTTCATGCGAGTCTACCCTTTTCTAAAACCCTGTGTGACCTGACCGCAGACTCAAGGCTGTTGGACCCAGAGCTGCCCTTATCTGGAGAACTGCAGTGTGCTGTCCCTCGTCAAGACACAGCCCTCCTCTCTCTACGCTTCCTTCTGCCGCCAGGGTCACGTCTTACCCGACCACACTGGGCAGGATGTCTAAATTTGCACAATGGTAAGGGCTACAGGAGCAACATTTATTTATATCCCAGAGAAAATAAATATGGTTAAAAAAATAAACAGGAAGCTCCTTCATAAGGGCCTGCTCGATTACCACCCCCTCCCTCCGGGCTCGCAGAGGAGTGGCAGGAGCAGTCCTGTGGAACTGATGGGTCCTCCTCCACACCCCCACCTCATCCAGACTCTGCCTGGAGCCCGGGTTCCTCCCTGCTCTGGCCCTGAAAGATCCTTCAGGAAACGGAGGAAGTATGGACACAGCCCAGGCATTTGGTTAAGTATTTTTAAAAAGCCTTCCAATTCCGCTATTTTTTTCTCCTCGCATTCAATATTCTTGGTTGCTAAGTGGGAGGAAATGTGGGGAGGTGGGAGAGGTGTGGAGAACTGAGGGAGAGCTGGCAATGTGAAAGCCGATGGATTTATTTTCTCATTTCTGAAGGGGGTACAGGCAAAGGGATGGGCTCCAACACGGAAGCAGCCAGCCTGGGGAGTATCTCCTGTGAGCTGGGCTTGTGGCAAAGACTCCCCCCCAAATCCTGCTGCTTCTGATAGGCCAGGAGTGGGGGGCTTTTCTGGAACATAAATATGGGCATTTTCTATTTCTGCTGACAGCCTTAGAAAAGTAGAATTTTTTAAAAATTAAAATGATCTTTATTTATTTTCAGAACATACCCACAAAAGGGAAGAGGCCAGTGTCATGGTTATCTTTTCATCAAGAGGAAGGTGGGAGCACTAGGCACAGTAATGTGCCACAGGCTATGGTCATGAAGGGGACTCTCTCTAATTCTTTTGACTCCAGCTCTGCAAGGCCTTGCATGGAGGCCCGGTGGGCGCCGGACTGTACAGCGGGCTGGCTTTCCAGTCTGAGCTCCCTCCCTTCTAGCTGCACTGCCCACGCGGCCTATGGTCACGAGTCTGTCTAACATCAGTTCACAGGGACCCATCCCCTTAACAGAGCCTTGATTTTGAACATTTTTTTTTAACCGCAGAAACTTTTGTAAAACAAAATCTCACATGGGACCCCACCTGCACTCTGCTGCTTCCCTAACGCCCATCCCACCTTTCCTCTCCCCAGGCCATTAGCCACTTGCCTACCTCCTGGTGGGCTGGACTGGGCAAGCCACACCCTTAGTACACATTTACAATTTGAGTTACACATTTTTAGGCTCCTGACTTTTAAGAGCATAATGTGGGCTTATCCATACATCTTGCTATGAACTTGAAAAATATTCTGAGTATATGACATGTTGTTCAAATTCACTTGAATCACTAGGTCCCTTTTCATTAAATTACTTCTTTCATAGGGCAGGACACACTTAGCAATCTAAACATAGACCAGGAAAAATTGCCCAAGACTTGAAAATGGGCACAATAGGTTATCGGGTATCTTTCAGGGGCATGAGGGTGTTGACTAGTGGACCTTCCCCAGATTATCTGCCTCCTCAGTGTGGCACCTTCGACTAGGCCATTTTACAGCTCTGCAGGGCAGAGTTAACCTGTAGAAAACTGATAGGAAGGCAAATGAATTTTGTCTGGTCGAGATACAGTCAATTTCCACCCTGTAGAAAAGACGACCCCACACAATATATTTCACTGTCCTATAAGATATTGTTTTTGCAAATTCATTTCAGCATATCTATTTTTCAAATTCTTCTTTGAACAGGTCTTAACATGTTACTGGTTCCCTCATTAGTTAATGAGGTAAATAAAATCTTTGATACGTGTTTATTTTATATTTGTTTGAGTCATGATTTTACCTTTTTGAAAATTATACTTTATCATGCCAACAGGGATTTCCACTCTCCTTAGTAGAAGGCGGCCTGTTGTCTATGCAGGTCTTTTAAATCTCACTGTAAGGCCCCCTGCTGGAATATATAATTGACTAGTCTATCCATAAATCACTAGGAAGACGATAAGACTTGTCAAAGGAGTTCAGTAAACGGCTGGTTGAGAGAAATCAGATAGAGACCAACTGTGAATTGAGCCTTGTTGGTCACTGTGGCAGCAAAAGCAAAAGAAACCCACAGAAAAGAGTTGGAGGCTTCGTCAGCCATGGGGAGAAAATCCCCTTAGAAATGGAGTGTGTGAGGCTCCGCCGCCATTATCTGCTGCTCGAGGGGACCTGGAGTTGATGCCTGCTAAATGCCGACCAGAGATGGCACTGATAGGCAGGGGCCCATGCAAAAATCACACAAAACAGGCGCTGCTGGCCTCTTACCTGGGATTGGTCAGGTTGTAGCAGGATTTCCATATTTGCAGCATGTGCTTACAGGTGAGGAGCGCCTCGTCAGGGCCCCGGCAGAGCGACTCCAGCTTCACCTTGGAGAACAGTAGTCTATGGCAGGGGGACAGGGAGAAAACAACACAGCTCAAGACAGAGTCCCCACCAAAACAAAACCAAGTGGCCTGGCTTAGAACCGGAAGCTGCTGGACTCATTCTAGAATGGGGTGTCCAAAGGCTGACCCAAGGGAAGCAGTGGCATCAGGGCCCAGGATTCCAGAACTCCCAGCTCAATATGTGGCTTTGCATAAGTCACCACTAAGGCAAATGCAGGCACAACATGACCATTTGTGGTCAGGTTAAAAGCATCAGAGTGACTAATTTTATTCAGAACACAGAGATTTTGCTTTTAGAACAAAACCAACTTGCAAAACTTTAAAAATTTGTGAAAAGCGAATCTTGATTTATTTACAAAATTATACGAGATGTGACTCAGGTGATATAAGTATCTACAAAAAACCTTCCACAAGGATCCTCATCATGTGAAAGTGAATAAATCTCGTACGCTTTGAAAAGCCTGAACTGAAGGCACATAACGAATCTGGCTAAGGTCCGCTCCTCTTTGATCTTCCCCAGCCCTGCTGTTCAAGGGCTTCACCAGCTCACTCCATAATCACCAACTATCTCTTCTCTATTTTTGTCACCAACAATGGCTTCACCCCCCATCCAGACCTTCTGAATATAAGCTTAGATCCTTGTCTCTTGGCATCTCAGAGTTATCCCACTCCCAAATTCTACTTGAGTCTCCCTGTAGACGTCAGCTCTCTTGGTCCCTGGGCTCATCACTACTATCCTTATGAAAGCCCCAGCATGAGCCCAGATACCTTCCCAATGGTCTTTCTGTCCCTGACTTGCCCGGCTCCAAGAAATTATAAAGATCTCCAAAAATCATTTTCATTCCCAGCTCAAGAAACTACCATGATTCAATACTGTCTGTAATAATAAGTCAAAATTCTTTATTAAGTCCCTTAACACTCCGCCCACTGGCTACTCGTATTTCACCATCCCATTCTGTGCCATTTACTCCTACCAATATCATTCATTGGCCAAAGACTATGTTTCTTTCATAACTCTATGAATATATATGCCATGTTCTCCATATTAATCTCCACTAATCCATGTCTCTTCTTAATTCTTCCTAAATTCAGCTAAAACCCCACCTCATCAGATAAGTCTTCCATTGATATCACTTTTACACCTTTATCTTCTCTATTCAGTATGTATCATACTGGCTGGTGTTTGTGTCAATAATAACAATAAAAAGAAACAAAAGAAAGGGGGGGGAGCTCCTGTTTATCCAAGGCCTCCTATGTGCCAGGCTCTGTGTTTGGCACTTTACAACAATTCCAATGTCATCTTCCAATGTCGTGTAATAACCCTTCTCAGTAGGTGAATAGTAGGTTCTTCAATAAAAGAACTCCAACCTCTCTCTCTCTGGCCTCACTTCCACAGAGCCTAGAATTATGCTCTGAAGTCAAAGGGCCTTAAATCAGCATTTGCTCACTGACTACTTTCTCTATAAACCACAGAAGATAAGGAAATATGTTTCTAGCTATGTAAGTTAGATGTATAGGAGAATTCCTCAACCACACATGCTGTAATGGCCTCATTCGAAGGCACTCTGGAGGAGGAAAGTCTCTTTTTCCTCTGGGGTAGATGTGATGAGGGTGGTCCTAACCTGTCACTGCTCAAGCTCAGGAACGGGTTAGCACCAACCACCCCCTCTAAATGGAACAAAGGATGCCTAAGGGGGTGCTGGTGGCTCCCAGAGGGCTCAGGTCTGCAGCCTCCTCAAGCCTGGGTTTGCAGAAGCCCAGGATAATGGGGCAACGGGCCAGGTAACAAGAGGATGCAGCCCCTGATCCATAAGCAGGGGGGCATAAAGAGTGAGACCAGACATGAAAACAGGGGTCAGCTTCTGCTAAAAGACATCTCAAGAAGCTGAAATTCCCTGAGGCCTTTCCAGGATCACCTACAAGGAATCGCAGCCACTCAGGGTGTCTTGAGACATTTTTAAGGAGCTAGAAGCGAACTCCTGCTGATGTCTTCACGAGTCCAGAAGGCAGTAGGACTGCTTTTCCACTAGAATCTCCCCCCAAACTTGGGTCAACTGGGAGATGTGTTACAAAGGAAGGAGAAGCTGCCAAATGGTCACCTGTCAGCACTTGGTGGAGACCTATTCGGAGGCCAGAGACCTTCCTGGATGAGGGCTGGTTCTGAGCCATTTTGGCCAAGAGAGACCCCACCTACGACCACGGTGATACCCTCTGGAAGGTACACTGAGTTCCTCTGGCTTAGCCAAGCTTAGAGCTGGCTTGCCCCAGGGAGAGCCGTGAGATGCTGGGGAAGGTTTCCCTGCATGGCAGGCAGCAGCAGGGCCCTAAGAGCAATTATCCACGATTCCTTTAACTGTACCCAAAGTACAAAACGCCAGAGCTCCTCTCTAAGCCTCAGCTTGGGGGAGCAGTTCTGTGCAAGGCTTCTTGGCTGGAAAAAGAACTTCTAATTAACATGAAATAACAGCTTTCAAACACTTGACTCAGGATATGGAGTTGAAAAGGTGTGGGCTGATTTAAGAGAACCAGACAGGAAGAACAATAGTAGAATTGCTGAGCACAAATGATAGAAAAGGCACCTGCAAGTGAAGCAAGAGGAACAGCATGAAAGAGAAACTGGCAGAGAAAAGGAGCCAGAAACACAGGCAGGAGAGAGAGACCAGGGCCTCTCAGCCACCGCCAGGTGCTTGCAACACAGCGGGCAGGCAGCCCTGCCAAGCCCAATTCTGATACCCCCTCGAACACCCAGGTAGAAGCAGGAGAGAGGCATTGCCTCAAAGACACTGTGCTCCTTCTCACCATGCCCCACATCTCACTTGTCCATAAGGCAGAGAACAATACCGAAAACAGAACGAGTGATGACTTGTCATCATATTTGCCAAACCCCGCTTGCACTTTTCAAGACTGTTCGAAAATATCTGGCCGGGTGTATGTTACATTAGCACAGAAATGAAGGGTACACAAACATGATTAGCATTAATTTGCTGCAGTTGATGTCCAAAGATATTATAGATTCAATCTACTGGGGAAATCCTTAGGCAAAAAAACAAGTTATGAGAAAACCTGGGACAAACCAGCATTGACTGCATTTAAGTACGTGGAACTGTCAACCTGACAGAGAGGGCAGAAGAGACTGCCGGGCCACATTACCCAAGTCCACCCAAGAATTAAGGAAGATGTCTCTCTAAGCATAGTGAGAAGTCACATGCTGGGAAAACAGTCTATTCCTATCCCATACACCTGGCTCAAAGTTCATTAACCTAATTTAAAAAATTTTTGTTCAGACTCACTGAAAACTTACAGGAAATTACTGAAGAATAGAAGAAGAATCTTGCTAAAGTATCAATCTGACTACATTACTGATAGCCCAAATCTAGCTTCTCATACAATGCCTTTCATGACCTGCCCACATGCTTAGCTTCGGTATGCCCACTGCCCATCACATACATCCCCCATTCTAGCCATGATCCACGTCCTCCATATGTCACTTTCTTTCACGCCCTTGGGTCTTCGCACATGCTGTTTCTTCTGTCTGGAATGCCTTTTCCATCCATTTCTGCTTTGTAGGCATTTACTCGTCTTTCAAGGTTCAGGTCAAATAGCACCCCCTCACTAAAGCCAGCCTTTAATAGGAGCTAACTCTCATACAATTCCAGAAAATACAAGAGCTCTCAACTGTGGAATCATAAGCTACAAGCCAGGAAACTTCTGCTTTCAAACAAATGAAATAATAACAATAACAACAGCAGCTGCCATATACTTTAAATATTTAATCACTAATTCTTACAATGACCCTGCAAGTTAGGTTGAGAGGTAAGTAATTTGCCCAAGTTCACATTGCCAATCACTGGTAGAACAGAAATCTGAACCCAAATCCATCTGACTCCAAAGTACTAAACAGGAAACAGAGGAGAATGACTTAAAATCTTCTAACCACACTACTGACACTAATGAAGATATATAGAATTTTCTAATCCATTGCCAAATATTTAAAACCCTAAAATGTGCAAAGATCTGTGTTAGATATTGTGTGGAATAAAAAGTGGTATGAAATATAGTCCCTTGTTCTCAAAGACCTCAAAGACCAATCAGAAGACCTGACCATGAATATTCGACAGGACTTTCACGGGGGACAGTGGACGGCCCTGAAACTTGAGTAGAGTGGCAGGGAAACAGGAGTTTGGGTTCTGGGGTGTTGTTCCTGGGATACATCATACGTGGATCTTTAAAAAATGATCACATTTGCTGGTGCTTTTTGTGACTTGCCTCTTTCACCCAAAAGTCAGGCACATAGAAAATTCTAGTCATTTGAAGGATCCAGTCAATCAAGGTTTTACTTTTTATTAAAACTAATAGAAACAATATTTTACCCTATTTTTGAATTTTTTAAGAATCCCAAGATAACTCTTGAAATAATAACTATGTTTAGCTTAGTGTAGAGCTTAGAGAGAAGACATGACACCCCTGTGAAGCGCTGGAGCATGTGGCATTGTGACTTTTCATTGGGCACCTTAGGGAATGTATCAAAGTGGCATTTTATCAGGGCCAGGTTTAATGTCTAATGATTATCCCCAGGAAGACTTTCTTGACTCCCTGGAAATCACCCCAACCACTAGACATTTATCTCTCATACCTCACTCTAGCTTAGGTATATCCTGGGCCCCAGCCTCATGAGTACCAGACTCCAGACACCATGCCTTGAGCTCATCGCAGACACTCACATCTCCCTGCCTTTGCTCTGCTTGCCTGGAAGTCCTCTCCTCAGCATCCCTCCCACCCCCAACTGTGAAAATCTCACTGTCTGACATCTTCCATGACCCCATCCTCAGGCAGAAACTATCTTTTTCCTCAACTCACATGTATAAAATATTTTTTGTAATCTGTTTATTCATCCCATATTTGTATAGTTGACTACCTATACATCAATGTGCCTGACAATGAATTTGAATTTGCTCATCCTTTGGTCAATCATTTTAAAAGTACCTATTATGCCCCTGAGGCTACAAAGGGAATAAGACATGGTATCTTCTCCCACAAAGCTCACAGTCTAGTGTTATATACACATATGGACAAAATTCTTTGGCAGCACAAAAGGAAGATGAGAGATTCTGCCTGGGGGTCACAGAAGACAACAGAGAAGAAGTAGGACTTTCACAGTTGGGGTGGGAGGGGAAAAGGGGGGGGCCTTCCAGGCAGGCAGAAGGAACACCTGGAGCATAGGCAGGGAGGTGTGAACATCCACAATGAGCTCAAGAAGTGGTGTCTGGAATCTGGGATATAAGGCTGGGGCCTGAGATAAAGCTAAAAGAGTAGATATTTCTAAATTCTGAAATCTAATATGACTTACTGAAGCTTTCTGATGAAGAACTCTCAATGAAAATAAATTAGAAAAGTTCAGAGAAATACTAAAGTAATAATTCCCTTCAATCTTATTTGGCAGTATAAAAACATGCATTTAAGCGCAACAAGGAGGAAACATTCACATTAATACACAAAACTCTCACTAATTAGCTTGAATAATGTTGCATTCAAGGCAGCTGATTCAGAAATAAAATCACGGGAACCTTGAACATTTGGTATTTTGTACTGATCTGTGTTTTGTGTGCTCCTGGGCTCAGCATGCCAGGGACCTGCTCTTTGTTTATCTGCTGAATGTAGGCAGGGATGCAAAACAGCTGTGCAGGAAAGCACATGGTATCTGCCCAAGGCGGGCAATGGCCATGGGGGCCTTGAATGCTGTCCCCATCTCTCGCTTCCAGGGAGTCTGAGCTGAGATCTGGAGTGGGGCTGGCTGTCAAACGCCCAAAGGAAAGCGAGCATCTGTTACCAGGTAAAAGAAATAATAGATTAGCACGAGGTGGGAGAGGCAAGTATGTTGAAATAAAATTTTAAATTGAGAACATGGTTTGGCAGCCACAGATCAGATTGGTAAGATAAATCAAAAGAGATGTGCCAAAAGCATGTGGTGACTAGGAGAACAGACATGGAAATTTGAAGCCAGATGAGTCAGCTGGGAACAAAATCTGAAAGGACTGAGCCCATGTGCAGCCCATCGCTGCTCCGGGAGAGGAATGTCACCAGATCCATCTAACCAACCCCTCAGAAAGCAGGGTTGCTTTCATGAAGGCAATCTATCTCAATACATTGTTAGCAACATCTCTGACGACCTACTGTGTGCTGGTCTTGGAGCCTTTGCTCCCCTGGCTGAGTTTCCTAAGCTGTCCAATCCCAGAAGGTGGTATTTGCTGCAAAAAGCAGCCTCTGATCCTGGGCTGAGTCACTGTGGCTGAAAGTCAATACCATGACCGGTCTGTGAGCTGTCTGGCCTGAAGTAGTTCAACTGGGCTCGACCACCATCAGGTGAGCCAATGATGCTGGGTTTACAGCTGTGCAGGCCCCAGAGCTGAGACCTCAAAATGGCTCTGAGGCTGCTCTGAGAACAGCTGGAAGGAATGGGAGTTGTGGAACCAGTTCGTGTGACTGCTCCTCTCACTAAATAACAAATACTGCTTGGGGTCTCACCAATGATGCATGTCCAATAAATGTCACCTGAATGAATGATCTTACCTACCCAACTGTTACACAGGAATATACAATTTCTTTGATCATCTAGTTTACCTAATTGCTGCACTGACATGCTGTTCATCAGCTCATTAGAAAAAATATAGATTTTTCCAGTTAATCCAAAGCTGGAAAAGGCCTTGAGAGGTCCTATAAGGCTTTGCTACTCAGTGTGGTCTGGGGCAGGCAGCCTCAGCATCCCCTGGGATCTTGTGAGAAATGCAGAGTATCCACACACTCTAGACCCAACGGATCAGAATCTTCCTGTAACAAGATTCCCAAGGTGATTCGTGTGCAAATTTAAGTTCAAGAAGCACCACTCTAGTTCATAACTCTCCATCCTAACCTTCAGTGGTCTGGTTTTTTTTTTAAAGACCTACAAGGAAAAGAGTTCCCATAGTCCCTACGCTTAGGAAATTCTACTCATGTTTATTTCATCCCTATAAGAATTTTCGGAGTATTTTGTTCTTAAATTCAGTGGGAATTCTGATCAACCAATTACATTAAGCTTACAAATGAAGGGCACGCCCACCCATGGTCTTGAACAGAATGCCTCCCTTCCTTCTGGATGGCTTCCTGATGACTGTGCTATAACCTCATCCAGGTCCTCCCTGAGTGTCTCCAGTGAGGGTCAGTTACCAACCCCAGGGCACCATTCACACTGTCACCTGCATAAGGGGCACCTCCTGAGACTGCAGAGCACTGA
The DNA here is from genome assembly GCF_057802395.1 of Ceratotherium simum simum. Lineage (NCBI taxonomy): Eukaryota > Metazoa > Chordata > Mammalia > Perissodactyla > Rhinocerotidae > Ceratotherium > Ceratotherium simum. The sequence goes on along the minus strand of NC_141923.1, from coordinate 14,788,564 downwards.
GTAGTCATCCACCCTTGTTGTGGGTCCTCTTCAGGGATCAAAAACTCAAATGTCTCCCAGAACCAGGCAAGTAAATAAGAGCCAGGCTCAAGATATCAGCCTGCCTACACTAAAGGTAATTAAATCTAAACATTTTTGAAAGGTGCACTGACCTAATGGAACTCTACTAGCAGACGACAGCTCACAGGCTTCCAGATGGAAACCCCTAGTCTACAAGCTTTTCAGGGATCAAATCCGAGTACCTGGTTTCCTTTACAGAACCCAAAAGCACCCGCTGACTCCTGGTCAGTTTGCTATCAGAACCACCAAAGGAGGGTTTGAAGAGTATGGCTCTTATAAGTGCATCTCCTCTAGGAATAAAGCCCTGTCGAGTAACTGACCCAGGTGGCTCACTGGCAAATTTCTGTGTGAGAATTTTTAACCACTGGAGAAGTTCTAGAAATCTGACCACTTTTAAGGCCTATGGTTGCCCGAGAAGGAGACGCCGAACAACGTGCCAGCACGTCTGGGGAGGTCATTCGGCATTTCTGCCACGCTGGCCTTGCTGTCACTGTGAGCGTTTTCCCAGTCCAGGCACCCAGATCTGCTGGTTCCTGGGAAAATCGACACTACGTCTATTAAGCAAAACTAAGTGTCAGGAGCAGACGTCTAGCTCGACAGAACTCAGCGGCCTCTCAGCCTCAGCTGGGAGGCTGCTCATGAGTGGCGGGTGCTGGGGACAGTCCACAGCCGTCCCTGAGGATTCGCCTGCGCCTCTTGGTTTCCTAATCCTGCCTCCTCTTCATAACAGGCAGGAACTCCTGTTAGATCCCATATCAGTTACATTTTGCTTCTCATTTCAGTCAAAGTGTCAACAATCTGGAATACTCCCCCATCCTTCTAGCAGTATTTCTAGAACAAACAAACAACTGACATATTTAGCTGGAATAAATCACCTCAAGAAACCCCAGTTGGGCTCATTTTTTGCTCCTGATTCAGCTATTAATCTCAACTCCTATTCGTGTCCTGGAGCCAGCACCTAAGCCGGAAATGATCTGGACAGCTTGAACTAAAAACACCTCTGGAATCACACCGTCTGTGTTTCGAAGACCTCCTCTACTGCCTGAGTTTGATATCTTTATGAAGGGAGCCATTTCCTTAGTGCGATCCACAAGGCAAGAGAGAATCCACATGAAGTTGGGACAGCTTCCTGAGTGCTATCTGACCGGGCGGTGCTAGGGGCTGCGAGGTGCAAAGCAAATAGGAGGTAGGGAACCTGCCCTCTGGTTTGGTAAGTGAGCTGGTGAGCAAGTGCCTTTGGCACAGTGAGCCGTCTGGTAAGTAAATGTGCGAACAGGAAATATTTGGAAGCAAGTCTTCCCATGGAACAATTCAGGCTCTCAAAAGAAATACTCTATTCTCTCTGAACCACAAAGCCATTTGTCATTTCTAAAGTGGGGGAGGGGGTGACCTGCTGCTCCCCAAAGGCCATCTCTCTGGAGAATTCCCTGTCTTCATTTCTGACTCGGCTCCCATGGCCCTGATTCCCCCACATTCCCAAGTCTGAGGATGGGAGTGCAAGTGAAGAAATAAGACATCTGGGCCCATTCCAGTGGACAACAGCAGATGTCAAAAGAATGGGAATCCTACAATCACCTTACCCTAGAAGGGAAAGGGCCCAGGCCAGATGTGACATGGACTCAAAGGAACCCATGAAGTTCTGTAATATGGAAATGGCTCCCTCCACTCAAAGTCAGGAAAGGAGCCAGAAAGGAAGAAGCCCAGCAGGGTGCTGGGAAACTGAACCAGCTCTTTGGGACCAGAGGTGGACAACGCATCTCTCTGGGATCATCTGGATGCCGAATGGGACCAGGAGTCTTTGCATCAGAAACCTGCTCCTGTGAATCCTGGCCTGTTTTCCATCTCCCACATTCTCTGTCTATCCCTCCTGTGGGTTCACATGTAGTACGTCGGGAAGGGTCCTGTTTTGTTTTGCTTGGCTTGTTTCAGTGCTGCCAAGGGAGATCAAAGGCAGGACCTTTGTTGATGGGAGCTGGAGCTTTAACAGGGAGCCCAGCTCCCTGATGGTGCGGCGGTGGTGGCCGCACTCACCATCTTTGTTCCTTCTGGGGCACTCGGCACACTCCAAAGTAATTCTCCTCCACATCGAGCTGTGAGCGGCGTGAAGGCAGGGACAGTGCTTTCCTCAGCCTTGGCTCTCCTGAGCCTGGCACACACTTGGCAGAAAACGGGGGCTCTCTAACCATGAACTGGGGGAGATGTTCAAAGGGCAGTGAATCTGATCATCTGTAGGTGGATTATCGATTCCCACTAGCTGTTTTCAGCTCAGGATTCCCACGAGAATACTTGGGGGATAAATTTGGAACTTCTCTTCTTTGTCTTCTTTGCTCTCAGGTGTTTTTGTTTTGGTTTGTTCTTAAATAGTAAACTTTCATTACCTTAAAACGCAAAAGACTGTCACAAATGAGCTGATATTCAACTGTATTTGGACTGTTCAATGGGTTTTTCACAGTTGGCTGGGTAACTAGCAGGTGCTCTATATGACCCATTTGCAGTAAGTAGACCATCAATTTATCATATAGTGAAAATTGGCAGTCAAAACCAAAATGGACCATAGAAGAAACACAGGTGGACATGCTTGGGCTATGAACTAAGGCTGCCAGGCTACTCAGCAGGGTCATTAATTTCAACTATTCATTGCACAAACATGTATTAATGTTTGCAGCATACCAAGCACTGGGCTAGGTGCTGGGGATCCAGAGGTTTCCAGGAAACACCCTGCGTGAAATCTGAAGATGATACTCCATACTTTGAATTGTTGAACAAGATATCTAGGAGAACTTGAGATCTTGTAAAGAAAAGCACTAAAATAAATAAACCTTCTGTATGCCACCTTGGGGATGGATGGCTTTGGTGTGGCTGCCCCAGCCTGGCCTTTTCTGAGGAGCTCCCTTCCCTGGCTGACAGGGAGATCGGCATGCCCTGAAGGCTTTCTCTCCAGCATACTCAGAAATAACCAGGAAAGGGGGAACTCTCTGGAAAAGAAGCAGGATACTCTTGTGAGGACTTTATTTTGGGGGACAAACAGCCACACGCAAGCCTAGTGCTGGTCAAGTGGAAATGGGGAGAGGAGTTCAGGCCACCACAACTCCCCATCTGAGGACAAGATGCTCCTAGCCCTGGAGAAAGGAGGGCCCACTCATAAACAAATCTGGCTTCAAGTACATGTCTCCTCCATTTTCTCTTTTCCAGTTCTTCTACCCTGGCCTCATAAACCCAATTTTCAGTTTCTGAGGCATTGCCTTTTGGGGATTCTGTCTCTCTTGACAAGCATCTACATTACTGAAGGCAACAACACAGACCCAAAACCTCACAGAAAGATTATAAATGGCTGGTATGGCGGGAGGCTCTTCCCTGCTTCAGTAAGTCCCTCCCAGAGGAACAGTGGCTTTGTGATCCAGAGCCACAGAGAGAATTCAAGGGCAGAAGAGCTCCCAGCCATCTAATCTCAAACTTTCGGGAATGCTGGAAACCCTCCTACCCCAACACATGTCAATAAGGAGAGGTCAGAAAGTTGATTTTTTTAAAAATTGTGGTAAAATATACATAACATAAAATTTACCATTTTTAAGTATACAGTTCAGTGGTATTAAGTACATTCACATTGTTGGCAACCATCACCACCATCCATCTCCAGAACTTTTTTCATCTTGCAAAACTGAAACTCTGTACCCATTAAACGATAACTCCTCACTCCCTCCTCCGCCCAGCCCTTGGCAACCGCCATTCTCCTTTCTGTCTCTATGATTTTGACTAGTCTAGAAACCTCATATACATATAGTAATTGTCTTTTTGTGACTGGTTTGTTTCACTTAGCATAATGTCCTCAAGGTTCATCCATGTGGTAGCAATGTGTCAGAATTTCCTTCCTTTTAAGGCTGAATAATATTCCATTGTATGTATAGACCACATTTTGCTTATCCATTTGTTCAAATGGACACTTGGGTTGCTTCCACCTTTTGGTTATTATGAATAATACTGCTATTAACACAAGTGTATAATATTTGTTTGAGTTCCTGCTTTCAGTTCTTTTGAATATTTACCCAGCAGTGGATTTGCTGGATCATGTGATAGTTCTATTTTTAATTTTTTGACGAATTGCCATACCCTGTTTTCCATAGTGGCTGCACCATTTTACATTCCCACCAGCAGAGCATAAGGGTTCCAGTTTCTCCACATCCTCACCAACACTTGTTACTTTCTGTTTTTTCTTTTAAGAGCCATCCTAATGGGTATGATGTGGTATCTCACTGTGGTTTTAACCATCCCTAATGATTAGTGATGCTAAGAATATTTTCATGTGCTTATTGGCCATTTGAATATGTACTTTGGAGAAATGTCTATTCAAGTCCTTTGCCTATTTTTTATTCAGGTTGTTTTTTTGTTGTGGAGAGTTAATTTTAAATAAGCTACCACACCACTGAATCCACTCTACTTTGATCCGTGGTGTTTTTCAGGCTGCCACCCACTCTCCTTTGCCCAAAGATCCCCTCCCCAACTTGTATCCAAGGGACAGGCATCCCTGGGTTGGTGATGTTGCCCTCCTCCCTCCCAGACATCTTGCAGGTATCCATGGATCATTTTTCTAATTTAATGAGATGAACACCCTCTTTCCTTGTGGCCCAACTTTCTATCAAATGCAAATTTCATGGGCTTGTTCATTACTTCATCACTCAGCTCAGGCCTAAAAATATCCCATAACATCTGGCCTCTCAGTAATCACTACATCAAAACATTACTCAGTATGACATTTCAACTTAAATTGAGTTTCTCTGAGTGAGAGTGTGTGTGTGAGACAGAGTGAGAAAAAGACACAGTCTTACTTGCCAAGTAATGATTTTTTTTAAACCAGATATATACTCCAATCAAGAAAAGAATGATCCTTATTGTGTTTTCTAGTTTATTGAAGAGATTAACAGGGAAGACAGCATAAAAATCCTGCTCATCTGGATCGTTAGTTCTAAGCATAGACTTTTTCTTGTTCATGGCAGCATCCCCAACATGTTGTATGGCAACTGGAATGTGGTAGGAACTCAATGCTTCGAAGGCAGTGCTTAAGAGCACAGATGTCGAGGCCAGACTGCCTGGGTTCAAATCATGGCTCTGCCACTTACAAGGTGCATAATCTTGGACAAATTACTTAACCTCTCTGTGCCTCAGTTTCCTTATCTGTAAAATGGGGATGGTAATACTACCTACCTTTGATGATTCTCATGAATCATTTAATTCTCATTAAATTAGTTTAAAATGTGTAAAGTGCTGATAAGAGTTGCCTGCCACAAAGTAGCGTATAAATGCCAGTCGTTATTTTTGCTAGATGAGTGACTGAATGAAGGGTACAAAAAGAAATGTGATTGTCTGACAAAATCTACTTTCACATGTACAAGAGCAGAAGACCACACATAGAAGAAGAGTATTGCAGAAGAGCTTGTGGTCTTGCAGTTGAGGGGTGACTGAAGACTGGTTTCAATATCTTCCAATGTATCAAAGTTATGGATCAGAAAAAACACTTAAAAGAGTTGTGTATACACCATAATGATCCCACTTGTATTTGTATCCTTGAGATGTTTCAAAAATTACTTTCTTGTGCTTTGCAGTAACATCGGATGGCTTCTTAAGTATATTATTGATATGATGACCTCTCTGAGAACACATGAGTAAGAGTGTGTATATATTCCATTTAAATAGGAAAGAGTAAAATTCAAATCAGTTAAAAATCTATAATTAGGAAAGTTGCACAACCATAATTCATCTCAGGGTGAGAAACTAAACCCATTGTAAAGCTTGCTGAACTGCAATAAAGCATTTTAGTTACACTCAAGTTCTCAGACTCCACCATAAGTATGATACTATCTGATAAATCTTCCAAAGAAGAAAGTAACAAACTGTCAGTTCTCATCCCCATATTTCATCTAAAAATGAATCTCCCTGGCAGAAACACAAAGCCTGTGAGGGTCTGATCAAAGCCCTGCTGACTGATGCCACCCCGTCTTTAGGAGAAAGAGTCTTTCCAAACATCACCAGGCACCTACCTCTACCTTTTCAGGCCAGCAAGAAAAATTACTGAGTAAAATGTTTTAATCAATTAGGAAATTTTTGCAAAGTTATATTTCAAAACAAGAAAGATCAAAGCTGTTATACCAAGTACAGTAGATCGTGAATCCACTGGAATTCACGAACACTATTCAATATAAAAATGTGTACTTTGCTAAATTTTATTTTAAGAAAAACAACATGTTTGAGACATTTAATACATAATCAGCAAATATTAATTTTTAATCCTTTGGTTTAGGTATTTAATAGTTGAAGGGTTTAAAAAACAATTTTTTTCAACAGAAAAAGAAGGCAGTATGGGGGGAACAAAAAAGGCAGGACACAAATAGAAATGGCAGACACAAATCCAAACATATCATTAATTATATTAAACGTGAATGCACCAAACACTTGAGAAAAAAGTCAGAAATTATCAGACTAAATAAAAAACCAAGACCCAATTATATGCTGTCAATAAGAGAAGAAATATTTGAAGAAATAATAGCTGAGAATTTTCTGGAAATGATAAATAATGCAAACGATACTGATCTACAGTTTAAAAAGTCCCAAGAATCCCGAGCAGGATCCACTCTTAGCTGTATCAGAGTGAAAATGTAAAGCATCAGCAACAACAGCAATGAAAAGCAGCCAGAGGGAAAAGACAGATGACAATAAAAGAAACTAAAGTTAAACAGCTGACTTCTCAACAACTACAAAAGGAGCAAGATCACTTGTGCTGTGAGGAACTGTGAGCCTAGAATTATACACCCAGTTTGAAGAATCTCTTTTGAGAGTAAAGCCAAATATATTTTTAGACACAAACTGAGAAAGTTTGCCAGCAAACAGACCCTCACGAAGATTTCTAGGGCTATCACCAAACAACCACCAGCAAAATGGAATGGTTCTTTTCTAAATTAGTAAAGGAAAAATAAGTAATAAAAACATAATCTAAAAGAAGGTAGGAAAGGAGAAGATAAGATATGAAAAAAAGAGCAGGACAAATAGAAAGTACAAGTGAGGTGGGAGATAGTAATACAAATATATCAGTATTTACAATAAAGGGAAATGAATTAGATATTTCAGAGAAGACTGTCAGCCTGAGTTAAAAAAAAAATCAGCTATATATAATGAGCACAAGAGTACATCTAACACATAAGAATATAGAAAGTTCAAAGAGAATGTAAAAAGATGTTCCAAGCATATGTATACACGCACACAAATAGTTGTGTGTGTATATATGTATATGTGCACATACAGGTGAATATATGCATATAGATACGTGTGTATAGCATATAAAATAGACCGTGAGACAAAATGAATTACATGACTTATTACATAATGATCAGGGGTTGAATTGACCAGGAAGACATAGCAATTCTAAATTTATATGCACCTAATAGCATAGCTTTAAACTATATAAAGCAAAAATTGCTATTAACTATGTGGTGAAATGGGATAACCTACCATCCTACTGGTAGATTTCAAGATTCCTCTGCTCAATAATTGATAGATTCAGTAAACAGAAAACATCAATAAGAATAAAGAAGATCTGAATAGTATAATTAATAGCTTCATCTAATAAAATATATAAAAATTTACCCAAAAATGCAGAAAACATTCTTTTCAAGCACACACAGAATATTTACAAGAAGTTATGACATGCTGAGCCATAAAAAAGTCTCAAAAAATTTCAAATTTATATAGATTATAGTCTCTCAGCCCAATTCCATGAAGTTATTATAAGCCCATTAACAAAAGATAAGTAAAAAAAAAAAAAAAAAAAACCCATATATTTGACAATTATGTAACAAGGTTCTAAAACAACTTATGAGTCAAAAAAGAATAATGGAAATTTTAAACTATTTAGACCTAAATAATAACAAAATTTTCACTTATTGAAATTGTGATTTACAGCTCAAGCAGTACTTAGCGGGAAATGTTTAGTCTTAAAGGCTTATGTCAGAAAAATGAGAAAGACAAAAAAATAATGAACTAAACATCCAACTTAAAAGATTAAGAAGGAAAACCAAATAAAACAAAATGGAACAAACTGAAATAAAAAGAGAAGAGAGGAAATAACAGAAATAAGAACAGAAATACAGGGAAGAGAAAGTAAACATACAGCTGAGACCATAAAAAAGCTGGTTCTTTGAAAAGATCCGTGTCACAGACAAACTTCTGGCAAGAGTATTCAAGAAAAAAAAGAAGGGACTTTAAACAGTATTAGGAATGAAAAAGACTTAACCACCGAGGCTGTATGATAACAAATAGATGATTAAAACACATTATGAACAACTTTATGCCAATAAAATTTAACATTTAGATGAAATGGATAAATCCTTAAAATATATATGTTACATATTACAGCTTATATGTTATACACAGCTTAATAAACTAAGAAGTAAGAAAGGTGAATATCATATAATCATTTTTTAAAAAGCATCAGGAGTCTTTCATAGAGAAAAGACCAGCCCAGATGGTTTTACAGACAAATTCTACCCAAACTTATTATTCTAGGAACAAGTAATTCCAATCTTACACAAATGATTCCAAAACACACAAAAAAGAACTACTTCAACTCATTTTATGAGGCTGGCCTAACCTTGATGCCAAAACCAGACAAACATATAACGAGAATGGAAAATTACAAGCTATTTCACACATGAACATAAATGTGAATGTTCTTAAAAACACTAGTAAACTAAACCCATAAACAAGCTAATATGTCATGATCAAGTTGGGTTATTCCAAGAAAGCAAGGTCAACTTAACATTTAAAAATATCAATTAGTGTAACATTCACAGATTAAAGGAGTAAAACCATATAATCATTTCAATAAATACAGAAAAAGCATTTTGATAAAATCAATACCAATTCATGATTTAAAAAAAAGAACAACTCTTAGCAAACCAGGAAGAAGGAAATTTCCTTAACCTCTTAAATAGTATCTATAAACAAACCTGTAACAAACATTCTTAATGGCCAAACATTGAAAGAATTTTATGCAACTGCACTGAAGGTCCTAACTAGTACAGTAAGGCAAATTTTAAAAAAGTCAAAGGATTAGAGAAAAAGAAACTAAATATTAATTAGTTCAAATAAAAGTAATTGTCTATATAGAAATCCCAAAGTAATCTATATACAAATTGTTAGAATTAATAAGGGTTTGGCTGGGTTGTTGGGTCAAAAAGAATGTACAAATACCAGCTGCCTTTCTATACACTAGCAATAAGTAGATAGTAAATTTGATTAAAAAAAAATTACTGCAGATATATACTGTATACAAAAGCATGGAGATTTTTTCAGGTAACTAGAAATAAATCTAGTAAAAAACAGGCAAAATATGTATAAAGAAAATCATAAAACTTCATGAAAAAATATTTTTTAAAGGCCTAAATAGAGAGATATAATGGCCATGGATTGGAAACCCGCTGTCATAAATATATAATTCTTCCCAAACCGAGCTATTAGATCAAATGTAATTCCAACAGATTTTTTTTTGTAGAACTTGACAAACTGATTTGAAAATTTCTCTGAAAGCTCGAAGGCCTGAGAATTGCCACGACACTCCTGAACGGAAGAGCAGGTTAAAGGGACTGACCTACCTCACACATAACAAAGCTGTAAGAGTGAAGAAACAGTGGCACTCACACAGAGAGGGACGCACTGACCGACAGAACCAGATAGAAAGCTCAGACACAGCACCCTCCCCCACATGGACATTTGATTTAAGACTTCATCGGCACCATGGAGCAACAGAAAGGAGTCTTTTCCACGCATGATGCTGAGACAATTGGACATCCATACGGGAGAACATTACATTGGATCCCTCACACCATACAGACATAAAACAATCAGCTCCAGATGGACCCTTAGAGTTAAGCGTGCAAGGTAACAGAGAGTTTACAGAAGATAACTTAGGAGACTATCTTCATGATCCCAGAGAAGGGAAAGGTTTCTTAAACTAGACACAGAAAGTACTATCCATAAAGGAAATAATTGATAAATTGAACTACTTTAAAAATAAGAACTTCTGCTCACAAAAAGACATCGTTAAGAGAAGGCAAAGAGAAGTAAGTCACAGATTAGGAGAAGATTTTTACAATGCATATAAAAACCAAAAGGACTTGTAACCATAATTTATAAAGAAATCTTACAAATTAGAATGAACAAGTCGACCCAATTAGAAAAGAGGAAAGATTTCTACATGTGCTTCACAAAAGAGAAAAGCTAAGTGACCAATAAACAAATGAAAATGTCTTTAACCTCATGAATAACAAAGGACATAAAACTTAAACTCACAATGGGATACCATTAACCAGCAACCACATTGCCAAAAATAAGTCTGACAACACCGAGTGTTGGAGCCACGTGGGCTCTTGGGCTCTGCTGGTGGGATTGTAAACCAGCACAACCACTTTGGAAGCAGTTTGGAATTATTTGGTAAAACTGAAGATACACATATCCTATGACCCAACAATTTCACTCCTAGGTGTACACCTAGAGAAACGCTTGCATGTGTGTACCAGGAGACCCATACAAGAATATTTACAGCAGCATTGTCCATAATAGCAAAAAACTGAAAACAACCCACATATCCATTTATAGTAGACTGGAAAAATAAATCTTGGTAAATTTATATAATAAAGTATTATTCATCAGTGTAAATGAATAAATTGCTACTATATGCAATAAGGATGATCCTCAGGAGCATAATGTTAAGCAATGAAAGCAAGTAATATAAGGATAGTCAGTATATCCCTTAAAAAACATTTTAAATATGCAAAACTGGAAATTTTTATTATTAGGAGTACAAACATATATGGTATTGAAACCAGGGGCCAACTTGCTTTAACTAGACTCAGTTAGTTATCTGTTTGCAAAAGTAGTTACATAATGCATTACTAAAAACCACCCTTATAGATAACATCTCTGATGCCTTGGTCACCATGGTAACAAGTGCTTGAGTTTTTCAGGAACTGAGAGTCAACTACTTGTCCAGTTCAGGTGGCTGAGACCACCAACTCATCAACCTGGCTTGTACGGATGACCAATAAGCGATCTCCTGACATCAGGGAGCTAAAAACTCTACCCTCATATCATGCTAACACCGCTATTTTTGAACATGCATCCTATGAAGAGCCATAAAGCTTGACTACACTTCCGCAGATCATCAATTACCTCAAGTCTCCTTACCTCCAATCATCTATTCCCACTTCAGACCACGCCGCCCCTTTATCCCATAAATATCTCTAATCTCCATTTTTCAAGGAGGTGGATTTGAGATTGGTTCTCTCATCTCCTCACTTGGCTGCCTTGTGAATAAACCCTTTCTCTTTGCAAATTCGTCCTCTAGGTGATTGGCATAATTGTGCAGCAGGCAAAATGAACCTGGTTCAGTAACAGTATAGAAACACAAGAGAATGCTCAACATGGAATTCAGGATGGTGGTTAACCTATGAGGGCCAAGGCAAGGGGATAACATAGAGAGAGTCATACAAGAAGCAGCTGTACATATGTTAGTTGTATTATTATTTTAAATATATTCAACAAATATTCTTTTGCTTCTACTCTATTTAATAACAACAATTTTAAAGGATTCTAAAATATCATATTTGAAAACACTGTAGTAGTAGTAGCAGTAATAATAACATGAATTCATACCAATTATTGACTGATCACCATGTACAGATGCCTTAAATGCACTAGCTGAGACAGCTGAATGCCCCTGGAGGGACAGCCAGTCTCTCAAGTATTACCCATCCTACTGTCACCATGAAATGATAAAAGTTGGTGTATAAGCACCTTGAATAATCTTAACAGGGACCAAAAAGTTCTGTAATTCTCTGCATCTGCATCAGGCTATGAGGCTAGCTAAATCAATTCTCTGTTCAGCAGTTTAACTGTTCCACAGGTGGACAGGCCTGACCATAACAGTGGGGAGGGCTGTCACCTCCATCTAGCAGGTACTGACGAAACATCAACTCCGTACTCAGTCTGTGGTAGCTATGGCTGGTGGCACACAAGAAACATGAGGCATTCCCAGGCTTCTGAGAGCCTATAGTTCTGCTGGAGACAAGCACGTCACAAACAAACAGATAATATTCCCTGGCAGCTGGGACAGGTGCCCACATCGTTTTGTTTAGGTTGGTGTTAAAATGTTTTACCCAGGTTGGGAAGAGACCATGGGACCCACTGACAACATCTGGCCCCAACTTTTAATAAAGTATTCTTGGGAAGAAGTTTCCCATCACAAAGGAAAAAATACAAATATTTAAAAAGCAAACAAGTCATCGGTTGCTCTCAGACCTGCTGCCATATGCTTTGCTTTTTTGAGCTTACAGCTTAACATTAAAATAACAGGCTCGCATTCCTCAAATATCTCTACTGCTGTTCCTTACTTACACTACTTGAAAAGGCTGTCAGCTGCTGTCACTTGGAGGCATTACCATATTAGCCACCACTGTTTACTGCTTACTGTGTGGTGTGGTTATTAGTTTAATAAGGCTCCTCTCGGATGACACCTTAGGCTGTCGATGCAGGAGCCACATGCTGGTGTCTAATGTCTAAGGAAGGTGTTGGGGGTGGAAGGCAGGGAACGCTACTTTATAAATATTGATGAGAGAAACTGAATTCAATTGCATCAGGTTGTAGTTTACTGATGGGTAAAGGACCGAGTATTTTTCAAAGTGCTTTAACCACTTTAAGGTTCCACGGGCTAACCAGCTTTGGATAAACCCAGAAATATACTCGCTGTGCAAAAGAGCAAGTTTGAGATCTGCAAGAAGTAAAACACTGAAGCAAAGCTCTTTAATTCACTCTGCATAAATAGCTGAACCTACAAAAGAAATCTCTAGTCAGAGGTTTCCTGGATTATAATGAGAATTTTCTCGATGGGGGGAAGAGAAGTGCCCTTTTCACTTGAAGACAAAGAAATGTTTGTAATGGAAATGTGTGAACCAATTTTCCAAGGAGAGCTGCTGAAATGCACTGATTAAAAACACAGTGAGGTGATGAGGCAGAGAAATAAAGCCAAAGCCAATCCACTCAGATTTGCAATGGCATTTATTTCTGAAAGTGAAGAGCCAGCCCGGCCACCAGCTACATTCCTTCCCCTCTCCCCCGCCCCATTACTGACCCTGCCACTTAGACAATTAGAACCTGCCAGCCTGCAGGAGTGTTTACTGTTTCTAGCTTCTGTGTACTGGTTACTAAGCTACTCCACTGAGGATAAAATGGGAACCAAGTAGCCCAAAAGACAATGTCCTTCTCAACAAAGCCTAAACAACAGGCCTGGATTCAGGGATTCGGAGGAAAGACGTGAAGATAAGTAGATAACTCAAACATGTGGCAGTTTATAATGACAATTCTTAGGTTATGTACAAATATCGATTGATTGATTTAAGGAATTCTATTTCCCAGAGAATAAAACCAAGCACAAAGAGGTCAGGTATCTTGATCAAAGTTGCCTAAAATAGAATAGTCACTCGGAACTAGTGACAGCCCCTGGAAATGCAAGACAAACAAGCTATAAAGCAATGTTTCCCAAATTTCAGTCACTGGAGTTTGTTCAACATAGCGTCTGCCATATCCATGTATATATGTATTTACTTAATTTTTTTCTTTAAATTGACTTTAAAAAAATTTATTTAGGAAATTCTTAGTTTCCCTCTGAGCAATAATTTCCATGAAATCACACTTTTAAATGCACTTACATTTTTTTCTAATGTACACTTAAAAATGTATAACTATTAAAACAAAAATGATCATGCACAATCCATCTAAAATCATCTTGTACACTCCCAGGGTACACACTGGGAAAGAATGGATCAAGTATTTAAACTTAATAAGGTTGGCCTAACAGACTATGTTTGTTTCTAAATATCATGAAAAAACAAGAGTGAAGGGAATTTTGTACTATTTACCCATGAAGGACTTAAATTAGATAGACTGGAGAGAAGGAAGGGGGAAGAAGTAAATTTAATATGTTTCGAGTAAGGGAAAATAAAAGCCCAGGATCACTTACATAAAATTTTCTGGATATTCACTCAGCGCCATGTCAATGATATTCAGAGCATCGTGGTAATGCTTCTGTGCTGACAGTAAGAGGGCAAGGAGGTGCAGGGAGTTCACATCATCGCCCTGAAGTTGAAGAGCTTGGCGGACATACCCCAAGGCCTCTGGTATCTGGTTTAAAACAAAAGAAAAAAGATTTTAAACACACACACACACACACACACACACACACACACACGCACGAAGCCACCATTTCAATAACTGATTCTCTGTAAATACCAAGAGTTGTTTCACCTTGTGCCACACTCAGATTTTAAGCTGTCTTTATGACAGCCCCAGGATATGAACCACAAACATGAAAACAGATGCCCTTTTCAAGTGACAGTATGACCGATGAAGTGATAGTGGAAACTGTTTCTCTGTATGACTGCCAACACCAAATCTTTTATTTCTCCCTAAATAAATTCTCTTTTTCCATAAAACTGATCTACTTTTGATTATAAGAGAGATAATTTCACTCTAAATGGAGACACATAAAAATTGCCAGAAGTTTTTAGTGGAATTAAACTGCCTTAGCTGAACTGTTCTCATTTTTTATAGTATTACTGAAACTACAGTGCTTAACATTACAGAGCTTCCCAAAGGATCAGACATCTGTGATTCTTTTCAAGTTGCTTTGTCCTGGCTCTCCACTAGACATCAAGGAAATATGCAAACAAACAAACAAACAAAACCCCCACATCTTTCCAAACTACAAGCTAAAATAACTCCATCCAAGAAGCAAATTGCAGTGCCACATACAAAGCAGATGTATCCAAATTCAAGCAGGACCAGACACAACCTTAACCTTTAAAATGCAACAGCTGTTGAAGACTCTCCAAAATCCTCAAGCACAGGGGTTGATAAAATGCATACATGGTGGATATTTGAACACCCAAGATTCCACGCAGGTTTCACAGTGACCAGGGAGAATTAGAACCTGAAGCTGGATTTTGAAATAGCGCTCAAGACTGAAGCTTTCTTACACAACTGCCCCAGGGACTCCTTCCTGTCCTCCCTCCAACTCCAGTCCCTGTGCTGGACCTCTTCTCAACAATCCTGCTTCTTCCTAAACCCTCAGTAACCTCACTCCTTGGTAGGAAGCCATGACTTCTGTCTTTCCCAAATCTATTCGTTTTCCTCTCTGAAATTCCATTTTTGATGGATTTCAGTTATAAATGCTGGCTATAGAGGCTTTCTGCTTTTGTACCTTAGAATCATGGCTATCACAGCTGGAAGAGAAATCATCTGGTCCAACCCTTCATTTACAGGGAGGAAGATGAAGTCTAGAGAGGTGAAACGACTTGAGCAAGGTCACCCTGCCATTGAGTGACTGAGATGAGAGTGGCTCTAGATCTTCTGATTCCTCTCTCTTCCTCTCTTCCTGGTCAAAAGGCATTGGCTCTAAAGATAAGAGGGCCACAACCCCATACCCTTGGTCGGAAGGGAAACACTCCCACAGAGGTCTGGTGTTGTCATGCTGCATGCCACCCAGGCTGCTGCTGCCCCCACAAGGCTCCATCTACTTATCCACTCCTCAGGGTGACAACCTACTGTTATAACCACTCAGCCTGGTATTATGGAAGGTTGGAAAAGCAGGTATACCAATGGTGTCAATTTGCAGGACGACCAGAGCAATCAGGAACAAACTGATGAAGGGTTCAAAATGATGGTCTTAAGGGAGAGCTGACTTGAAGGAATTCAAAGCTGGCTCCTTCATTCAACGAGTATTACTGAGTGCCTAACACATGTTAGGCAGTGTTCCAGCCGCCAGGGTAAAGCAATGATGACGACAGACATGGGTTCCTGCCCTCATGGAACCTAAAATCTAGTGGAAAGATACTGAAACAAGAGAGCTGAGCAAGAGGAAGGAGAAGTGCAGGCTGCTGTAGGACGGAGGCTTCACGGAGGAGGTGAGAGAAGTTCCTGGTGGAGGACAGAGACCAGATGGTCAATCACCAGCCCACAGTGTTGCAGCAGCAGCTCTTCATCAGTCTAGCTGCGAGCCACACCACGCCGGGTGAAAGGACCTTTACAGAGGAGGTATCTTGGTTTCCTCAGTCCCCAGGTCACCAATAGGAGCCACCTCTCAACACCATTCCCAGGCCTCCAGGAAGAAAGAAGCATGCCTGCGGCCCAGGCTGGCCAGGGGAGTGGCATGTCTGGGGCACTGACCTTCCTTTCACCCTCCAGTCAGCACTCAGGAATGTGCTGGGGCTACCACCAGTGTCTTGCACCTGGGGGCAGGCAGGCATGCAGCCAGAGTCTCCAGAACAGCTGGGAGGAGACAGAAGGGTACAAGAATGGCAAAGGCAGCTTCTGGAAGCTGCCATTGGGAAGATGATGGCCAGCAAAGCTTGCCCCTCCAGCAAGGAGAATACTGTTGATGCTCCTATTTCTAGGAGCCACTGTGTGTAATTGTTCACATCCTCTACATATTTTAAAGGAACTGGTGTCTTTTGTCTATGCCTGCTGGCATCTTCCTGTCAATCACCAACACCCTTATGACAATCAGGCCCCAACCAGTGACTAAATCCCCACCATGCAGCTCAGCACTGAGCTCTGTTACAAGGGACAAAAGCTCTGTGAGGACTCCCGGGTTCACGGTACATGCCACGAGCTGCATCCCCTGTTGCCATCTGACCCCAGGTTGGGTCATACAGATTTGTGGACTTAATCTCCAAAAGCAGAGCCTGGCACGCCTGTGTCTTCACAGCGATGCTTAAACTGATTAAACACCAGGTCTTCACCGTGGGGAGCCAGCATCCTCTGAGAAGAGTTCCTGGCTCCAGGTTACGAACGAAGGAAGATCAGCTACTCTCTCAAACCAAAGGGCTGAAGGGACTGTATCAAGACAGAGCGTGCACCAAGTTAGGGAACATCAGAGACACTGACCTGTCTGGAGATGGCAAGCTGCAGAGCCAGGTAGAAAGCTGCTTGGTGATCTGTAGGTGACAGGCTGTGGGCCCTGAAAAAGTATTTATGGCTATTAGTACATGAGAGGCCATTTTTACTTTCTCTATCCAACAAGTATTTTCATTTGCACTTTTATGCCAAGGCCATATATTTAACTATTTAATGTTTCATTTAAACTCTTTTCCTTTGTCTACTAACAAATGTAATGCATTTTCCCTCTTACCGCTGTATATCGGCACGACACAGGAGCATGTTCTGTGTTTTGTCTAGCATCTGAAATGGCAGCCAATGATCTTTGGCTTTGAGGGGGAGCCTGGAGGTGAGGAATCCATAGGCCCTGAGGCCTGACCTCCCCAGCAGACGTCTCCCTTGGGCTGAGCAGGAGAGGCCTACGTGTCATGCTGGGACACGGTGAGGCCATGAGTGTACTTGGCAAGGTGAGGGCTGCTTTGGTTAAGTTTTGGCTTGGCCTTAATGCTACTTCATCCAAATCTCTGAATTTCTGAGAAACCATATGAAAATCAAATACCAGGCTTTGCTTATAAAATGAGGTTTTGGTTTTTTATGAACTACAGAGAGAAAAGAAGGATACTCGTTCAATTTTTTGAAGCTTCTGCTAAGTTCCATGCAGTTTACTAATTTAATCCATGTAACTGTGACATGTTAAGGCTCTGTGGCCAGACACTAGGCTTAGTTCTATTCATCGGTGTTTGACACCAGATGGGAGAGGCTGTCCTGGCCTCCCACTTGATTGCAAAGATGGTCATTCTTGCTTTTATGTGAAAGTCAATTGCATTTCACCACGAGCAACTCAAAACGACTATACACAAGACATAATTCTGTGTTTAACAGTCTGGTGGGAAGAGAAAAACAAACTTTTACTTTCTTTTAAAAGGCACTATAGAGCAGACTAACTACAAACAAGTGGAACCCAGATAGTAAACAAACCTTCAGGCTGTTCTGTCAACATTCTGTGATTAAAGGAGGATCTTCTACCAGCATAAAACAAATTCAAGATAAAAAAGAAAGCCAAATCATTATGGATTCAGCCAAGGCAAACATGCCAAGGATGGCTTTCTACAGCATTAAGGTCTTTTAATGGAATTGTCCATCTGGAGAAGAGCTCAAAAGTCCTCTAGGTGTTTGCCATCCAGAAAATACGCGAAGTCCCACAATCCAGGGCACTGTTGGGGCAGATGTGGTAGCTCATGTGAGGGACTGGGGGAACGCGGGGGGGCGTCTATGTCCTTTTATTAATCTTAAGAGCAGAGCACCTAAATTCCCCTTCCTGGGGAATCTTTACCAGTAACCTTGCCTCAAGACACAGCCTTTGGACTCTCCTCACTTTAGTGGAGGAGGCTGAGGCTGAGTATTTGCCTGCGTTGCCCTTTTAAATGTCTTATTCCTACCAGAGGCCTACTCAGTATGCTTCAGTTTTTATTATTTTACAAGTATTGGTTTTCCACAAATTTGAACATCAAAGAATTTTTTTCTTTGGTGTTCATAAAAAGTAAGACTGGAACATCATGGTTTCTGTCTCTCCCAATTATTCAGGGAAGATGAATACAAAATTAATTATAAAGAGACTTTGAATTATTTAGCATTATTTATTTTATCTCATCTTCTTTCACAGTTAATAAAGTCAAGTTTCTATAACCCTCAAAAAGAATTCCTCAGAGCTATACTTTTCTCAGCCCAGTTTAGATTTTTCACACATAAAGTTAAATCAAACCATGGCTGCCTCTGCCCAACACCAAGCAAGCGAAAAGCTGGCAAGGGTCTGGTGACTTCAGGGTGTGGATATGGATAGTTATGACCAGAGGCCCCACTTGAGTTCATCAAATGATCATTAACTATTAGCCACAGCACTGAGAAAGAAACAAATCAGAAGTGCCAGAAATTTTGGCATTTCTGAGGTGTGTTAGGGCAACATTTGAAGAATTGCCAACTTGGCTAATAATGCCTATCCAACCGCCAAATTCCTAATGAAGGACAACTTAAACATACACATTTTTAGAAAATCTTATTTCAATAATTTGGCTAATGAGTTAAACTGACCACATTAGCCTAAGAATGAAAAAAGGATAAAGGAGAATGCCCAAGAAAAAGTGCATGGTGTTGATCTCATGTAGACTCTAGAAAACTTGCGTCAGTCGTGCAGAACAACTTCAGAAGGTATGCTTCCTATGACAAAACCACTATGGTATGCCCACAGAAAACTTGCTGGACAGAAATCATCAAGCGATGCAAGTGAGAGGAAGGACATTAGTGATCTTGAAAACTGCAAGCCTGCTGGACTCTGCACATGAATTTAAAGCAGCCCCATAAACCCCATTCCCATACAGTGAACACCTGGTGAGGCTGCTAAGAGAAACTCAGAGACCTAAAAATGTCACCACAGAGACGCTCACAAAATGCTTCCCTTGTTAAAGCACCTCCACGTCCATTAATTCAATTTCTCTTCCATAAGGAAAGAAAGAATTATTAGACTGCTGGCCCACCGAGGCTGCCTATCTATTTATCTATCCACTCATCCATCCACTTATCCATCTGCTCATCTACCCATCCATCCATCCATCCATCCATCCATCCAACCATCCACCATCCATCCACATCATGCAGTACCTACTGTGATGCCAGACCCTATGCCAGCCTTTGGGGAGCCTGAAGATGAAAAATACAAGTGCCTTTCCTTGAGGAGCACCCCCCCATCCCACAGAGGGGGAGACCTACAGTGATTATTACAGTGCAGTGGGAGCAGTGCCCTGAGAGAGGTATGCCAGGCTGCTATTGGAGAGCATGGGATGGGCCTCCCAGACCACCTGGCTAACACTCAAAATGCCTTGAGGTCTACCCCAGTGCTCTCCTAGACTCCGGTTCCAACATCCGCTAGAGCTGAACAAAGAATATAGAGAAGGCTGATCAATTTTGACCCTGGTCCATAAGCCACATACTTTGTAACAATAATAACTATAATTCATGAAGCATCTACTATTAAGCACCTTGTCCAAGAACATCCAGCAAAAGAAGTAAAGCCAGAAGTGAAATTCTGAGGCCTGGTCTCTTCACCATATCACCCTGCTGACTTGTTAGCCGATTCTCCTTGGAGTTGCTTTCAGTACTGATTACGGTGGACATGGGATTAGTGTATTACTAAGTTAAGAAAAAAATGTACCTACCTGGTTAAATATATTGCTCAGGAACCTCCCATTAGTTACACACATACTTGTCCTAGTTCGCCCAGGATTTTACTGGTTTTAGCACTGGAAGTCCCAGATTCTGGGAAACTGCTCAGTTCCTGACACACTGGGATGATCGGTCACTCCGCACACACAAAACATACCACATTCAAACTTAAAGTCAAGCTAGGAGGGGGAGAGGAAAACAAAGCGAGATTGTGTACCCTATACCACACTGAGTGACAAACACAAATGACACCACGCCACCCCTTCCTCACGGATCAGCCCAGATTTCTGCATGCTGGGGGTCAAGTCACTGAAATATGCTCTCAACTGTTTTCAGACTCGCTTTTCTCTGTAGGATGTGAGAGCCCACAGAAGAAGCCACTCAGATCAATTTGACATCTTCAGAAAGCTTTGCAAACAACGTTGTGCTTTTCTTCACTACACTTTTGTACAGGGCAAATGAATTGCTTCAGCTGCTTGGGCCGAGATTATGAGTGTACGTACAGCTGAGGGTCTCAATATTAATGTAGTCACGCAACTGGGACGTCTTCAAGAATCACCTTGTTGCCTCCACTAGAGAGTAAATCTTTCTGAATTCTGACCCCAGTCATAACTAAGAGTTAATTTTCACATACTATATCTGCAACCCCGCTCCTTTTTAAGTTACTCTGTCTTCTTTTTAAACAAAAATTGCCAAACAATAGTACAAACAGAATTGCAGGGAGAAGATTTAAAATACATAGTAAAAAACGTACAGTCATGCATCACTTAATGACGGGGATAGGTTCTGAGAAATGCGTCATCATGTGATTTCATCATTTTGCGAACATCATAGAGTGTACTTACACAAACCTAGATAGTATAGCCTACTATATACCTAGGCTATAGGGTACTAATCTTATGGGACCACTGCCATATATGTGGTCCATCATTGACCGAGACATCATTATGTGGCGCATGACTATACTTCTCATCCAAGTTGTTTTTAAATATCCATTTACATTTAAGACGTAATACAAATCATTCTTATTTACTTAAAATCCATCCCTTATAGATTTTTGTTAAGTCTACATGCATTAGAGTCCAAGTTAATGTGTACATGAACCAAAATAATTTTATTCCTTTGAAAAATATTCTTTATTTCACACAAATACTAATTTAGGTTAGCCTTCCCCAATATAATCACATAGGTTAGTAGGATTTTATTACTCTTTATTCCCATATGAACTAATATTTTAAAAATCTCTTGAATTAAAACCTAAGCAAAAAAGGAACAAAAAGGAATTCAGGCCAATGGAACAGCTGTTACATAACATGAAGTTACGAATTCTGGCGGCTCAAGGCAGACCACCACCATGGCTGTTTTTAGAGAGCCAGTGAGATGTGCTCATTTAAGAAAAGTGAAACAGACGTAATGACCACTTTCTTAGGCATCCATGTGTGGGTTTTACGAACTAGGACTGGAGGATTTAAACCTGCAAATCATTTGAAATGGAAATGCTTTCCACACTCCGTGCTGAAGAACATCAACAAAAGCTTAGCACAGAGACAGGAGATCTGTTTGCAGATGTCAACTGGTACTTTTTGTCATTAACCAGTCTGGGACTGGCAAAGTGAAGAAGCTATCAGCAAGCTTGCTAGGAAACGGAGAGAAATGAGATGACAGAATTTCAGACTAACTGACACCGAATGATAATGATGTCATGAAAAAAGTAACATGTACCCTGTGACAAATCCGTAGGCAACCCCAGTTCTAAGAAAAGAAATCTAACAAAGGTTTTTAGGTATTGAGAGGTCCTCATGAAATTTTCAGATAAGTTACTAAGTTTCTGATACAATTCCAAGAAATCAGTGTAACAGTTATAGTTAAGGTGACAGGATCAATACAATTCTAGATTTGACACCAGGGGACTGTACTTTCAGGCAACGATTCATTTTAGTGATTTATTATACCTGCAATAAGAATAAAATTAGGGCAGTGTGGCATAGAAGGTACCAGAAAAGCTGGGCCAGAGTCAGGAGACCTTGATTTTACCTTAACTTTAATAGCTACATGATTCTGGCAACTCTTCTCACTCCCGCATCTCAGGCCCCTACCTGCACTAGACATGCTACTTCTCCTGTCCACCTGACCGGTGAGGGGTGAGGATCAAGTTAAATAAGGATGTGTTAGAGCACTGGGACACTCGACATTCTCTAATCATAAGGCATTCTCCTAACTTCACGAAAGGCACAACGCTGGAGACAAGTACAAGGTGCTACAGAGCATGGCGGAGCTGGAGGGGCCTGGGACTTGCTGGCCTGACTGTCTTAACATAGCATTTCAGAGGCTGTCCTAAAGTCTGCCTTTTCCTTTCTTAATATAAAAATCTGCAGCTTGACATATGGGGGGGAAAAAAAAAAGCTAGAAAAGAATGATCCCTTTTCTAGGTGATGACAAATTTGTTCAATAAAAGGAATCATCTCCCTAGACATACAAAGTATCTATCTTCATAGAGCTGAAATCACTTTATTAGGAATGAATAAAATGTGCCCAAATGGATAAACAGATTAAGAATGCAGATTTACACAGCAACAAGTGATGCAGCAAGTTTGGATACTGTATGTTCAGTGCTCGAGATGAAAGACTCCCAGGGGTAAAACACTGTTTACATAATCTTTATAAATATCTCTTCTTTTTATACTTATCATACTTTGGTGTCATTATGCACAGCCAAGTGAAAAGATGAACTCCCACTCACCTCTGAAATGCAAGAAGCGCCTTTCTCTGGAGGACCTCCTGCATCCCTCGCAAAGAAGCTAAGAAAAGGGTTCAATTAGTCAGTGGCATGGGAGATCAGGAAGTTTTTGACAAATACAAAACTCATCACAAAAACTATACATTCGAGTGGATTAAAGGCAACAAATTCTGGGTGCCTGTGTGCCCAGTCCTGTCCCAGGCAATGTAGAAGACTGGAAATGAAGCCCAGGCCAATCCAAGGTGCTTGCACTTGCTGGGCATAACTGTGGAAGGACGCCAAGGGGAGAGTATGGGTGGGCTGGTCACTTTGGTGCCCCCAGGCATAGCAGGCTGTTTTCAAAAGACCCGCTGGGAACTCCAGAGAGGAGCACATCTGGTTTCTCCAGTGTAGGCATATGACTCCTGAGTGAAGACTGGCTCTACCGGGATGGTATAGAAGAGATTTAAGCACCAATGGTGTTGGATTAGACGGCCTTCAGGGTTCCTTTTGGTACTGAGAAGCTATGCTCCTGGGCCAAGGGCACTAGCTTGATACCATGAAAGGCCAGTTTAATTCACACTGGACAATAACCAGGACCTTTACTACCTTGATGTGAACACAAGGGATAGACCAGGTAAACCCAGAACTGATGGCAGAAAATCAGCTGGAAAATGTGAGGCCATCTTGCTGTGAGCCAACACTTCCCCTGTGTGGAGCACGTGAGAAATGGCTCCTTTAGGGTCTGTCATAGGAACTAAAAAGGTACTTTTTACTGGGACAAGAGACAAAGTCCTGGAAGAACCTGTTCATGGTTGGAACTGGTGGAGGCCCTTATCTAAAATCCAACATGGCAGATATCATCCTGACATCACAGTGAGAACAGCTGAAGGCTGCCCCAGAGGGCCAGATGTGACTATAACCCATGGCTGACTTAGAACAACAGTGAGTGAGCTAGAGGGAACCTTCGAGATGACCCAAGTGAACCACGAATGCAAAATGCAGTCCAACGGGGTAAGTGACTCTCCCAAAGTTACAGGGCCAATTAGGGGTAGAGTCTGAACTAAAAATCTATATGGATAAATATAGGGCATTAAACTCACACTTCACTGAAAGTCTACTATAATTAAAACAGTGTGCTGGGTATTGCCAATATACCATGTGTGTATGAAAAATTAGCCAAAAAATATTCATTATTGAAAATCAATTGATATGCAAAACTCCTCCAGGGGCTTTGATATTTTAGGGCAGAGGAAAGAAGGATTTAAGGTAATTTGTAAAATAAACTATGGCAAAACTATAAAGAAAGAAAAGGAAAGTGAGTATATAAAAGTCAGGATGGTATTTTCCCTTAGGGGGCCTGGGATCGGGAGGGGACACATGGAGAGCTCCCCAGGTGGCTGGCAAGGTTCTATCTCCTGAGCTTGGTGGTGATTACAAGGATATTTGCATTATCCTCATTCATTAAATTATACATTCATTTTTAAAACTTTTTTTTTGTATTTGTGTTATATTTAACAACAAAATGTTAAAGAAATAATAAAGAGTTCAGAAAAACAATTTATCAATTTACACTTTCTGCAAACATATAATTGAAAATCTCATTATGTATACAAAAAATAATTAAGATTTTTTATTTTTTATAGCCAGAAGCCTGTCCACCAAACCTCTAAGTACATCCAAAACGTATAATATCACTGCATGGGTATTTGGTGAGCTGCTGCACTGCACGTGTACATATCTGTGAATTAAAATGTGCAAACAGAGAAGGGGCAGATCTTGGCCAGTCAAGGGAAGCTTCCTGGAAGAGGCTGGCCCTGAACTCCTCTACAGTCCTGTGCCTTAGACCCACATCCCTTCATATGAGGACACCCAGCTGAACGCTGGGGCAGAGGCAGACGCAGGCTGGGTTGGGTGAATCCTCTCTCAAGGCCCTGCTCACCTCACACCTCACAGAAGAGGCCCTGCACCCGCCAGCAGGGCACCCTGTGCACTACCAGCATAACACACCTGTGAAGAGGGCCTGGGAACGCTGGCCCAGGGCCTTCACCCCTTCCCTCCCTTTCTCCAACCAGTCCGAGCTAGGAGAGCAGCAGCAGCGGGGCTCCACAGGACAGCCCAGCAGAATGACCCAGCTTATGCACCCTCCTGAGACAGGGGGGGACTGCGGGAATCCCACAGGGCAGACTTAGGCAGCCCAGCCCTGCGGATCAACAGCTCCCGGGGCGTGGAACTCCTCTCACCGTCAGTGGCCTGCAGACTGTACGTGAGCCCCAGAGCTAAGTAGCCTTTGGCCTTGAACTCGGACGTTTTCTCTCCCGCATCAACGACTGTTTTGGCAAACTTCTCAGCCTCTTCTAACTGAAAAACCAGACAAGTGAAAAACAACAACCTGCAGAATTTCTAACACGAGTTCCCATAAGCATCTGCTGCCAAAAACAGATTTCAGATGAGTCACTGTGAAAATAACTCTCAGATCTTCCAATTCCACTCTGGTGATTCTGTTTTCTTGATTGGAGCCTCGGTAACAATCCTCAGGATTCCCACCTTGCCTTTTTCCTTTCAAGTTTTCCTTATTGCTTTTTTGACTTCTTTTCCAAAGTCACTTTTATACTTGGTGGGGTTCTACCATTTTCATCTTTCATTTTTTACTGATTGGTTCTGTAATTAGGTTGTGCCAGGTATTTAGAAGTTGAATTTTATACATATAAATAATGAACATATAATAACTATATATATGTAAATAATAAAGTCCTTGAAATGTTTTGTGCTTGAGTCTTTTCTTTTTTTATGACATAAAGAATCCATTTAGGGTTGGATTCTCTTTCCCACAAGCTGTTAAAAATTCCAGAACTCCATCTATTTATTTTACAATGCACAGCACATGGACCTCGCAGCAGCAGATTCTAATGAGAAAATATGCACCTGTAAACTACACCCACAATAAGACCTTTTGCACAATTCATTAGAGGCAAAAATAATAAGATTTGTTCCTTCAAAGTATGGCAAATGTTGATGTTATCAACGCTGGGTGACAGTACATGAGAGTTCATTATACTCTTTACTTTTGTGGTGTTTGGAAATTTTAATAATAAAAATGTAAAAAATATATACAGAAAAGGTTTGTTACTCTCATCTTTAAAAAAAAAGAGTCAGGTTTATTTTAGGGGTTAGAGAGATATATGTTACAGTAATGAACAATGCCATAGCTGGAAATTGGCACTTTCAAAACCGAAGTGTTTGGTCCCCTCCTCCACCCACTCCCAGGGCCGGCCGGCATTGTCCCAACTTGCAGCACCAAATTATTGAAACCTGCACGGACCACACAATGCCTTCGCAACTGTGTGTTTCAGGTAAGAGCCTGCTCTTTCAAAATGCCTTCTTCCTTCCACATTTTCCCAAGTAAAATCTAACAAAAGTAGAGCACTTTCTTCATAAGGCTTATTTTTCTCTTGCTGGGTGAGAATACATGGAAAAAACCAAGCAGCAAGAACTGTAATGGTAAAAAACCTTAGCAAGATGTCTCGGTCTTTGGAGAAAATTCTTCTTATCACCAATCTTGACATAAAGTTAAAGAAAAGGAATTAAAATTCCATTGTATGTTGCAATTATCTCTACCACCATCTCAGCAATTAGTTTGAGTTTTCTATTTTCTATTCAAATGGTATATTTTTGAAGTATAGAACTGTTACAAATCAGGTTATTCCCAAGTTCAAATTTGAACAAGAATATTGGAAGAGGAAAGCCCATGTGAAGGAAAAGGAATGAAGAAAGTTGGGTCCACATATGAGGGTCACTCTTTGCTTTATAGAAAAACTCAGGCTCCACTAAAAGCGAATCATTTAGTGACATACACTTTTTCAGTGCTACGTTACTTGCATACAGCAAGATACGTCTGCATATAAATCCCAATTCTATCTTATCATTTCTACCTTTGAAGCACATTCCCATGAAAAAGAAAAATCTGGAGTACTCTGGGAATATACTGAAGAAGGTTGGTAGCCCTGCCGTGAGCAGAGAGCCACAGCCCTACTCACCCAGTGAAGGGAGCCCACGCACAGCTTCGCAGCGAGGAGCGGTATGGTGGCATCATCGGGCTTCAGACGGATACACTCTTTAAGCACCTTCACGGCACGAGCAGACTTGGCAAAAGGAGATAATTTCTGTGAAACTCAAAATTTTTGACAGAACAAAACACTAAAGCCTTCCCAGAAGGGTTTTTGGTTAGGATGCCCTCTTCATGAGGTTTTCCAACTTTGAGCCCAGCCACGCAGGGGCCTGGGGATGGCAATAGCCAGAGTGTGCGGCTCTTGAGTGACAGGGGAGTCAACTGTGGTTAATGCAAGCGGGAATGCTTCCCTGGAATCACCCTAATTCTGTTCCCTCCTTGTGGGGCCATTGTAAAAATAAGAAAGAAAAAAAAAAAGACAGTGGAGGCTTATGTTATTATAAAAAATAAACCATCCAATTTAAAGCATACCATACCGAATTTCCATCTCCACTTAGCCCCAGTAATCTTATATCTCAGGCTTAACAATTCACCAAATGGCAGATTTACTAAATGGCCCAAATTAACAAGAAGAACAACGGCTATGACCTTCACTGAGTGTGTACTGTGTGGGAGGTGTCATTCTAAGCACCTTATGGGTATCATCTCATTTACCTGATAACAATTCTATGAAGCAGGTACTATTATTACTCCACTTTACTGAAGAGGAAACTGAGACACTAAGGGACCTCCCTGGGTCACACAGCTATGAGGGCAGCCCCAGGCCTCAACTCCAGCGGCTGGACTCCACAGCCCACACTGTCAACCAATGTCACGTGTTGTCTAATATAATATACTGCTAAAGATAACTAAAAGATTCCACCTCCAGGAGTAAGTTTATACTCTCAAATGAGTAAAAGGGTCAGTGTGAACAATTAGCCTTAGTTTAAGCCACATCTTCACATGATGAAGTTACAATAGCTAGAAAAGGCAAATAATTCAGAAATTTTTCTTTTCAATGATGTGTCCATGTTGGCCCCCAAATAATTACATTTGATTGTTCATTTACAAATGATCACAGGACAGTTTCAAACAATTGGTTTAGACTTCTACAAGGTATTATATCAGCCCTTGGAATTCAAAGACATTAACCACCGACACAGAGAATTGCACAGCACAAAGGGTGACTCACTTTTCCAGCAGCCATGAGTGACAGAGCAAACTGGTACCAGAGGTGGAACTCCTCAAAGGCAAACTTCATGGCTCTTTCTAAGCACTGGTTTGGAAAGAAAAACAAAGACAGACATCTGAGAATTGCCAGTGTCACAGCTGGACAAGTGTGAGTTTGTGTCTGTGCACAGTAAGTTAAGTCCTACATGATCTGCTTCCCTTGAACGCTCAAGACATAATCCACCACCAAACCCCTCCTGAGGAGTCCCCTCAGGGTACAATGCACCGAGCCAGAACCGAGGACAATTCACAGTTGCCTAAAACACAATCATTGATCTCTAGTAGCTTTTCATCTGGTACAAGGAAAGAGGCAGGTGCACAAATGACTCAAAAACATGTGCCCCAAGAGCGGGAAACAGAAAGTACAGTGGGAAAGTGATCACAGGATTCAGGAATGGCATCCTGGAAGAATGCTGTTTGAGCTGTGCCTTGATTAACGAAAAGGAAAAAAACACAACCTATGATTTGGAAACACACTCCAGGAAGAGGGGGCACAACAGCACATGCTTTGACTCAGCGATGGCGAGTGGTCCAGTGTACACGCAGCCTCGGGAACACAGGCAGAATGGGGAGAATCAGGCTGGAAGGCAGGTGCGGGCTGGGGCCACGTCCCTGAATCTGACACACAGCTCCTTTGCAAAGTTGTTTCATCTCCTTCCTCCAGCCCAGCTTTGGTTCTCATAACTGGATGTTAATGCGACTGTCTTCACCCTCCCCACCCCAGCCCAGCCCAGTCCCACTATGAGAAACTATCAAGGGCAGAGATCCTGACTTCTTTGTCTTCTCAGGGCCTGCCCATGGTAGAAAATCTACAAATGAACTTCATTCTCAGTCAATGAGGAGTCTCTGGTTTCTGCACAGAGTGACATAATCATATCAGAGCTCCAGGAAAATCATGACGGGGGAGGGTGAGACCAGAATGGAGGCAGACCAGGAATAAGGGAGATAGAATGGTGCAGGGACTTCAGAACTAAGGCAGAGAACCAAGAAATGTGTCCGAGTTACAATTAGCAAGGACAGGCCACCCAAGGTGGGGGTTGGCTTGTGAGGTATAAGGGCTGAAGGAGGCCCCTAGCATCTCTGGTATACCCAGGAGCACACCCATGGCATAGAAAGCCCATGAGTATACACACATGTGTGCTGTGTGTGTGTATGTATGTGTGTGTTTATGAGAGACAAAAACAGAGAAAGAGACAAAGAGAGAGAGAGAGAAAGAAATTTTTTAGAATAAAGGGAGAATGAGGAAGAAAGGTGTTTCATTAATGAATAGGGTATGGAACATGGTGAGTTTGAGGTGTCATGTGATGATTTACTGGAGATAATTAGAGACAATCTGAGCCTCAAGAGAAAGATCTAACAAAAGACATACATTTGAGCTGAAAGAAATTAAAGAAGACATAAATAGAAACATGTCCAATTTCATGGACTGGAATGTTAAGATGTCAATACTACCCAAAGTGATCTACAGATTCAATGCAATCTCTACCAAAATCCCAATGATGTTTTTTGCAGATATAGAAAAACCCATCCTAAAACACATATGGAATCTAAAGGAACCCCAAATAGCCAAAACAATCTTGAAAAAGAACAAAGCTGGAGGACTCACACTTCCTCATTTCAAAGCTTATTACAAAGCTACAGTAATCAAAATAGCATAGTACTGGCATAAAGACAGACCCAAAAGAATTAAAAGCAGGGACTCAAACAGATATCAGTACACTCATGTTCACAGCAGCATTATTCACAATAGCTAAAATGTGGAAGCACCCCATGTTGCTTGGATGAAGGGATAAACAAAATGTGATATATACATACAATGGAACATTATTCAGTCTTAAAAAGGAAGGAAACTCTGCAATATGTTACAACATGGATTAACCTTGAGGACATTATGCTAAGTGAAATAAGTCAGTCACAAAAAGATAAATATTGTATGATTCCACTTAAATAAGGTACTTAGAGTAATCAAATCATAGAGACAGAAAGTAGAATGGTGGTTGCCAGGGGTTGTGGGGAGGGGAGAATGGAGGGTTATCGTTTAATGAGTACAGAGTTTCAGTTTCACAAGATGAAAAGAGTTCTGGAGATGGATGGTGGTGATGGTTGCACAAAATTATGAATATATTTAATACCACTGAACTTTACACTTAAAAATGGTTAAAACGGTAAATTTTATTTGACATATATTTTACCACAATAAAAAAATTTGAGAAAAAAACACATTTGAGAACATGAAAACACCAACGCGTAAAGATACATGCACCTCTGTGTTCATTGCAGCATTATTCACAATAGCCAAGACTTGGAAGCAACCTAAGTGCCCATCAAGGGACGAATGGATAAAGAAGATGTGGTATATATACACAACGGAATAGTACTCAGCCATAAGAAACAATGAAATTCAGCCACTTGTGACAACATGGATGGACATTGAGGGTATTATGCTAAGCAAAATAAATCAGAGGGAGAAGGTCCAATACTGTATGATCTCACTCCTAAGTAGAAAATAAAAACAACAACAAACAAACACATAAGAGACAGAGATTGGACTGGTGGTTACCAGAGGGGAAGGGGGGAGGGAGGAGGGCGAAAGGGATGATTAGGCACACGTGTGTGGTGATGGGCTGTAATTAGTATTTGGGTGGTGAACATGACGTAATCTATGCAGAAATAGACGTGTAATGATGTACGCCTGAAATTTATACAATGTTATAAACCAATGTGACCTCGATGAAATGAAAAAAAAACCACAGTTGAGAAAACAGTTGAAGTTACTGGAAGAGATCAGATCACCCTCAAAGAGCATTGAGAGAGAGGGCAGCTGGGGCAGAACCTTGGCAGAAATCTCTATCGAAGGGAAGGGAAAGAAAAAGGACCAGGAAAGGAAACTTAGAGGCAGAATCTGGGGAGAGGGTGCGGCAGGAGGTCACGACACAGACAGGGTCTTGGGAAGGCAGAACAACAGGGTCAGAGCAATGGAGGCCAAGGATCTGGCCTCGGGTGACCAAGCTCCACGAGTGTAGTTGTGGGGTGTGCTGGAGGAGGGTGCCAGGCCATGGGGGCCGGATGAGTCAAGAAAAGGTGAGGGAAAGGACGTGTGAAGCAAAGGCCTGGAGGCGGAAGAAAGGCTCCTTATCTACGCACTTATCTTTTCACGGAGGCAACTTGAGAGGAACAAACAGAAGAAACTGAGGAGATAAATTGGGTCCCAGAAGACTAGAGAGAGCCAGGTCCCTGGAACGAATGGGCCCCTGAAGCAAGGCCTTCTCTTAAGGAGGCAGGTTCCATAAGATAAAGAGGAGAGACCCTTACGGGCTCCTGCCCAGTCACTGTGTTCTCTGTAAAGACGGATGAGGTGGTTATTGGGAGGAAAGAAAAAAAATAGGGCTAGGAGTTTTTAAAAAGAACAGAAAAGCTTTAAACAACAATGAAAACTTTACCCTGAGGAGACAGAATGCTCACATCGGGGTCACCTCAAAGACTGTGGTATGGACGTGCAGTGGTACCTACAGCACCATGTGGCCACTTTTCTCTAGTGATGCTCCACAGCCAGCCCAGGAGCAGAGGAGAAGGATGGATGGAATGCTCAGGATTAATGGATGGACCAAGAGGGAGGGGCACAGAGCTGGGGGCCAAGAGACAGAGGAGCTGCAAAGAGGGTGACAAACTGGAGGAAATAATAAAGGTAAAGAAGTGGTGGGAGAGGAGAGAAAAGAATTCCAGAATTTTACATGTTATTTACAGAGAAGGTCACAGTAAATATTATGCTAGCTGGTTTACTGTGAAAACCTATCCAAACAAAAATATGTCATATTAAAAAGCAAAGTAATAAGCAGTTAATAAGCCACCTACTATCACCTAGTGATGGTATAGGATGGGTATCTGCAGATCCCAAGTAAGATGAACTTGGTTCCTCGTTTTGATCACATTGGCAATGTGCTTAGCTAAAATCTCGGGCGTGGACACGTGACTCCATTCTGGACAATGCGATGTCAGCAGAAGTCGCTGGGTGAGGCCCAGGATAGCTCTTGAAGAGGAAGGCATCCTCAGCTGGTGCACACTTTGCTTTCAGCCCTGGCCCCTCCTTCTGCCTGAGACAGGGACTCAATGCTGGAGGTGGGGCAGCCAGGGATTGAGAAGCATGAGAACAAAGCCACGCTCTAGAATGACTGAGCAGAAAGAGAGAAAGCACTGGGCCCCTGATGCCATGAGAAGCTGCAGCTGCCTCAGATGGCAGCCTCTCACCAGACTTGTTGTCATAGGGAAAAAATAAACTCATATTTGGTTAAGTCACCATAAGCTGGTTTTGTTGATTATATCTGGATACACCTCTCACTAATACAGACACTAAATGGCAAGGCTGGATCTGAGTAACTGCTCTGCTATACTGATAAGCAACAAGAAGCCGTTACTTTAAGAAGCACAGTGGGGAAAAAAACCTAAAGCACCTTGCTGAGAAGATCAAGCAGGCAAGATGTAAGATGAGATGCAGAGTAAGGGAAGACCTGATCCGGGTGTGGGTAGTACGGGCTGGGAACAAGTGGGAAGGACAGGGGTTAGGGAGAGAACGCCAAGCAATGAAAAGCCAACAGTACTTAGAAACTGATTTAGGGGCCGGCCCTGTGGCTTGGTGGTTAAGTGCGCGCGCTGCGATGCTGGTGGCCCGGGTTCGGATCCCGGGTGCGCATCGAGGCACCACTTCTCCGTTCATCCTGAGGCCGAGTCCCGCATACGGCAACTAGAAGGATGTGCAGCTACGACATACAACTATCCACTGGGGCTTTGGGGGGAAAAAATAAAATAAATAAAATCTAAAAAAAAAAAAAAAAAAAAAACTGATTTAGGGCAGGCGGATGAGGGATGATGAAGAAGGAGGAAACAAGAAGGATAATCACATTGGCTGGAATTAGGCAAAGGAGCCGGGATGTGGAGAGAAGAGGGTAGATGATGATCAAAAATGAGGCTTGTTCTAAGAGCTCTCCTCAACTAATTCACCGCAATACAACCACTAAGTACTTAAATACATACACAGAAACATGCAAATGTTTGAATGCTTTTCTTCCTTCTTTTGCTAAGAGAAATGATAAATATCAACTGTTTTCCTGATAAACAAAAGGAGCTCAGCAGCTGAAACAGTCTGTTCTAAATCAAAAAGCTGGATGCTATAAATAAGTGTGCAGCCTTCTTTTCTTTTGTGCCAAAGGCTAACACACTCATTATACTCAGTGAAAAACACTTACTGGAAGCCCAATTGGTAGCGAGCTCCACTCCAGGTGCTACAGGAAACTACCAGCCCTTGTGGAGTAGACTCGGAGCATCTTGGGAAGCTTCTAGTTAAGTCCCCAAAGGAGAGGACATTTGTCATTTTGGCTGCCTATGACCTCAAAACTCTTCTGATTTTTTGTTTTAGGGGGTAGGGCACCCTAGTTAGAAGGGAAGCAGCCTCTCTGCTTCCCAGTAAAAAAGCCTAAGTGCAAATGAAGGAGGGAAGCCATAGGTGTGTCACATGACCTAGAACGGCCAATCAGATGCTCCTGCCAGCGAATTGCCTCTGGAGCTAGTGAGGCAGGGAGAGCAGCCATTGGATGTTATTTCCAGGGGCCAGGCCTGGGGGCACGGTAGCAATATGGTTGGTGGAGGCCCTCCAGAGCCAACTGGATCCTCCCGGATTGGGGCAGGGGCCTCGCCTCCTCAATTTCTGCTCATGGCCGTTCTTCAGCCTTCTGTGGATCCTGTGAGCAGTAGGCATCAATAAATGTCTTTTGTGCTTGAGTTAACTCGTCAGGTTCTGTTACCTACAACCAAGGCCCTGAAGGGGCTTCAGGCCCCTCTTATAACATCCCCTACCTCCCAGCCCCCAACAAGTAGTTGTACTCCTTCTGCCTGAGAACTTTCCAGAATAGGGAATTCACAACCTGAACAGTAGCTAGAAATAAAGAATCTAGGCACCACCACAGATTAAGGGTGTGAATTTGGGCAAGCTAATTAACCTCTCCATACCCAGATTCCTCACTGTAAAATGGGAAATATAACAGTAATTAATGTAGAGAGTTATCAGGAAGATTAAGTTAGTTAATACATATAAGCAACAAGAACAGTATCTTAGATATAGGCTAGTAAGTGCTAAATCAAGGTTAGCTATTACCTATTTTTTAAAATTTAACATTCTTATATTAAGAAAGAAAATTGCATAATATCTATCACTTTATCCACATTTAATATATGAAAATTCAAATTTATAATACATTATATCAGAAATAATTATTTACTTTACAAAATGTTTCCTCATTTTAGGACAGGATTCAATCTGAGACCCTTGAAAATAGTGCACAACTTTACAGAACCAGACAAGAATATATGTTTATTATTTATTTTCTTAACAAGTGGTATGGACTGAATGTGTGTCCCCCCCCAAATTCATATATTGAAGCCTAATTCCCAACGTGATGGTGTTAGGAGGTGGGGCCTTTGGGAGGAGCTTAGGTCCTGAGGGTGGGGCCCTCATGAATGGGATTAGTTCCCTTAAAAAAGAGGAGAGCTCCCTTGCCCCTTCCACCCTGTGAGGACACAGGAAGAAGCCAGCAGTCTGCAACCTGGAAGTGGGCCTTCACCAAACACTGAACCTGTTGGAGGCGTGATCTTGGACTTCTCAGCCTCCTCAACTGTGAGAAATAAATGTTTGTTGTTTATAAGCCACTCAGTTTGTGGTATTTTGTTATAGACAGCCCGAACGGACCAAGACAACAAGCTCCAGGATAACAGTGACTATATAGCCAAGAGCTATTCTAATTGCTTTACAAGAACTGCCTCATTTGCTTGCCATCCTAACAACCCTATAAGGTACAAGCAGGTATCATTACGGTCCTCCATTTACAGACGAGGAAACCACAGCACAGACACGTTCCGTGACTATGCAAGGTCTCTGTGAGCGGTGGTGGAGCCAGAATCCGAATCCAGGCAGTCTGGTTCCAGAGTCGCAGCTCTTAACCACAACACTTGTTGCCTCTGAGACTTTAATTACAGACATGCCACTCACACTTAACTTTCCAGGCCCACTCATGCTGCACAAAGCAAAGTATAGCTAAATAAAAGGCCCCTAAAAACGCCACATGTTCCCTGAACAGTTTCCAAGATTCAGCAATATTTTTTATTGCTAACAGGGCCCTTGCTCCTATGGCCTCTTTGGGATACCCGAGGCTACGGAGGACTGAGGCCTTTCCAGCTTGCGACATTTTCAGGAAACTTCACAGATCTTGTGATAACCACTAGCCCCACGGCGGCCGAGGATGCACTGTCCCAGCCCATCTCAAAGGTGTCAGTTTATACGACTCATGTGTTTCCTCTACACTGCAGCATCTTCCACAGACTACTCTAGTTTGGAACTCTTTCTCATAACTATAACAACTCCCATCCCATAATAAGCCACAGGGGTATTATAAAGAGAGTTAGGCAATACAAGTCAACAATTATAAATTAGCCCTTCACCCCAATTCAGAGGCATTTGAGCTCTGGTGTCACAGCTGATGGCTCTTGGCATCAGTGACAGCACGCTGGCTCTGAAAAAGTGCCCAGACAGTTCCAGCTGCTCCTGAAATCTTGATGCCAAGCACACTGCTTGATATATAACATGTCCTCCCCTATGTTCCCGTAAACGTCAAGATTATATAAATCCCTTTTAGCTCAGGTCAACATAACTCCGTCACAAAAAGAGGCCCTCTCCCAAAGAATGCATCCAAGAAAAAAAGGAACCTGGGTTGTCACGGGGACATTTGCTATCCACAACCTCTGCCCCTCAGATGGGGTATGGCTCACCCCAATTCGGTTTGACCACCCCTTTTAAGCACCTAATCATATCTGTATGTGACAGAGTAAAAATTTCCACTTTTAATGGAGTGGGGGGATTGGGAACAGAATATACACTATAAATAAAATAAAATAAAATAAAATAAAAGCATTCATATTTTAATAGTGGTTCCAGTCTAAAAGAAGTACTGATGAAATGGACTTTTAAGAAGACATAGGTGTTTTGTGCATGGGGGAGGGGGCTATATAAGAAGCTGCTTCAGTCACCCAGGCCCAGCATGGCTGGGAACGGAAAGTAGAGGCAGCATGAGTCCAAGAGGAGGGCAGCCACGTGGTGGAGGCACTGGCTCTGCGGGCGACTGCCTACGCTCAATCCAAACTCCTTACTCACCAGCCATAGGGTTGTTATGGGGTTCAATGAAGTGCTACACATAAAATGCTTAGAAGGGTGTCTGGCGCAGAGTGCATGCTATAGACACGTTACTGCTGACGTTGCTTTTATGAAACAGAGAAGTAGCAGATCCTGTGGGGCTCAAAGTTCCATCTGAAGGAGGAAAGAAGGGGAGAAGGAGCAGCCCTGGGAACAAGGGCAGGGGTGCCAGTGGATGGCAAAGGGAGAGTGGAAAGGAGCCTCAGGGTAGAAAGGGAGAGAAGAGAGCTAGATTCTGGCCCTTTTTCACTTCCGGTGTCCAACGGAAAGAGGGCAGTGTGAGCCTGGGGAGAGGGATATGGGGTCCCACCCAGATCTGCAGATCCCTGAGTCACCCACACAAAACAGCAGGTGACATCTCTCAACCATCTCCCTTACCAGAAAAGAAGATGGATTTGGCCGTCGTAGTATTTCTACCAGGAAAGACAGGCCCATTCGCTGTAATCATACTACTGCCACCTCTCTACATCCCAGATAACATTCATTTAATACCATGAATATTTGGTAGAACAATAATTGGACTCGAATGGCATCCTAATCATTTGAGTCGTAGTCAAAATGTCACTTGCAAAAACGTTATTTCCTTTTGGTAGCAAGAGCTTACCCTTTCCAGTCTCCTATTTTGGCTTTTCATACACCAGCCATCTCTGAGGGGGCTCAGGAATGAGCAGCTCTTCTGGCATAAGAAGGGGATCTAGCAATTACCTTCCTAGTACGCAAAGCCCAATTACACGAACTGGGCGCATGGCAGTGACAGCTGTAGAATACCACGAGCAAGGAAAAGCCAAAGTCTATTTTTGGAATTCAAGAGTGAGATTCAGCATCCAAAAACCCATGGGGGAGGGGGCAGGAACAAAATAATCAGATACCCCTCAAATTTAGCCTGGAGCTTAAGTCTAAAACTCATCACTATTAAAATAGAACAAATAACATAGTGAACTGTCTTCACCTTTGTGGACAGGTTGGCCTTATCCTAAAAGTTCTTTAACGTAGATCTTTCAATTGATTAGAAAGATTTTCTTTTCTACATCATAATACTTAATGAGTCAGTTAATAAATGTATTTCCTTGCAGTTGTGTAACAATTTTTTTTAATTTAATACGGTACATGGATAATATTTCATGTCTTTACTTTTAGCAATGAAAAACTATCTAAGCAATTTAGACATTTTGGACCATTATCTTAGACTCACAAAAAGACATAACCAGAGAGCGTGTTGAGACCTTCAAGATTATCTCATGCCATTCTTACTTTTCAGACGTGGAAACTAAGACCCAGAGAGGAGACAGGACCTGCCCAAGTAAGAGCCCTTATTTCTAATTAACTAAAAATAAAAGTACAAATTAAAGTGGAGTTTATGAGATCTACTCTGCGGGAGTATGGGTCCAGGAAAAGCTTCTAAAAGGCACGCTTTTGGGACTCTCAGCTACAAATAACACCCCCTCTCACGCACAGGTTTTGAGAAAACATAGATGATGTTTATCAAGTCTTGCTAGAGTCTTCTCCCCTTTAAATTGGAAATAAAATAAAGCAAACTCCACATCCGTGGTCGCCTCCCATTTCTCTTTTTGCCCTAAAACAGCAATACTGCTCTAAGCAGAGGAGTCTCAAAGCTTTATTGCTTTGGCAAATGCTTAAATTAAAGGATACCATTGCCGCCGGCCATGGTGGGAGGAGTAGAGAGTGGGTTGTTTTTCAAAGGTCATAGACGTCATTACAGAATTTGAACACTGGATGTCATCCTCCGGCATGCTCTCTGCTCAACTATATGAAGCAACTCGATCAAGTTTGCACAGTGAGTGAAGGGTCTCCAGGGTCCAACTTAAATACTGCTTCATCTGCCATTAGCTGACGTTTCTGCCCTTTGTTGTTCTTGCAAAATGAATCACTGAATTCAAGAACCGAGCATTTCATTCCTCTACCTCTTCCCTCCTCAATGGCCTCTC
Organism: Ceratotherium simum simum; assembly: GCF_057802395.1. Classification (NCBI taxonomy): domain Eukaryota; kingdom Metazoa; phylum Chordata; class Mammalia; order Perissodactyla; family Rhinocerotidae; genus Ceratotherium; species Ceratotherium simum. The sequence continues at coordinate 14,750,201 of NC_141923.1, read as the reverse complement.
ACCTTCTGGTCTTTGTTTTCAGTCTATCTCCCCAGGCTTGGGGCACCAGGTTTTAACCCTTCAACCACAGATGCCACTTTATACACACAAGACCTAAAGGAGGGAAGAAAGGAGTCCAGGGTGCTGTCCAGAGGTGTGTCTTCCACAAAATAGGTGCTCAATGAATGCCTGAATGAAGGAATCAACATAGACCACATGTTAGGATGCATTTCTTCAGATAGCCTTTATGGAGGCCATGGACAAACAAGAAAACACCGTGAGGAGTGCAGTGAATACAAAGAATCTGGAGATGATGCCATATCAGAAAAGACTAAAATAGAGGTGGTAAATTATGGCCTAAGGGCCAAATCCGACCTGCTGCCCATTTCTACAGCAGCAAAAAGTTAAGAATCGTTTTATACGTGAACATTTGCCACCAATTTGATGAGAGGAAATACTAACTTTGAACCCAAATTAAGAAAATGTTATCTTCCAAAACAATCCCATTCTTCTCAATAATGGACCTGTATTACAAAAACTTGTACTCACTAATTATATTTTGAATTTCATCATAAAAACCTTGCGGAAACTTGTTTCCTCTCGTTATACCTACACAATATCTTTGATTTTGCCTCTTGGTCCTCAAAACCTAAAATATTTAGTGTTTGGCCCTTTATAGAAAAGTATCCAACCCCCAGACTAAAGGAATGGGGCACTTTATGCTAGAGGAAGAAGACAATATAATAGCTGTCTTCAAAAATAGGTGAAAGTCACAAGGAGATACATTTTAGATCAATCTTTGCTAATAGCCAGAGAGGAATGGCAGGGTGGGTATTACACACCAAGAGCTGTGCTGACTATTTTACACCTAATGTCTCACTGAGCTTCATAACAGTCTCTGAGGTGGAAATCCAGAGTGGCTAAGCATCTTTGCCAAAGTCACACAGCTAGGAAAGGGTAGAGCCAGAACTCAGATCTGCCTGATTCCAAGGCTATTTTTTCACTAAATAATGAAAGACCCTACTAAGAGTTAAGGATCATCTGCCAGGGTTATTACAGAGGAGTTTTTTACGTTAGAAAGCAGATTATCAACACCACCGCTAAGAATAGTAACACACACTTTGCAAACATTATCTCTTTAATCCTCACAATGACCCTGGAGGTCCTATTATTACCTGAATTCTCCACAGAAGGTTTAGAGAGGTAAAGGGATCTGCTCAAGTAGCAGAACTGAGATTTAAACTCAGATGTGACATCAAAACATGAGATATTGTTAAGATGGCAATACTATTCAAAGTGATCTACAGATTCAACAATATCTCTATCAAAACTCTAACAGTCTTATTTTTCCCAGGAAGATATACAGATGGCCAATAGGCATATGAAAAGATGTTCAACATCACTAATCAACAGGGAAATGCAAATCAAAACTACACTAAGATATCACCTTCCACACTTGAGAATGGCTATAATCACCAAGGCAAAAAATAACAAACGTTGGAGAGGATGTAGAGAAAAGGGAACCCTCATTCACTGCTGGTGGGATTGCAAACTGGTGCAGCCTCTATGGAAAACAGTATGGAGATATGTCAAAAAATTAAAAATAGAAATACCTTATGATCCGGCTATCCCACTTCTGAGTATTTATCCAAAGAACTTGAAATCAACAATCCAAAGAGGCTTACGCACCCCTATGTTCATTGCAGCATTATTCACTATAGCCAAGACGTGGAAGCAACCCGTGTCCATCAACAGATGATTGGATAAAGAAGATGTGGTATATATATATACAATGGAATACTACTCAGCCATAAAAAAAAAACGACAAAATTGTCCCATTTGCAACAATATGGATAGACCTGGAGGGTATTATGTTAAGTGAAATAAGCCAGACATAGAAAGACAAACACTGTATGACCTCTCTCATATGTGGAATATAAACTAACACACAGACAGAGAGAATAGTTTGGTGGTTACCAAGGGGCAGGGGGTTGGGGAGTGAGCACAAGGGGTCAAGGGGCACATTTATATGGTGACTGACAAATAATAATATACAACTGGAATCTCACAATGTTATAAACTATTATGACATCCATAAAAAATGCAAAAAAATAAATAAAATCTGGGATTTGCTTCACAGTAACAAGAGAAGGGGAGGTGAATGGCATTACGGATGGGGCAGTCAGTGTTGGCCATGGGTTGGTGGTTGTGGGGCTGAGTGATGGGTGAATGTGTTCATTACACTACTCTGTTTTGGACATGTTCAAAATTCTCTATAATAAAAAAGTTAAAAAAAAAGCAAAAAACTGTAACAGTCTTTTCTGCAGAAATGGAAAAGCCAATCCTCAGATTCCTGTGGAATTGCAAGAGACCCTGAATAGGCAAACGAATCTTGAAAAAGAGCAAAGCTGGAGGACTCACACTTCTCGATTTCAAAGCTTATGACAAAGCTACAGTAATCAAAACAATGTGGTATTGGCATAAGGATAAATATATAGAGCAATGGAATAGAATTGAAATCCTAGAAATAAACCCACATCTATGGCCAACTGATTTTCGACAAGGGTGCCAAGTCCATTCAATGGGAAAAGAATAGTCTCTCAACAAATGCTGCTGAGACAGCTGGATTTCCACATGCAAAAGAATGAAGTTGGACTCCTACCTGATACCGTACACAAAAATTAACTCAAAATGGATCAACAACCTAAATATAAGAGCAAAAACCATACAATTCTTACAGGGAAACGCAGGAGTAAATTTTCATGACCTTGGATTTGGCAATGGAGTCTTAGATATGACACCAAAAGCATAAGCAACAAAAGAAAAATTCAATACACTAGACTTAATCAGAATTAAAAACTTGAATGCATCAAAGGGCATTATCCAAAAAATGAAAAGACAACCTAGAGAATGGGAGGAGATATTTGCAAATCATATATCTGTTAAGGGTTTTTTATCCACAATAAATAAAGAACTACTATAACTCAACAACAAAAGACAAATAAACCAATTTAAAAATGGGCAAAGGTCTTGAATAGACATTTCTCCAAACAAGATACACAAATGTCCAATAAGCACATGAAAAGATGTTCAACTTCATTAGCCAATAGGGAAAGGCAAATCAAACCCACAATGAAATACCACTTCACACCTACTAGGGTGACTACAATAAACAAAAAACCAAAAAATAACAAGTGTTGGTGAGGATGTGGAGAAAATGGAACCCCAGTGCCTTGTTGCTGGGAACGTAAAATGGTGCAGCTGCTAGGAAAAACAGTTCGGTGAGTCTTCAAACAGCTAAACAATGAATTACCCATATGAACCAGCAATTCTACTCTTGGATATATACCCAAAAGAACTGAAAACAGGAACTCAGATATGTGTATGCCCATGTGCACTGCAGCATTATTCACAATAGCCAAAAGGTGAAAACAATCCACATGTCCATCAGTAGATGAATGGATAAATGAAATGTGGCACATATACACAACGGAATTATTCGGCCATAGAAAGGAATGAAGTTCTGACACGTGCTGTCAGATGTATTATACAACATGGCTGAACTTTGAAAACATTAGGCTAAGTGAAACAAACCAGAAACAAAAAACAAGTATTGCATGATTCCATTTATATGATGTACATAGAACAGGTAAATTCATGGAGACAAAAAGCAGATTAGAGGTTACCAGGTTATGGGGGTTGGCAGAACGGGGAGTTACTGCTTAATGGGTATTTCTGTTTGGGGTGATGGAAAAGTTTGGAAATAGCTATGATGTTTATACAACATTGTGAATGCTATTAATGCCACTGAATTGTATACTTTAAAAAGGTTACAATGGCATATCTAAAAAAAACTTTTTCACCTAAAAAATTAAAAGTTAAAAAAATTTTTCAAGGACCTTAAGAAGAGAGCAATGATGCTTAATTCAAAAAACGCTGCCATAATGGTGGGAATGTAGGTACCAGTGGCCATGTCAGTGGCTAAGATTCTTCAGGGCAGGCCTGTCCTGCAAAAACGACAGAGTTGGTCCCTACTGGGCTGACCCCTAACGCTGGTCCAGAGTTGGCATCTGTACCAATGCTCTGCCCCAAGCTGGCCCCACCTCTTCTGCTGCCTATTTCCCAGGTAAATGACCTTTAACCTTGGGCCTGCCTGTGGAAGACACACTCATTGCACATCCATGGACAGTTTACCCTCAAAAAACCAAAGAAAAGGGAGCAGGATGAGAATGTACACTGACTTTGCAGCATTGGTTTGTTCAGCACTGACCATGAACCAAACACTGGGCCTTGATTTATCAGAAGTCTGCGGCTCCATCTGTGTCAGGCCACACTGATGCCTTCTCGGGACCCTGACACCTGGGTCAAGGCTGGGCTTCTGCAGTACAAGTGGGCTGCATGAAACACCAAACTCTAATGTAAACTAACAAATGGTGGCCTGTTAAGCAGACTTAATTAGATGCACAAGTGTTTTTCACAATGCTCCCTGATTAAGTAAGTGTTTGGGTTAGGGATGTGTAAATGTCCTTTTGGTACAAGCGCTAGCCAGACAGTTCTACCCACAGAACTATAATGTTGTTGAGACTTACCATAAACAAATGAATATGAGTTCAACAGGAAAGACAAAAAAATACCATTTCTGTCTTTAAAGCTGCCATTTCTATGTAGAGGCGACACATACACCCTTTCAAAAAGGACCCTATAACGTTCCATCAAAATGGAGCCATTAATAGTCAAATTCAAGAAACAAACCTCCTTAGCAGCTTAGGTTCATTCTAAAAAACAGAGGAAGCCGGGCTTGTTGCTTTACTTTTAATAGCGCGGGTTGTCATGCCAACTAGTGCTGCTGTTTAAATTAAAGGGGAAAAAAAAGAAGTGTTCCTTCCTACACAAATCTTTCAGCAGGGCTCACAATTAGTCTTTAAAAACATGAAAACTCATAGCACTGGAGATATGGTAGACATTGTACTTATATTTAAACCTCTCAAAATGAGGATGAGATAAACCTTTGATTTGTATTTCCTTTGCACGATGCTCCTTGCCCAGTATCTGGCCGAACAGCGCCCTGAAAAAAAGAAAGGCATGTGGGCATACACAAAGGCACCAACCTTGAGATGGGAGAGGAGCCCTTCATCCTGAATAAACACAGCTGAAGAAGGAGACAGAGAGAAGACAGTTTTCTTGTGCAGGTCGCTCTGCTTCCCCTATAAGCACAGTTCTTAAAAGGCTGGGTCCGGGCCGGTCCCATGGCTTAGCGGTTAAGTGCGCGCACTCCGCTACTGGCGGCCCGGGTTCGGATCCCGGGTGCACACCGACGCACCGCTTCTCCAGCCATGCTGAGGCCGTGTCCCACACAGAGCAACTAGAAGGATGTACAACTATGACATACAGCTATCTACTGGGGCTTTGGGGCAAAGAAAACGAGGAGGATTGGCAATAGATGTTAGCTCAGAGCTGGTCTTCCTCAGCAAAAACAGGAGGATTAGCATGGATGTTAGCTCAGGGCTGATCTTCCTCACACACACAAAAAAAGGCTGGGTCACATAACGCTGCACAACGCACGCAAAAGTGGCAATAACAGGAGGACAGAAGACGAGCAGACGTGCTAAGAAGCCCGGCAGAGGTGCCCCTACCCTTCCCCTGTGGGTGCAGGAGTGCCTAGGGGCCCAGGTCAGCAGAGGAGACAAGCCAGAAGAAGGAAAACATGCCGTGTCCTGATGTGGAAGTGATGCTGGTTCGGGACAAGAGAAGCAAGGAAAGTACGAGGAGAGGGTGAGAAGGAGGTAAGACCTCTTCTCTCACCATAGCCTGGTGGTTGTTGACTCTTCCGTTGGTAAAAGCTTCCTCCCGGTATAAAGGAAGGTCTGTGCAGAGTCGCTGAGGCAGAGGACCTGCTCACAGACCAGCCGAAGGGTGATGTGGCCGGATCACACCAGCAAGGGGCACAAGCAGGCTGTACGGAAACGTTGGCTCTGACACTCTGGCCCCACGCTTTGTGTCCAATGTCCTCTCCTATCACCCCTCTGTGACAGAAAGCCCTTGGTTCCCGGACCCTGAGGTCCAATGCCCTCGCACCTCCACAATCCTGATGGTAAAGGGTGTCCCTCTGCGTTTAGACTTTTTAATCCCTATCAGGCCTTGAAGAGCCCATGCATATACCAGCTGTTCATAATCTCTCCCTGGCGCCCCCAACCTGCATGCTCTGAGGCAGCTGGCCTAGTCTGTCCACCTGCAATTAACATGTTGCACTATCCAGTCTTCTCTAATTAGTTATCTTTTCATGCATTTCTGTTTGATCTCCCTGACTAGACTAGAAGTTTCTGGAAGCCAAAAGACCTTTTTGTATACTTTGTAGCTTCCCCTGTGCATACAGCAGTAGGAAGAGCACAGCTGCCACTGAATGAGCTCTACGTGCCGGGCTCTGTTCTGAGTACTTTATATGGATTGGTCAGTGACCCTCACAAATACCTGAGATAGGTGTGATTATTATCCCTATTTAACAGAAGGAAAAACTGAAGCATAAGAGGTTAATGACTAGCCAGGATCACACAATTGGTATGTGGCAGATCCAGAACTCAAACCCAAGCTCTCTGACCCTAGGCCTGTGCCCAGGACGCACTAGTTGCTGACCTGGGGTGGGGAGCTGAGGAGGCAGGGATGGGGTGGGATGCCAATGGAAGGAAGAAGAATGATTCGGAATATCCACAACAAAACAGGTATGATATGACCCTATTCCTTGAAACTTACATAAATGTACATGCATTTATTCATAAAGAGATACATGAAGAGATGGTCTCCAAATGTCAATGGGTAGTCAACTATCTCAGCAAAGCGGGATTCTAAGTGACTTTTATTTTCTTTTCCCTATTTGTATGTAGTGTTTGATTCTTCAAGGAGCCTGCAGGGCCGGTGCGTATGGCAGAAAGATCAACAATGAAGTCAATTTCATTATTGGAGGAAAAAGAAAACAAAATAACATAAAAAGAGAGAAAAAGAAGGGAGAAGGGGAAGAGCCATCAAACATTTCTAAACAGAAGGGTGGCATGCCCATTCCTGTGTTCTAGAAAGGTCACTGTGAGGACGATGCAGGAGATGAAGACAGGGAAATATAATGTACTACCACGACGAATGACAACAATGGTAATCACTAACATTCGTGGGCCCGAAGAAGTAACAACAGAGTTTAAAATGCAATTACCCACCGCCCCCAGCACCATTCTCCATAGCCAAATGCTCACCAACTGATGCATGGATAAATAAATTGTGCCAAATCCATACAACGGAATGTCATTCAGCCATAAAAAGGAATGAAGTCTGATACTTGCTACAGCATGGATAACCTTGAAAACATTATGCTAAGTGAAAGATGCCAGACACAAAAGGTCACTATTGGATGATTCCATTTATATGAAATACCCCAAATATATAAATCCATAGAGTCAGAAAGCAGATTAGTAGCTGACAGGGACTGGGGGAAGGTGGAATGGGGAATAACTGCTTAATGGGGCCATGGTTTCCTTTTAGGGTGATGAAAATGTTTTGGAATTAGATAGAGGTGATGGTTGCACAACAGTGTGAATGTACTAAATGCCACTGAATTGCACACTTTAAAATGGTTATGTTAGATGAATTTACCTCAATTAAAAACAAATCCAGTGGGCCGGCCCAGTGGCTTAGCGGTTAAGTGTGCGTGCTCCACTACTGGCGGCCCAGGTTCGGATCCCGGGCGCACACCGACGCACCGCCTCTCCGGCCATGCTGAGGCCGTGTCCCACATACAGCAACTAGAAGGATGTACAACTATGACATACAACTATCTACTGGGGCTTTGGGGGAAAAAAAGGAGGAAGATTGGCAATAGATGTTAGCTCAGAGCCGGTCTTCCTCCACAAAAAAAGAGGAGGATTAGCATGGATGTTAGCTCAGGGCTGATCTTCCTCAGGAAAAAAAAAAAAATCCAGTTAGCCGTTTAACCTAAGGTCCCAAGAAAATGGAAGGGCAGATGAGAAGTAAAGAAAACCCCAGCAAATGAGGGACGCAGGACACTCTAAGACATGGCCTGAGACCAAGGGAGAGAAGGTCACTGCTCAGCCGAGGGTGGACCCAGCCCCCGTCTGCTGTAACCAGGCTATCCAAAGACAGAACCGCTGCCTCGAGATGCCGTGTACTTTCACCTTTCTCCTATGACACCACCAGTTTTAGTTAGATGATCTGAGACAACATGGCCGTCAAATGTTTGCTGGGGGAAGCTCCAACTGCAAAACTAAGCAGAAATAGCAAAAAAGGCTGAAGCCAAGTCTTCAAATCCTTTATGACTGGATGCAGACACTGCATGGACCCTTCCCCAGACTCAGCCACATAAGATGGAGACTGCCCGCTGCTTGGCTGTCGCCTTCCAGACTGGGAGCCACTCCTGGCCAGGGACCACGCCTCATTCATGGCTGTATCCTCAGCCTTAATTATAGCCCCTGGCACAGAACAGGGGACTGCATGTATATGTGTTGAAGAAACGCATGTCCTCCATTTTATATATTTTATCAATTGATTTATATTTTTACTAGATAAAATACAGACATAGTACAAAATTCAAAAGGCTCCAAGGGATATACAGTGACAAATTTCCCTTTCTCCCCACCTTCTACTCCACTACCTTCAAGGCGACCTCTGGCACTGTCTCCATCATTTTAAATGTGACCAGGGTAGTGAAATTCTAAATTGCAAAGGCTCCGGCAATCAACCAGACTATCCAGAGACTCCAGCATCAGGTCATCACCACAAGATGGAAGCTACACATGACATCAAGGTGAAAGTCATCTGGGTGAAAACAAGGTCCCAGTATTCTGTGCCAGGAGGAGGCACATGCCAGGGAGCTGCCGGCTTGCAAAGGAATGCTGCTAGGGTGACAGCCGTCCCCCCAGAGACATTCACGGCACGATGAGAAGTCTGTGGGCAGGGGCCATGCAGCCTGTCAACCAAACCAGCCGCCTCAAGCTCCTCACACCTGTTTCAGACGTAGGCGAATTTCAAGCTGTGGAAAGGCTATATTGCTATATGACGGAATGAAAGCAGACATGAAAACCACACTCAACCCTGGACCCAGAGAGATGTTTAGTGGTTTGTTTGGAGGAAAAAATTTCATCTTAAAAAGAACTCAACTGAGCTGAGTGGCACTGTCCCCACAGATGGGCTCCATGGCGGACGCAGTAGACAGGAACTAAGCTGGCCAGGAGAAGAGGGTCCCAGGAAATCAAAGCACCCAGTGTGGTGAAGAATCTGGGCCAATCCCAAGCTCGGGCAGAGTCCCAGGGGGTGAACTGTGTGTGACAGGAACATCTGGATACACGGCTTTATCTAGCTGGATTGTGAGGGGCTTTTTTTGAAGACTGAGTAACCATTGCCCTGTATAGTCACCAAACCAAAGACTAAAAAAAGATCCAAGCCACACAGGCTCATCTGTTCTCCAAGGCTCCTGCCTAATGTGGCGATGCACCGCAGGCTAGAGGGTGAGCCGGGCGCTTATCTGATTTCAGCCAATCTGTTACTGTATTTCATTCCCTGTCCTCGTGCCCAGAGACTATTGCAACGTGTATAAATTTAGAAAAAGAAAGATAAATAACATGGAAAAGTTCATTTTAACAAAATGAGTTGTTTTCTTTCTTTCTTTCTTTTTACTCCACTAAAGAAAAGATAAAATGATCTTGTTACTTATTTATCCCCCTTACCATGGTGGAATTCGGTATTTTGGGCAACAACTCACTAACGCAGTACCACGGCCCAAGATTAACCAGATTCGTCTAAAACTATAAAACAGTCAAGTTTCCATCCTAAATGTTTCTTAGAAGCTGAGGGAATGAGATGACAGTACCTCACATAAGATCTGTAATCAACTGGGGTCTCTTCCGAATGAGCAACAGACTCTAAATGAAAACAGAGCTTACTTTACATGAAAGCCTACACCAGCTCTCCTGACAACACACTGCGCCTGAAGCTGCCATTTCACCAGGAGTTATGCATTGATACTTTAAATAAAATAAAATCTGTTTTATAATGAAATTAATATCACAGATGGGAGATTGCTGGTTATGGTGGAAATTACATGGAAAGAGAAACTGTTTGAGAAATGCTTGCCTTCCCTCACACAACTCATAGCCAGCGGGTTTGTGGACCACCGGTAGCAAGTGACTGCCAGTGAATTCCACCACCTAATCATTTAGCCCAGTTCCCATTTTACAGAGGAGGAAACCAAAGTTAAATGATGGAACCAAGGTCACATGGCTGCTAGTGACAGAGCGGGGGCCAGGACCAGGTCCCACAGCTCTTCCCACCGCCAGCACCACTCACTGCCTGGAAGTCAACCAGACTCAAGAGCTGTACCTCCGACAACATCTCATACTGGCCTCTTCTTCCAAGAGCAATGGTCAGTAAATCATACACCACAGATGCGCTCTGCAAACTGATGAGGCGGTCGCTCTTGTGCTCAGGTATCCTGCTCAGCACAGCATCCCGGTTGGCCTGAAAACAACATTGAAGACAGGAGAAGATGATGAGCCATGGATATAGCTAACACTTTGTGAAGAGAAGACATTTGGGCCTCCTGCCCCTAACTGCTTGCTGGGGGGTCCAGAGACAAGGGCAGGAATGAGTAAGGGGCTTGTCGCCTCAGGACATTTATTCAAAATCCCCAGAGCACCACAGCACATGGTACACGGTATTACACCAACCCTGAAGGCCTGGAGGTGTAATCCTAGAGGACACGTGTACCTGTCAGCAGGCGTCTGGAGGAAGCTTTAGGAGCTGATGAAAGGCAAGGTGATTTTTCCTGGGCTCAGGTTCACAGACAACCTCGCCGCAGACACAGCTGTGCTCTGGGGCAGCAGAATCATCCATCAAGTGAGGCCCTGCTGCGCCTTACTTGTAGATCCTGCTTCTGCTCTACATTAAAGAGCGGGAGAAAAGTCCCAGCCCCACACTTCCCATCACCAAATGGTGTCATCAAATTCCTTCAGTCCTACAGAGATATATCACACTTTTCCTCTATCACCAAAGCAACATTCAAATCCCTATATGACATCTTCACTGGAACAGACTACAAAGACTAATTCAGTCTTGTTTAGGGAAGCATAAAACAGATGCATAAGAGAAAGCAAGAAGCAAACAGATTTTTGTTTTAAAAGATATTACCACAGAGGACTCAAGGGAACACAGTGCCTATTTCACATCTCCACTGCTTAGCACAGAAGTACAGCAGGGACGTTCAAGCTTATTAATCTCATCTATCTAGAAATCAAATGCTCTTTACAGCAACTTGTTTTCATTACTTTTGAAATTTAATTTCTCTACAGATTCCTCAAGACATATCACATGTATTAGAGACTCTAACTGCTGGCTCATTTTCCTTTTTTCCCTACTAGGAGTTCAGAATCAATACAGTTAAGAATTTGCCTGTCTTTTTTCCCCTGCTAATTAACAGAAGCCCCAGATCTATCTATCCCTAGGAACACAGACAGGGCCCCTCAGCTTTCCCGGTGAAAGTGGTACATGAGGTATCGGGCTCTTGTCCAGGCTGATGTTTATCTTCCAGCCTGACATTCGGAAAGGCCACGCACACACCTTTTCTCTCACTAATGAGACAAAATGCTCTCTTTTTGTGTGTGAGTCCAAGGCATTTACATTTAGCCACCCATCAGTACTTACTCACTTTAAAACTCCTTGCTCTTAAATGTCAAAGACAAATAAGAATATATAAGACAGGCCACTTCCTACAAAGTGAGTCATCTCTTATGGAAACAAGCCTGCTTTTGAAGATTTCATTCTAAGTTTTTCTTGTTAGGAATGATTTTGAGCCAACAAAAGAAGATCTGAGGCAAATAGGGACTGCTATAAGTGGTCCCATTTTATTTATTTGCTATAAATGTTTCATATTGAGACCAATGCCTAGAAGAGAAGAAAACAAAACTATTTAAGAATACTATTTAAGAGAGATTTTCAAGTTATACCAAATGCATTCTTTTGTTAATTTTTGGAGAAAGTCTATCAGTGTCTTTTGATTAAAAAGGTAGAATGTAGAACCTCAAAGAGATCCACAAAACATAAATATTCCAGAACATTATCTCAGTGGTAGTTGTGCAAATATAGTTCTGATAACCCCTTTCTCCTGGAGAGAGCTAATTTGATTTGAGGTGAGAAAGGAGTATAATTCCAAATAAGTTCTGGTAGGTGGAGAGACTATGGACAAATTTATGTTTCTAAGTTTAAGTCAGAACCAACAAAGAATACAATTTCCTCAGACACCAAAAAAAGCACAGCAATTCTCATTTTGGTTCTTATATTGAGCACATTCATTTTCTGTCTAAAAACTGAAAAATCAAGGATTCAAGAGACATGAAAAAAGGCTTCCAAAGGCAACTTAATTTAGGTTCCTACCTACATAATTATGGAATGATTTACAGGGAGAGCATAATCATTTTGGTTGGAAACCTAGTCCTTCATATTTACTGATGATGTCATTGGATTTCACCATCCTCTGAAGAGATTTTTCCGGAAATTAAATACCACAGAGCCAAATCTGACTGTCTCAAAGGGATTTCAACTTTCAACTGAGTATTATTAGTCGCTATCACTTCAATTAAGGAGCAGGAGAGTTGGAGACATCATTCCCAAGACATCTAAACTTAGAGCAAGCATTTTAGAGATGTGGCCATGTTTTCTAAATTCTAACCTGGAACACATGATCTGACAATGGAACACAATATTTTCAAACAGAATTGTCCAAGAAATCTAAAATGTGTGGTCATCATGCTTTCAGAACTTTTACAATGTAACCAACCAAGTTTGCCCAAAGGAAGCTAACCGCCAAGTTGCTAAGAGTCCGGCTTAGAATGAGGGCATGTTAGCTGGGAGGCCAACATGGCCTGGGACCCATCAACGAACTGATGATGAAGCACGGTGCGACTTGCTCATTCGGTAAACAGTTACAGAATGCCGGCAAGTGCCAGCCTGCTCACATATATGCCTTGCCTGATTGTGCCAAGGCAGAGTAGAGAATGTAAATGACACCGTCCTAAGTTACCAGCTGACAGTCAAGGAAAGACGAGCCAAGGGGGCAACCTGTTTCCTTCAGAGGAGGTAAGGCCAATGACGTCAAAGAGCTTCCAAATAAAAAGAAGCGGTAACTCAAGCAGTCTTGCTCTTGTAAACATCTCCGGGCCATTTTGCAGAACAAAACCCAACCCTCCCTGACTAATCCCAGTCCCTTCTGATCCCTCCTGCACTCAGCACACCGCACATTCTTTTTCTGCTCCATTTCTAAGTCTTTTTCACCTGAGTGTATTTCAAACTTCCATTTAAACTGTATGCTTGGGGAAGAAGGGAAACATCTTCTCTTGCTTTAGTTATGATTCCTTTTTCTCCTCCTGCCTGCCTGGTGGGGTGGGAGAGATGGGAGGAGGCAGCACAATCTACTAGAAAGAGCAACAGACCCCTGCACGATGCAACCATTTTGCCTGCTCTGGGCCTCAGGTTCCTCATCTGTAAAATGAGTGAATGGACGTGAGGACCCCTAGGTCCTTTCAAGCTCCAGGAGCTTGCCATTCTGCTCAGGTGCTCAGCTATCACACATATTACTCCAAAAGTTTCAAGCCAGGGTCCTCATGCCTAGTAATATGCAGAGTAGAAACCAAATAAATGATGAGCGATGAAATTCTAGACCTAAAATTTGATATCCTGGCCAAACACTAAGAAAACATTTCAAAGGAATCTCACGATCTGGCAAAAACTCTCTCACAACAGCAGAGCCAGTTAACAGGAGTGAGCTCTCCTGGCCTGGGGCTGTGCAATGCCTGGGGAACAGGTGGGAGCCTGGGGAGAGGACCTGTGCAAGAGGACGAGACAGGTTCACCAGGCTCCTGCTATAAAAACCAGAGGTTCATATATCCAACAAGTGATTTATCCTCAAATTCTCCCTCCCACCAAGGCAAATGGAGAAGGCTCACAAAGGCTACCCTTTGGGGGTTTCTTCCCCTTTTAAGGTTCCCTTGGTGGTCATTTTAGCTATAGTTTACCTATATACAATTGTGTTAGTGTTCAATCAATACTTGGTGGATAAACGAATGAACTCAGATGCCTGCTAATTGCTAAGGGAAGAGAAGCTCCACACTCCCGGCCGACCAAGGGCCATTTCTAGCCAGTCCAAGAATTAAGAAACATCTCTCTTTTTAAACCTCTATTGTTTTTTCCCACCCAGGTATCCCCTCGAAAGTATTCTTTTCCCTTGAAAAAGAGTCGCTATGCTGGTGGAGTCGCATATCAAAAAAGGGACTATAGGAACAGGGGAAAGAAATGTAAAAACACATTCTGCTTACCATTGACTCACTAATCAGCAATAACAACAGGGCTTCTTCAGTATTTTCTTGAGGACAAAAAATGCTGTATAAAGAAAATCAACTTTGATATATCGCAATTTCAAAATAACACAAAATACATGACTATGAGCAGAAGTGAATGCTAATGCTTCTAGATTTTTATACAGAACCCGTGAAAAATACAGTATAATCTGGACACAAATTAATTTGCTAATTTCTACGGTAATCTATGGAATTTATACGTTTTAACTATGCATTTTCATAACAGTCAGCAGGGTGAAGTAAAGCTGTAAAAACCAAGTTAAAAGCCCAAATAACATATATGCCTATTATAGAGGCAGAAATTTAGATTTGCTACAAACTGACATTATCTAAATCATACAAGCTTTCTCCTAAACCCATTATAGAGGCATAAATTGCAGATATTTCACTAAACAGTACTTTTCTTACCCCTTACTTGCTAGCTGGAATATCTTATATTGTCATTTAGATGAAAAAAAACAGATTGGAAGCAACTTTAGAGTTTGAATAATTCCTAGAATACTGTAAGAATTTAGTGAGCTATCTTACTTAAACACACATTTTATTCTGGGATGGCATGCAAGAGCTGTCTTATTAATCTATTTTATGGAATTTGGCTGAACGTTAACCTCTTGGATTAAAAGAAAAAGCTCTTAAACTCAATATTGCTCAGGATTAGAGAAAAATAAAACCCCATCTCCATTTGCTAGATCCTATTTGTTGTGCTTTGAGCATTTTTAAAGACTTCTAGCATTTTTTTTTTTTCCTGTTCTAAAGTTCTAGAATCCTTTGAGTAGAGTTCTGAATGTGATCACCAATTGGGCCAAATTCAACCCTTTTTCATACAATGGAAGAAGAGTGTAATAAAAATGAACTTGGTTAAAAAAACAACTCCTGGATGTTTTGGAGATGACTAGATAAAGGCTAAATTTACATCTTCCCAGGGGTAACATTACAATCATTTAAGAGATGGGATGATTCCCAAAAAAAAGGGAAAAAAAAATTTTTTTCCAAATCATTATAAATACTTGTTTTCTTTGAAATGCTGGCAAATTTTGTATTGTATCAAAGGGCCATTAAGGGCAAGACAGAAAAAGCACAGTGCCTGGTACTCTTTTTACAACTTGGACGTCCCTAGAGGCAAGGAAACCACCTGGGAGATAGTTCTATTGTTCTTGCAGGGCTAAAATTTTATGGAATGGCTGACCTGTGAATGAGGAGCAAGATTTGGGATTTTTAGTGACTTCCTTAAAAGAGGCAGTTTGCCGTGATCTGGGTTTTTAGAAGATGGAACACTTCTTTCCCCTTAAATTCAGAAAGAGAGCCTACAGGCTCTGAATTAAGAGCACCCCTGTGTGTGTGTGTGCACGCGTGTGTGTCTATCCAGCAATCATTTCCTGATAATCTGGCTCGTGCTTACATGCAATTGGGACCTTCCAAATAAAGCAATATCATAACTTTTTTTTCATGGTTAGCCAGTTCTGCATTGTCCAGATTAATTGAAAAGAGAGAGAGTCCATGCTAATTGTGACTTGACACCAGCCAATTCAGCCCATAGATAATCCCCAAATTCCATCTGAGCCATCCAGCTTCCTTAAATGCTAGGTTGTGTTATTTTCACCAGAGCTGCTAACAAGTAGCACATTAACTGATTCTAATTCCACTTCCTCCATCCTTCCTTTCGAGGCAAGATGGGTACTCAGGAGCACTGCAAAGCTCTCAGGGCTGGCAGAAAGATGTGAGGGGAAGGGAAAAGGGCAGTTTTAAGAGGAATGCCTGAAAAGTTACACACCGGAATGCTCCCCTCTCCTTCATTATGAATTCTCTAGACCCATTTCTGGCCACGCTTTGCCTCTTCCCTGTTCAGGGAAGTGTGGAGCTCAGGGTGAACAGTCAAAATTGCAGGGACTTTCCTTTTGTGACATTTTCCTCTTGGGGCCCAAAAACCTCAAGGGGAGACCTAGGGGTGCCACTCAGCCCTGTGGAGCTGGAAAACTAGGGCCCTAGACCCGGAAGAAGTTGATTGAAGGGCAGGGTGGGGGATAAAAAGGGACAGGGAGAAAACAAGGATCAGCAGGCAGTGAGGACAAGCCCCCAAGAGCTGGACGGGTGGGCTGGCGGGGGAGGTGGCAGCCCCGGCGCTGTTGGGCTAAGAATGGGAGGGCTGCTTTCTAATTCTAGCCACGTTACCAACTCACTGGCTGACCTTTAGGCAAATTGCTCATTTTCTTACTTGGAATGAATTTACCAATTCATTATCTGATTCTACAGAAGACATACAGAGCCAGGGCAAGAATCTTCACTTATAAATAGTAATTATGATCTTACCAAGGCTCCCAGCTAATAGCTCTTTCTTAAAATTTTTCCCAGATAGGTAAAAAACCTTACTGTACGTGGTGGAAACAATCATACAAAAGAAATTAATCCAACTTTATCCAACTGCATTTCATCTCTTCTGACATCTGTTACACAACTAATGACGAGTCGGATGTCTTAAGGTCAACGGCACCATGCAGGAGTCAAAGCAGATGCTACAGTCACATGTCGCTTAACGACGGAGATACGTTCTGAGAAATGTATCATTAGGCGATTTTGTTGTGTGAACATCATAGAGTGTACCTACACAGACCTAGATGGTATAGCCCACTACACTCGTAGTCTACATGGTGCTAATCTTAGGGGACTATGGTTGTATATGCGGTCCGTCGCTGACCGAAACGTTGTGATGTGGCACATGACTGTATTTAGGTGCAAGGATGGCCTTAAGCACCTCCAACCCATGAGAAAGTTGATCTGTAAATAACGACAACATCACCCCAAAGCCCAATAATGGTGCCTTTATAATTTTAATATGCCTGGCTGGGACACTAACAGGAAATTCCTGGAGAAATACAGCCTCGGAACCAGTGCCAGCCAGATAGGAGCTGAAGAATTCCCAGCCCCACCCCACCCCAAGTCGCACTGTCTGTTAAACACGCCAAGGCAGAAAATACTGTCAGTCCCAGGTTTGCGTGGAAGGATCAGTGTACCAAGAAAGAAACAAGATTTAAATTAAACACTAAGAGTGCCTCTTGCTTATTACGGATCAGCTGGTCCAATCTGAGGATTACCTAGGCGTCTTCACAAGCCTTCCCTTTTTTGTCAACCCACATAACGTCAAAATCTCCTCGTGACAAAGAAAGAAGGGTCCTTCACACAGATCAGCCCAGGTCCACTGAGCTATGCTGTGCAGGGTATTGGGTGAATCCCACACAGCATATCACCTTGAACAAGGGCTTCCACGTACCTGGTGAGAAGACATGCCTCTCCACAACAACTCAAAGGTGGGCCGTGTACAACAGAGGTGAGGAGAGGAGGTGGTGCAGCTGGTCGTTCACACAGCTTTGGTTCTGCCATCAAGTAGTTGTCAGGACCTTTCAACGTCCTTCATCTTTATACTTCGAATAGCATCCTCATCCTTACCAAAAACCTCTGCCTTGGCTACCAAGAGGCTCAGCCCTATATTTAGCACTCCATGATCATTACTTTCTCCTCCTAGGCCTACAAAGGAGTTTAGCACAATGGCTGGCACTCCTAGCTTTCAATAAATCCTTTCATCATCCACTTCCTGGCACAACAGTGGTTTTTAATCTCCTTCTTTACTTTGTGCTAATTATCTAGCCTAATATGCATTTAATTATCTAAGTCACCTCAAATGCTTTTTACAAGGAGGAACACGATGAAAAGAAAAATATACCTGACTGAAATGCACATATATATGCACTAAGAAACATGTATAAGAACGTTCATGACATCACTCTTCCTTTCAGGCCCAAATGAGAAACAACTCAAATGTCCATCATAAGTAGAATGGATCAATATATTGGAGTATATTAATAAAATGGAATATTATGCAGCGATGAAAACAAACTACAACTGCATGCAACAATATGGGTGAATCTCTCAAACATAATGTTAAACATAAAAGAGTACTTAATATATGACTGTATTTATATAAATTTCAAAAATGGGAGCAATTATAGTGATAGAAGTCAGAATAGGGGTACTCTTGCAGGGGTAGTAATTGGGAGAGGGTACAAAAAGGGCTTCTAGGGTTCTGGCAATGTCTGTTTTTTGATCAGGATGTTAATTACATGGATATGTTCACTTGGTGAAAAGTCATCAAGTTTTATACTTTTGGTTTGTATATTTTTCTCAATGTATGTTATGTGCCAATAAAAAGCTTACTTAAAAAATAAGTAAACAAAAGTCAATAAAATTCTTCACAGACAGACCTAGAAGAATGGAAGTGAGGTGGCCAATGACATGCGATCCTTCCTCTCCTTTCTATCCAGGACTGTCCACATTTTATTTCCTTTCAAAATTCAAGATGGAGAGAGAACGAGCATCCTGTTTTCACTTTACGTCCAGGTCGTAGTGATGGGGAGTGGAACTTTCTGGCAGAGCTTGCTTTTCAGTTACATTCGTATATTATGTTATGTATTATAACCAACCACTCTGAATGGCCCTTGTGGTTTGCTGGAGCTGGAAGGACCTAGGCCACCTAAAGTTTGCTTTGTACTCATATTTCTCATAAGAGACTGAGGCGGGGGGAGAGTTCGGGACTACTGGCCAAAATGAGGTTTAAACATCATCTATGGATTCCCGTTTTTACCTCCCAACCAGCATAACTGAATTGGTGATAATGTCCTTTTGGCAACAGAGTCTATTGATCAGATACTCCTGCCTTGTTAATAAGAGAGCCCCAAGAAAAGTATAACCCCAAGACATTTTCTCTCTTTACTAAATAAATCAGAAGTAAGGATGTGAACATACAAAACTAGAAAGCTAAAAACTTATGGTGATAACTGAAGGAGTAAGGATTAGCACGGAAATTAATGAAATAGAGAATAGAAACACAATAGGGAAAATCAACAAAACCAAAAGTTAGTTCTTCAAAAAGATCAACAAAATTTGACAAACTTTTGAGCTAGACTGATCCAAAAAAGAGAGAGTAGAGATTAAAATTACTAAAATTAGAAATGAAAGAGGAGACATGACTATCAACCTACAGAAATAAAAAAAATTATAAGGGAATAGTACAAACAACTGTATGCCAGCAAATTAGACGACTTAGATGAAATGGACAAATTTCTAGAAAGACACCAACTACCAAAACTGACTCAAGAAGAAATAGAAAATCTTAATAGACCTGTAACAAGTAAGGAGATTAAATTAGTAATCAAAAACCTTCCCACAAAGAAAACTCCAGGACCAGATGGCTTCCCTGATAAATTTTACCAAACATATAAAGAAGAATTAATACCAATTCTCTACAAACTCTTTCCAAACATAGAATTCCTATTTATTATTCCTATTCCTATTATTGCTATTAATTACCCTAATACCAAAACTAGACAAAGACATCATGAGAAAAGAAAACTATAGATCAATATTTTTATGAATATTCATGCAAAAATCCTCAATAAAATACTAGCAAATCAAACCCAGCAATAAATAAGAAGGATTATGCACTGTGACCTAGTGGGATTTACCTAGAAATGCAAGGTTGGCTTAACATATGCAAATCAACCAATGTAATACATCACATCAGTAGAATAAAGGACAAAACCCACATGATCATCTCAATAGACGCAGAAAAAGCATTTGACAAAATTCAACACCCTTTCAGGATAAAAAATACTCAACAAACTAGTAATAGAAGGGACCTTCCTCAACCTGATAAAGGGCATCTATGAAAACCCACAGCTAACATCATACTTAATGGTGAAAGACTGGATGCTTTCTCCCTCCTAAGATCAGGAATAAGACAAGGATGTCCACTCTTGCCACTTCTATTCAACACCATACTGGAGATTCTAGCCAGGGCAATCAGGGAAGACAATGAAATAAAAGCATCCAGGTTAAAAAGGAAGAAGTAAAACTACCTCTTTTTGCAGATGACATGATCTTGTATAAAGAAAATCCTAAAAAATCTAAAAAACCATTAGAACTAATGAATGAGTTCAGTAAGATTTTGACTGCAGTGTAGAAAATCAATATAGAAAATCGATTGTATTTCTATATACGTGCAATGAACAACCCAAAAACGAAATTAAGAAAACAATTCCATTTGTGGTAGCATCAAAAAGAATAGCGTGCGCATGCACACACACACACAGAAAACCCTTAGCAATAAGTTTAACAAAAGAAGTGCAAACCTTATACCCTGAAAACTACAAGTTGTTGTTTAAAGAAATTACAGAAAACCTAAATAAATGGAAAGACATCCCATGTTCATGGATCAGAAGAGTTAATATTGTTAAGATGGCAATACTCCTCAAATTGATTTACAGATTCAATGCAATTCCTATCAAAATCCCAGCTGCCTTTTTTTTTTTCCAGAAATGGACAAACTGATCCTAAAATTCATATGAAAATGCAAGGGACTGGGGGGTGGGAGGGTGACAGCTAAGAGGTGCTGGGATTATTTGGGGGGGTAATAAAAACATTCTAAATTTGATTGTGCTGATGGATATGTGACTATATTAAAAGCCATTCACTTTAAATGAGTGAATTGTATATATGTGAATTACATCAATAAAACAGTTAAAAAGAAAACCAAATGATTGTATCTGTGTGAAATGAAACTTGTGACTCAGTAACCAGCATAGTACAGGAATGCTCCCTTTAACTGGTAACTGCACTTCCTAGATCTGCATTTGCTTCCATAATTCTCCCTGTATAAATGAGGAAGCTGATGTTAGAAGAGGGACAAAGTCTGAGTGGTTCAGGAAATAAAGAAGTGGCCAGCACTGTGGGCTTTTCTGCCTTCAAGGAGTGAGGCCACATTGGAATAGCACCCAAACAGACACCGAGCTCCATCCATGTGTCAGACTTCGTTGGGGGAGAGAGCAAGAACTGAATTCTTCAAGATACTGGCACCTTGGCTACTAAGACGCATCTAAAGCAGAAAAAAAAATCTAGAGTCTATTTTTAAGATATAAATAACACTTAAAAAATGAACCCTAATCCTGCTGCTAAATAAATAGTTTATAATGAGGGGTCAGCATTTTTAAAGTGAGACTTTGAGAATTGCTAGAACAGATGTTCCATAAATCCAGATAAGGACTAAGGAGTAAACACAGGCTGTGAATTAAGCAAATTCCTGGCTCAACAAGGCCATGAAAAAGGGGGAGGACAACTAAATTAAAATAAGCCTGGGGGAAAGCTAAGAACATCCTCACTTGTCTGAATCTATACAAGAAATGCAAACCGAACAAGAAGATAATGAGGGAGACAAATGCCAGGGTCAACTTAGAGGATTAAGAGGCGGCCGCCTTGAGAACTGCTGTCCCCTTTGAAAATGCAACAGTCATTTTCAGAAGTCACACATGTAGTAAGTATCCAGTCACTCCCATCTCTTATCAGTGCTTCCTCTGGGGCCTCAGAAGCAGCAGCCTGCAGTCTTTCAGCCATTTTTCCAATTTGACGACAATCGAAGAGGGTTTCCATATTTATTCATACACGTTCCCCTTGCCTTCATGCAGAGAGTTTGAAAAACCATCATACCTGTTCCTTCTAGGAACAGGGAAGTAAAGACTCTGAGGGAGGAATCAGTAATGAGCAGCAACCCTTCCTGTCTCCCAGCCCTTCTCATGGTCTCTCTCCTTCCCCTCTCCTCATGCCCTGACCTGGGGAGACCCATGTGAGACTGCGGTAATCCACCTGCCCGTTTTCCTCAAAGGCGATCAAGTCCCAAATTTAAAACTTAAAAAAATTAAGAAGTTCTCAAGAGACATCACTTTCCAATCACTTGCAAATTATTTAATTCTCCTTCTTATAGCTAATTCAGTTTAAAACAAGTTTTTAAACAAAAGGATCAAGGAATTGCTGAAGAAAAGAAAAAAGGTTAACTCTCGTTTACTAGTAGCTTTGTCACTGATTGCTGCCTAATGCTGGGTTCTCAATGATAAATGGAATGAGAATCCCAAAGACCAATAGTGATGGCTGAGAACAGTAGCCAAGCACTGAGAGGAGAGCATTTTCCTACTTAAAATGTATGTCCCCAGTACAGCACAGATACTTGCTGCAGTTGTGAATAGTAACGAGGTTATCTCTATTAAACTGGTAAATGAGTCTTATTCATCTGGTTCTCCTTTAGGGGAAAAACCTGTCTTGGAACTTCCACTCATCCTTGAATTTTTCCTCCCCTTCCCTAACCTACAAATGAGGACATCAACTCTCATACTTCTCTCCTGAGTAGACGCGGGCTTTCCGAGTGAGGGTGTAGGTTTTTGTGTTTGCTCCTTTCCGGAGAGGATCGTCCAGAGGCGACTGGCATGGCGGATCCTCCAGAGGGTTCCAGTAGCTCTGTTCACACATCCCCCGCAACAAGATCTCAGCCAACTGCCTGGCTATTGTCTGGGAACACAGAGGGGCAAAGGCAGAGCCATGAATCCACTTTGTATCATTCATTCAGTCATTCGCTCACTCACTCGTTTAATAAATATTTTTCAGGCATAACTTTGTGCTAGACACCATTCCAAGACTCGTAATTAAAAATTTTTACTTCTATGATGAAAATTATATCAGTTGATGGCAAAAAAGGAAAGAAAATATGATACACTAAGATATTTGAACAATTTAAAAAAACAAGTTCATGTCCTTCAAATGCCACCCTGCCTCTGCTACACTCTGGAACACTAAACATGTTTTATACCTGAAACAATGGAAACTTTTAGTTAAGCTCTTTTCCAAAAGCTCTTATAAATAATAAGTGAACTGCAAATATTTTCATCACCTCCCAACTGATGCCTACTAAAGCCCAAACTTGGCAAAAGCTGGTACTCAACCTAGATGATGTTACCTCTGAAAAAATCTCTTCATTGACAATAAGATGATGTCCAGTGCAGATTTTTAGAAAGTCTTCCTTCCTGGAAGTGCCAAGGGCCACTCCTACATGGCCCCACCCTGGGACTCAGCACCTGACTGTCCTAATCTTGGTGCACCGTGGGCCTTCCAGCCCAAAGGCTCCCACCAGCCTTGTACAATAGGGAAGGCAAAATGGGGACTATGACTACTGATCAAGAAAGACCTTCTTTCAAAGCTGGATAGGTATCTCTTTTCTCACTGTGAAAACCCAGAAATATCTAGATCTGCCCCTCCTAAGTTAGAAGCAGATTACTGTGCTTTTCCAAACTCACCATAGCGCCACTACCTATAAGAGCACCATGTATGATGTGTAGGGAGAGGGGGTGTATAGCGTCTACTAAGAAGTATTCTGTTGACTGACGCGTATCAGTTCATTTACCTTGGACTCTTCCATTGATAAAGTGGAGAAGTTTAAAAAAAAATCCCTCTGAAAACAGAAGCACTGCATCTCAGAGCAGTCCAGGCTACCCCATAAGCAGCCAGAGGTGGAAAATAAAACTTCAACCAGCAGGTTTTTCCACCAGGTTTTATTTAGCATTCTGTGGAAGATGCAAACAAAGAATGCTGATCTTCCCTAAGAATGAGCCTTTTTTAATAAATATGTTCCAGAAGAGAACTCTGGTAGGCTTTCCTCCACGTGAACTCTCTGAAAACACCACAAGGAAACTTAAATGCAACCAAATCACTGGCTTAGTGGTTTCTGATAACCACTGGGTAAAGGCAAATTTTCTTGATTATTCCCAAGTAAGACCCACTGGCTTTAAATGTCTACAAAAACATGAAATTAAATGCTCTCCTATCATCCCCAACTGAGCCATCTGTAAAGATCTCATAAGAACACAATTTTCAGGACCTAAACAGCTCCTGAACTGTTTTGTTAAACCTTCCATTATAGTCACATTCTGATCTCACTGCAGTCATAGAAGCTAATGACTTCTGCTGGAAGCGTCAACTGGCAAAAAGAACCTCCACTCACTCTAGCTGGGAAAAAAAATGTTCAAGGAAAAAAATGGGCAAGGAACTTCATTTTCTGGCTATATCTGCCATGGAGATTCTAAAGTTGTAGAAATCTCTGCCCTCAACAGTTTGCTTGTTCACTACAGACAGCTCATGCCAGATCTCATTTTCCCTCAGGGTATTAACCCTCCAGAGAGACTTTGAAAATGAGGTTTTGATGTGACTGCACATTTTAAAGTTATCACCTCATCAGTGCACTACTGATTAGGAAGGACGTTTGGTTGTGTTCATTGGAAGCTCAAACGAAGTTCAGAAAAGGAGATTAAATATGAGAAATTATGAGCAATCACTAATATCTATCATACCTTTTATTTTTTATACTCTGGTTTTATTTAGCTTGTGGTTTAAATGCTTAAAAATTGTTAGTAACTGTCAAATAAATTCAGAACTAAAGAAAGGAAAGAAGGGAAGTGGGCCTGAGAGAAGACTCGAACTTTTATATACAAACTTGGTCATTAAATGCACTGTTTTTGTATGTGTTTTTTTTAATTGTGGTAAAATTCACATAATATAAAATTCATCATTTTAAAGTATATAATCCAACGGCATTTAGTACATTCACAACCTTGTGCAACCATCACCACTGTCTAGTTCCAGAACATTTTCATTACCCCAAAAGGAAACCCCATATCTTTTTAAGTAGTCACTCCCCATTCCTCCTTCTTCCAGACCCTGGGAACAACTAATCTGCTGTCTGTCTCTATAGATTTGCCTATTCTGGACATTTCATACAAATGGAATCATATAATGTGTGGCCTTTTCGTGTCTGGCTTCATTTACTTAGCATAATGTTTTCAAGGTTCATCCATGGTGTCATATGTATCAGTACTTCACTCCTTTTTGTGGCTAAATGATATTCCATTATATGGATAGACCACATTTTGTTATCCAGCCATCTCCTGACAGACATTTGGATTGTTTCCATCTTTTGGCTGTTGTAAATAGTGCTGCTATAAACATTCATGTACAAGTTTTGTTTGAACACCTGATTTCAATTCTTTGGAGTATTTATCTAGGAGTGGGGTTGCTTAAATGTACTTTTAAATCCTTCTCTTCCATGGTTTCACACCAGAGTTTTACACAGCAACTTTTCCATCTCATAAGAATACTATAAATTTTCAATTACCAGCTAATCTAAAAAGAATCATATAGTTATTAAGGCTGATGGAAAGCTCTTATGAATGGCATTAGCTGCAGAAGCTCTCTGATATCCACTGTAAACCAAGACACCAGCAAATAAGACCCAGGAAGTGCTTCTCAACTAGGTTGGGCAAAGAATCTAGTTTGTGGAAACTAGAAAATAAGATTCTCAGGTCCTGCCCCAGACCTACTCAGTTGGCATTTCTGAGCTCAGGCATAGGGATGTGTATTTGTTCAAAGTTCTTCATATAATTCTGACGCACACCTTTGGTTAAGCACTCAAGGAATTAGAAATAGTTTAACCTAGGTCACTTGAGGATCACCAACCAAGACAAAAGGTATATTGCACCTCAAGTATGACATAAAGGAGAAATGACTCCCCTCATGTTAACACTAACCAGTTAATAGCTGAAAATGTCCAGGGGCAGCTCTAGTCTACTCAGACTTTCTTTAGAAGCCTCTTCATTATACTTCTCAGAGAAAAGAAAAAAAATTGAAGAAACTCTCTCCCTTACTAACATACCTCTATTCAGAATCCTACCTCACAGGATTTTTATGAGTTAAAATACATTGATCTGGGCCGGCCCTGTGGCTTGGTGGTTAAGTGCGCGCGCTGCGATGCTGGTGGCCCGGGTTCGGATCCCGGGTGCGCATCGAGGCACCACTTCTCCGTTCATCCTGAGGCCGAGTCCCGCATACAGCAACTAGAAGGATGTGCAGCTACGACATACAACTATCCACTGGGGCTTTGGGGGGAAAAAAAAAAAAAAAATACATTGATCTAAAAATCATAAACCTTAGACAATAATGGAAGATATTCTCTAATTCCAAAAAATAATGCTGAAGTAAGTATAGGTAGATTCCCACAGTGTATTCAATGCACTGGCATCTATTAATAGGGAAAAACCATTCATTTCCTTAATGAAATATATATATTTTTGAGAGTCAACAATATAAACAAATATTCATATTTAAGCAATTTTGAAAGATTGGCTTTTTCAATGTGCTTTTAAAACAATTATAAGAACACTTGCCAATTTAATCAAGTACTTTCATTGTGTTTCCAAATCTTGGAAGAAGCTGTTCATACTGACCAAGTGAGAAGTTTTATGGAATGTTGGGAGTAGGTCAATTTGAGAGAAAAGACATTTGGCAACAATTTTTACCCATATTTTGCAGGGTTTTTTTCATTAAAGAACTCTACAAATTGAAACGTTTTGTTTGAACTTCTTAAGGTACCATAAATCACATCAATATATAAACAAATACTGAAGACCAAGCGAGTTCTTGGTAGGGAGAGCGTGTGAAGTTGCTCCTCTTGTCTCACCCCCATAATTCTAGGGAAGCCTAAGGCTTAGCCATCTGGGCCCGAGGGTTGTATGTCCACATCCTAAAACTCTAGAGAAGCCAAAATGAAGATACGGCCTCATTTCCCGTGACGGGAATCTATTAGCCTTGCTCAACTGAAGATTCTCTCACAGCACTTAAAGGAGTCACGATAATTGGAGGACAAGAGCATGGATGACAAGAGACAAAAGAAATTGCAGTCTTACACGGGGTTGCTACATCAGTTGTGACATGTGGCATCTGCTGAGCTTCCAGTAAGCACCAGGCCTTCACCCAAACACTCAGTGGCTATGGTTCTGAAGGGCAAGCTCTGCAAGTATAATTAATGAACCTCCCCACACCTCCCTCCCCAGGAAAGCGAGAGGATTAAAAAGGAAGAGAGAGAATGCAAGTCAACAGGAGAGCCTAGCTCCTGATAACCAGTTTATTTAACTAGCTTTTATATTTCTCTTCTCAGTTTTATTGTCAATATAATTAGTCTCAAGATCTAATCTGCTTTGCTCTGTCTGGGTTTTGGTATGAATCATTAGCATAAAACCAATCCCTTCACTCATTGACATCCGGGAGTGGTTACATTGTACCTGCCTTACAGGATGCATTTCTTATGTTTCAAGAGAGAGTGCTACCAATGAGCCCATGAAAAGATGCTCAACATCATTAGCCATCAGGGAAATGTAAATCAAAACCACAATGAGAGAACACTTCCCAAGCACTAGGATGACTATAACTAAAAAGACAGACAACAAGGGTTGTCAAGGATGTGGAGAAATTGGAACCCTGGTAACTGCTGGTGGGAATGTAAAATGGAGCAGCCACTTTGGAAAATAGTCCGGCAATTCCTCCAAATGTTAAACACAGAGTTTCCATATGATCCAGCAATTCCACTCCTAGATATATACCCAAGAAAAATGAAAACATATGTCCACATAAAAAACTGCATAAGAATGTTCACAGCAGCATTATTCATAATAGCCAAAAAGTGGAAACAATCCAAATGTCCATCAACTGATGAATGGATAAATAACATGTGGTAGAGCCATACAAGAGAATGTTATTCGGTAATAAGAAGAAAAGAAGCACTGATACCTGCTACAACATGGATGAACCTCGAAAACATTATGTTAGGTAAAGGCCGCCAGTCACAAAAAAACCACATATGGTATAACTCCATT
Organism: Ceratotherium simum simum; assembly: GCF_057802395.1. Taxonomy (NCBI): domain Eukaryota; kingdom Metazoa; phylum Chordata; class Mammalia; order Perissodactyla; family Rhinocerotidae; genus Ceratotherium; species Ceratotherium simum. The sequence continues at coordinate 14,722,252 of NC_141923.1, read as the reverse complement.
TATATAAAATGTCCAGAATAGGTAAATCCATAGAAACAGAAAATAAATTAGTGGTTGCCAGAGGCCGGGGAAGGGGGAGAATGGGGATTGACCACTAATGGGTATGGAGTTTCTTTTGAGGGTGATGAAAATGTTCTGAAATTAAATATTAGGGATGGCTGAACAATCCTGTGAATATACTAAAAACCATTGGCTTTAAATGGGTGAACTGTCTGGTATGTAAATTGTATCTCAATAAAGATCACATGTATATGTACATATGTGAAAGAGAAAACACTTGAAGGAAGGGCCTTTCTGGCCTCAGTCAAGTCATTAGTCACACTTACCATTCGCAGGTTTTGAGTTGTTCTCGTTTCAACTGCTCTGAGGATCTCTCTAAATCTCCCCACTCCTCTTGTCAAGTTCCTGTGTGCACACAGAATGTGACAGGGTTTCCATCTGGTGTGTATTAATACTAAATATTTTATACACATATTTCAATGCATTTTGTCTACATAAAAGCTGTTGGCTAGATTCTAAGCAAACAATTATCCTGCACATGTCTGTCCATCTTTGTCCAACTCTGAAAAATGTGACCTACGAATGATGGTCTTTTGTTCTTCCACATCAAATTTTCTCAAGAAAACAAAAATCTGAAAATCAGTTCTGAGGTGAAAAAAAATGCAAGACATCTTACAACAGTCTACCTTCAACCTTACGGTGGCTCGGTGGTTTTCCTGTTCTGTTGACTGGTACTGAAATCTATCTTTTCACTTAAAAGGTAGGTGGCAAAAGGGTATAGGAATATCAACAAGGCACCATATGCAATGTGGATAAGGCTTCTTGTCACTTATAATTTTTATGGACAAGACAAAGATAAAGGCATGACAAATGAGGGGCTCCACCAAGCAACCACTCTGCTTCTTTGAGAACATAAACCACTGCCCAATAAATCCATCAAACCACTCCCACTCTCCCAACCCTGCCCTGAGAGAAAGAAGCCAAGGGTCAAAGGCCCCTTCTGGGAGCGAGTGGGTGAGGACTGGGACCTGGAGCCACCTGACTGTGATCAGAACACGTCTCATCTCGCTGCCCCATACACCTCACAGAGACATGTTTGGTGACACATTTCGTTAGGGGACAAACAATTCTTTAGTAGCATCCTGGTCACTACATCCAGGCCTCACCTGTTGTCCTCTCTGAAAGCTGTGCCCGGCTTGTTCAGCTGGGAGCACTTTCCAGCCGGTCCCTTTACATTGAGCACTGCCACCACCTATGACATAACTCGGTGATATTTATAACCTGCTCATTAGAACACATCTCATCTTTCCAAAAAGCCACAGAGCGGGTCAGCCGGTGCGAACCTGTCAGCCAGCCTCTGCAGGCTATGGCAGATGCTCTAGGTATTTGGCTCTCTCCTTGGATGACATTTTAGATCGCGCAAATGTATTAAATCAAACTGAATGTGAGTTCTGTACGTTACAAGCACTCACAAGCGCTATTAATTCGTATCTTATACCTACATGACATCCCAGGACTCTCATTCACAAGACCAGCCCCAGAACTTTAAGATAATGGTTTATTGGCATAGGTACATAAATACTCCCCTATTCCTCTCACCCACACATATCAGATGATATCAGATCAGAAGCTTTATGGTGGCATTAAAAGAGAAGCTTGTGCTCAGGATGCCAAGCAGCACTAAAGGAAATCTAACAGAGACGTGAATAAAAATTAGGTAATAGGCCCTGGGACACGCAATCTACTCTGCTTTCCTCTTCATTCGTTTTTATGGGATCTGTGTTCACAGGCAGCAAAGTACATTTGCTTTGGACTAAAGCTCGGTTCTCTTAAGTAACATGGGGGAAGGAAATAGCTACAGCTAAAAAAGGGATGGGTAGGACAGAGAAGTCTAATTTTATTCCAGAATCACAGATTAAGCTCCTACTATGCACGAAAGGAAGGGCATTTTGAACGGTATGAAATCAGGGTGGGACTGAGACAATGTAATTGGAGACCCAGGTTTAAAGAGCTGCTTTACCAGGGCAGAGATTAGGCCTTGAATAGGCAGTATCAAATCTAAATATTATAACTCAGGGAAGGCTACAAGATAGGAATTGGTCATTCAGAATGTCTCCTGTGCCCCCCTTGCAGAATGAGATACTTCTCCTGTTACGGTCTAGCTGTAAATGATCCAACACAATCTAGTCCATTATAACACAGAAGTGAAATGGCTTGCTCAGGTTCACAAACCCAGTGAGAGAGTGAGCGGGGAGCTTTCTACCATACTCTATCACCTTCCTGGGCAAAGAAATGTAAGCTCCCAAACTGAGGTGCAACTCTAGAAGAAAGAACAAAATATGAATACAAGAGCTCGCGTCTATGTTTTATATCATTAATATGCAAATTACTTCATATATATACATAGAAATTTTATGTGTTTCAGTGATCACAGCTAATGAGACACTCCTAGGAACTGGTTCAAAATTGGAAAGAAAATTCCTTAGCCCAGGTGAAGCAGTCCAGCGCCCGAGGGTAATGCCTCGGCTGCGTTTAAAGAGAAATGATGGCTAGAGAAATTCAACTCCCCTCTAAGGCAGGCGGTGGCTTCTCCCGTGCAGGACCGAGGCCCCCTGGTGGAGGACTGGAGGAAGTGTCCGTGACTGAAGTGAAGCCACACAGTATCTGGCAAAACCAGGAGCAACAGAAGGCAGATCGACATTGCCTTTGAAGGAAATACAGGTTTTTCTCAAACTCCTTTCAGTTTATTTCTGGAGAGAGCATAGGATTCAGAATCAAATTCTTCCTCAAGCTGGGAAGAATCCTTCTTGTAAACAAAGGATCCCCAGTAACCACAGAATGTCTCAGAAGGCCTGGGGCTGTGCTAGTCAAATGAATGTGGCACCATTAGGACAACCATGAGGCTGGTTGTCCAACACAGATCAACGTGATAGCAGGAAGAAGGACAGACTGGAGGTGAAAGACTACACATTTTAAATGTCTGAAAAGGAAAAAAGTATCCCACATATGAAAACATACAATTCTCAGCAACTCCTATACTGTTCATATATTTTTTTAGTCACATAATTTTATTCAACCAATCACTTCCACTGTTGCCATGACAGCAGAAAAAAAAATTTTTTTAAGCTAGATGGATAAGCATGATAGAAAGGAACAAAAAAAAGGAAATCAACTTTTAAGAATTACATCCCAAATGCTATGAAATACCCCAATCTGAGGGAAATAAACAAAAGCCACGATTGCTTTCATGTCTCTAAACTATTATTTTATTCTTAAAATGTTGAGATCTGTTAAATATCTAGAATGAACTGTTGCTTAAAAATACCACTCCAAAATGAAGAGGAAAGAGCCAAGGAATTTCCCTGGTTTTGACGGTTTCCACAGACCCTTGACATGAGGTCATTGATTCCATTTCAGCACCCCTGACTGAGAGAGTGCAATCATGTCAGGATTCATTATGGTGAACTAGTCTCAAACTGAATGTTCTTGCCAGCGTTCGAGCAGCGGACACTTTGGCAAGCTGTCAGAACTTGGGGTTCACCTCCTGCACCTTGCTTCGGCAAGCTTCCTGAGCTGGGGGCGTTTCCCTCCACGTGGAACGGTTCCCAAGAGCTCAGCTATTACCACGGAGAAAGGGCCTGCAAGTCCCTTGAACACCAGCTGGCTGTTCAGCCTGACAAGCAGGCAAAACCCCGCTTTCTCTTGCCAACATCATTGTCTGTCCCCCACCCAGGAAGGAGAGCTCAGGCCAGTGTCCCACAGCCTTGCTCTTGTTCAAACCAAGGCCGCCTACTGCTCTGTCTTTGGCAGGAAAGCCCACCCACTTTTCACGGGGACACATTCTCTTCCCTTGACCTACTTCCATTTTTTCTTCTCTCCTCCCTTTTCTATCCGGTTTCATCATCCTCCTTCTGAACCTCCTCCTTCCAGGTCTTGTCTGCTGGCTCTTAGGTCAGTGCAAAAGGAGGACTTCCTGAGGACACATGGGGAGGGCACTGACTTGGCCTTCCTCTTGACCCCTTGGGCTCTGCAGCAACATTTTTGAAGGCTGCTCTCTGAAATTTACATTCTTACATACAAGCCTACAGCAGTGCATGGTTTTGTCCTGTTCTGTTCTACGACTCTGAACCACATTCTCAGCTCTTTAATACTGTCGCCTGTGCCTCTGTACTATCAAACCAAGGCGGAAATGGATATGGGCAGGAAGCCAGAGCTCCAAAATCAAAATGGAAAACCAAGGCTGGGAGAAACTCAGAGACTTGAGAACCATTTCATATGTGGCTACTTCAACGGCAAGCTCAATATATTTTTTTGTTATTTCTCCTTTCATTTCTTGGGAGTGGGGTGGGAAAAGACAATTCTCCCCCTTAACTTGTCCTTCCAATGTATCTTCTGACCTCAGAGTTTGATCTAGGCCACCAATACGCTTAAATTCAATATCAACTGTCATCATGCAAACTCAAAGTTTGGATGTGAATACAGTACTTTTTACACTGGATATCAAATTCCTAGGTAATAAGGAAAAGGTACCCCTGCTAGAGTATGTTCAATATTTTTTCTCCTTCTCCGTGGTTGAGAACTTTATAACTAAAGATCAATTACAGAACAAGTCAGCGTAATAGATCACTTAGAGCTCAGAATCTTTTGGTTTCTTCCCATGTTCTTTCATACCAACTAGCACTTCTGAAACTCTTAAGTGGTAGGTTATTTCAACAATTGTTGAGCACTGTTACCTGTCAGGCTCCAGGCTTACCCCTGAGGATACACTAGTGCACAAGGACGCCATCCTCGCCTCAGGGAGCTCAGATGGCTTCACATTCCCTCAGATCATAAGCGCCTTGAGGACCGGCATTTGTTTTGCTCACTGACATGTCCCAAGCCCCTCAAACACAGCCTGACATACAGAACATGCTCAGTCAATATTCCCGAATGAATGGAATTCAGAACTACCAGGAGCTGAACGAGCCAAGACCGCAAGGGGGTACATTTTCTCTCTGGTTCTTCTCCTCCTCTTCTTGCTCGCTGCATACGGACTGGCAGGCATTACAGCAAAGCACGCTCTTAAATAAAATATATCTCACCTGTCCTCGGTGGCACTGTAGCATGGGTGCCTGGGGGACCAGTGACATACCTGTACCAAGACCTGGGCATGCCTGGCCTGACAGCTTCTAGAGAGTTGTGTGGATAGTGAGGATTTCGAGACTTGAGAAAAACCCTTCCAGGCATTTCTGGGAAACTTTCCTGCACATGTGCCTTTACACGTGCTCCTCTCTCTGTCTGAAGTGTCCTATGGAACTTTTAGTCATCCTTCAAGACCCAGGTCAAAGACCACCCTTGGGAACCTTTTCCTAGCTTCCCCAGGAAGACACAGGCACTGCTTCCTGGGTAATCCCAACAAGTGTGCACGTATTTTGAGCATAGACAGCACTCAACACACTGAGTTCCATTTGTATTTATATCTGCCTGTCAACCAAACTGTGAACATCTTGAGAGCACTGGCCCTCTTTCTACCCACCTCTCCTTGTCCCAACCGCCTCATAGAGCCAACCAGGCACCCAGTGACACTTAGTAAGCTGTGTACCCCAAAAGAAAGAAGAGAGTAAGCACGATTGTATATTCTGAAATCCCTTCACCACTCCTTGCTGAAAAGAGTTTTCTTGATTACAAAAGGGCAACACTAAAGCAGATACTTCTTACATCATGAGATACACCCCATCAGTATTCTGGACATTGTCAACACTTATAACCCTAGAGAAACAGAAATATGCCATTATCTCTAGGTCAATTTCTTCTAGCTCTCAGGCTTGGGAATTGCTTCCCCTTCATTTATTTATTTATTTTTTTTGTGAGGAAGATCAGCCCTGAGCCAACATCTGCCAATCCTCCTCTTTTTGCTGAGGAAGACTGGCCTTTGGCTAACATCCATGCCCATCTTCCTCCACTTTATATGGGACGCTGCCACAGCATGGCTTGACAAGCGGTGCATCGCTGTGCACCCGGGATCCGAACTGGCGAATCCCAGGCCACCGCAGTGGACGCGCACACTTAACTGCTTGCGCTACCGAGCCGGCCCCCTCCCCTTCACTTATATAACCCTTAGTATCATCTGTTTGGAAAAAGTTTGAAGCCAAAGACAGATGTCCAGATCTGGAAAGTGGGAGAAGAAAAAGACATCGTTCACAGTCCAAAAGGACACTTCTGGCCGGCTGTCAGCGAGTTGTTTTTCCCAGAATGGATTCCAGCTTCTCCCTCTGCACACCCTCTTTGCCTCGTATCCAATGACATGCATTTGTGAAGACAGATGGCTGCTGGTAGTCAGGGGCCAGGGATCAAACCCACAACCTTGGCCTCATTAGCAAAGGACTCTCTGTGATCAACAGAGTAAGCCAGCTGCAGCCTAGATATAGTGACAGAGGGTGTGACAACCATCCACGCTGGGATGTGAACAAGCAGGCGAAGCTTCCGGAAGTCTCATTTCGAACCTAATGAGAGTTGTACTAGGCTTAACAACATTTTTTGGACTACCTCAGCAACTAAGGCTTCCTCGTGACAAAAGCAGAGTAAATTAGGTCTTTTGGTCAGCCGGCCAGGAGGCAAGCAGCATACCGAGCAGGCACTGTGTACCAGGCAGCGTATTAGGCAGTAGAGAAACAAGCCAAGTAAGGCCCAGAGAGCCTTCTCAGAGTCATGACAAGGACATGCAAAAGGTCCTTCCAACATGGCGCACTGAAGGCCTACAGGTGACAGCCGGGTAAACTGCTATGAGAACTCAGGCAATAAAACAAGTCACCCTCATATCTGTTCCTTCCCACTCCCCCAAACCCCAAGTCTCTGAGGAAACACAGAAATATGGAAAGGTTTGCCCTATCTCATGTACTTCTTCCTTTCCAACTTTTGGGAATGAGTCAAAGGATATCAATCCTCATTCAAAAAATATATATTGAGTGCCTGCTGTGCACCAGGAAAGGAGCACCAGAGATGCAATAGTGAGCCAGCCAACAGACGTGCCTCCTCATGAACCTGTATTGTAATGATGCTCAACTTCACCCTAGAAGCCAAACAGCATCTAACACAGAGTTGGACTCCTCAGTCTAATAATGCTTTTAACAAACAAGCCAGAACTTGTCTAACATGTGAGGATTGCTCCTCCAAGTATTCACCTGGAAATCCATATACCTATCTATACTTAAACTTAGAGAGACAGACTAGAACACGGACTCTGGAGCCAGACTATGGGCTCAAATCCAAGCTTCGCAACTCACCAGTCATCGACCTTGGGCAAGTGCCCATGCCTCAGTTTTCTCATCTGTAAAATGGTGATAACAAATGTACCCACTTCATAGATTGGTTGTAAAAATTAAATGAGTTAATATACGTAGCGAGTGCTTCTTAAGTGTTCACCATTATTACTACTATTATCCTCAAAATTCTGCCATTGCTGAAAACAGTTTTGGAATTCTGGAATCTATTCCAGAATGTATAGCACATGAAAAGTCTGTTTTACTTCTTTGGAGTCATTTATTTTGAAGACAAAGGAAGGTCCCCAGTTTGATTCGTTCATTCACTTTGCTATTTATTGAAGGCATATCATGCCCGCAACGACAAAAGACAACAACTGATGTCAGGTGAGGAGAGCAAAATCCCTTTCTCTGGGATCTGTAGTCACTCTCCCAGGAAATGAGGGTGACATCTCCTAAGAGTGCTGGTGTCCAAGGGGAGGAGTGCAGAGTCTCCATCGAAGACTACAGGGTGACAGTCAGGGACGAATGCAACACAGAGGAAGTAGAGAGATGGAGGGTGTTGGCAACTGAATCCTTCTTGTTCTATCTCAGTTAATACAGCTAACATTTGAAGATTGTTCTAAATCAACCAACAAGGGCCAGGCCAAACTCAAAAGTGTGAACTTGGGTGGCTGAGCCACTCAAGTTTTATGAGAGCATAACACAAAACTGACAAGAGAAAAGCTCGGCACCAACATAATTTACTTCCACTGAGGGAAGTGTTTGCTCCAGATCCAGCCGAGGTGGAAGACATGCACATTTAGCATAAGGAGAACAGGAGTGGCTGGGGCTCTGAATGACCTGCTTCATAAGAAGGAACACAATTAATTACACGGAACACTGAAGAGCACCAGCCCAATTTAAAATTCATTTTATTTTATTTTATTTTTTTTAAGATTTTTTTTATTTATTTATTTATTTCCCCCCCAAAGCCCCAGTAGATTGTTGTATGTCATAGCTGCACATCCTTCTAGTTGCTGTATGTGGGACGCGGCCTCAGCATGGCCGGAGAAGCGGTGCGTCGGTGCGCGCCCGGGATCCGAACCCGGGCCGCCAGCAGCGGAGCGCCTGCACTTAACCGCTAAGCCACGGGGCCGGCCCTAAAATTCATTTTAAAAGTCAATAATAAAGTAGAAGAAAGACCATCTAGGCGGTAGAAGTAGCCTGCTAACAATATGACTTCAAAGCTTAATCAATTCTAAACAGCAAAGTCACATAGATAAAATGACTTTTGACCCTCCTGTTCATCTGATCAGCTGGGCTGTGGAGAGGGAAAAAGGCAGATAGGACATCAAGGGGAGGACAGTCCTTCCAAATGCATCACAATACTTGAGCTGAATGTTAAGAGCAAGGTAAGAGCACAAGGTTCACTTCCATTTCAATTAGCAGAAAACAGGAGAATTGCATTTCTAAAACAACCTCTGGGGACAATATTTCAAAAGCTATGACAAGTAACAAAACAATCCAAGGGACTCAAGTTAAAAAAAAAAAAAAAGACCTTAAAATGTACAGGGGTCACTGGTTAAGGTGTCCTATTCAAAAGCAGCCAGATACACTCAACACTGAAAGGAGGGGCTTTGCCATTAAATGGGTAAATAAAAGTCTCCAACGTTTATCTCGTGGAAACAAAGCAGTATTGTTTGGGCTGAGGCAGCATGGTGCTGTTTGGGATTCTCACACAGTCTCGTGAGTCATGCCAGATAACTTCCTTGGGCCTGGGAAAGGCTAATAAGTTGAAGATAGAAAAGAAGAAAAGGGCAAAGGTTGAGAGTGATCATGAGAAGAAGAAGAAGAATCGAGAATGGAATGTGAGACATCTGGAAACATGGCAAAGGGAAAATACCAGATGCTAAGCACACATTGACATGGATAAGAACTTGGGCAACAGGCTTCACACCTTGCTGTGCCTGCTTCCTCATCTGTGAAGTGGGAATAATACCCACTTCCAATGCCTCAATAAGAGGATACCTGTAAACTCCTGGCCCCGTGCTCAAAATCACACTAACCCTCCCATTCCCTAACCATCTGCTACCCCCCACCACCCACCATCTGGCCCTCCATGCCACATATAAACATTTACTGGGTAAAAGCCCAAAGCAGCCACTGGTATGTTTGTGTAACTTTGGTTTAGCAGAAAATAGTGCAAAATCCTAACTGCTTTCTATTATATACTACATCAAAATTTTCTTCGCAACTAGTATTTATCTAGCACTTTCTGTAGTTTTATATATGAGGAAACAAAGGCTCAGAGAAATTATGTAACATGCTCATGATCATCACTCAGCCCACAAACAGAGGAGCTGGTATTTGACTCCAGTGCCCAGAAAAGTTGAAGATGATCCCTGTCATGCAGAAGCCTGTAAACAAATTGGAAACTATGACTAAGTCCCATGACACAAACCCAAAAGCATCAGAGAGGCAGGAGAGAAGCAATTATTTGGGAGCAGCGAGGGCCAGATCAAGTCTCTACCCAGACACACTTGGCTCTAAAGAAGGGACAGGATTCTGGCCCCTCCCAGTGGGGTTGGATGACAAAGGGACAGCATAGAATTTCTGTTGAGTGCTTCAAAGCAGAAACAGAACTCTGAAGTCAGGCAGAGAGATTACCATTGACAAAATGATGACAGTGTAGAAATGGGTCTGTCCACAAGTCGCTAGGATGAGCTTCTGAATTAAATGCTTTCATCGTACAGCACCTCATTTATTTGGCCCTTTCCAGCCAGAATTCACAACCAGCCACTAAGATGGTGAGCTCAACTCTACCTTTGCACCAGCTACAGAAAAAAATGCTTTGCTAAGCGCATTAGCAGGGCAAATGTGATCTGTGGGGAGAACATTTAATTTGCTCACGGGAACAAGCTATTTTCAAGCCCCTCTAAGCCATCACAAGAGCTGACATTTACTTATAGACCACTGACAAGATAATTAAAAATTACTCCACTCTCTCATCAAGAAGCCCCCTAAGACTTTCGGCTCCTTCAAGACAGAGCCTGGGTCCTCATGTGCTAGGACAGAATAAGACCCAGCTGCATCCCTACTCCTCACAGGGCTGTTGTGAGGATTACATGAGGTAAGTCAGTGCTCAGTAAATGTTAGCCATCATTGCCATCTTCTTCTGAGGTGACATGGGCTGGTTCCATACCATCCCCCAACCCATTATTCCAGATGGTTCTCCCACCAACCTAGTGAAGCAGACAGGATTTCGTTCTTTAACTGACAGAGAGGGAAACTGAGTCCCAGAGAGGGAAAGGGAGAGGCCTGCCCAACAGCTTCGTGAGTGGCGGAGCCAGGACTGGAATCCTGGCCTCTGGATTCCCGGTGCAGGGATCCCTCCCTGCCCTCTGCTGGGCATTGTCCTACGCCATCTTTTATTGCCCCCTCCTTCTTTTTTAATCTTTTTATTGTATAAAATATAGAAACAGAAAGCCATATAAAACAAATATATCACTTAGGGAATTATTATAAGGCAAACACCCTTCTAACTACCACCCAACACCCAAGTAAAAAGAAAAAAAGTAGCTGCTACCCTGACTTATAGTAAACACTTCATTCCACTTCCTTATGGCTTAATCACTCAACTATACATCCCTACACTATAGTTTAGTCTTGCCCACTTTTTTTTCTTACTTGATGAGTCTTCAAAATCTCTCTTAATCTACTGGTTCCCTTTCTACCTCCTTCTTTTCCTTACAATTTATCTGTTAAAGAATCTAACTGTTTGACCCAAAGAGTTTCCCACTGGCTGGAAAATTGCACAGTGATGGAACAGTTCGATATATTCCTCTGTTCTCTGTATTTCTTGCAATTGGCAGCTGGATTTCAACGCTTGACCAATTCAAGCTCGCTCTCTTTGCAGGACTCTGCCAGTCGTGTACTCTTCTATTGCAAGACACGTAGTGTCTGGTTGTCACTCTTTTTTGATGTTACCAGCCCTTGATGCTCAATAGTTAGATACATTAATTCACTGGGAGTTACAAACAGTGATATTCTAATTCCCTCATTGCATTTTCATTTATTAGCTGGAATAATTTTATAGGGAGGTGTTTCTTTTCATCTAATATTTGGTTTTCCAGTTCATATAGTAAAGGTAGGATAAATGTCAGATTCTTTCTTTTTATTTATTTTGTTAGATAATGAATTAGAGCTCATGAATTTAAACATATTCGATGAGTCTATTGCAATTTTTATCCTTCTTGAAATTCACATTGTCCCATGTTTGGCCTGAATTTTTTTAACATGAGCCTAGAAATCTTTGATAGTTTCCTTGCTATCTGGTATGTAAAGATGTTCCAGGCTCATCTTATTTATTTTGTCCCAGAACTGGAATGAGGCTTCTTTTATTGGAAAATGACTTCAAGATCACAATCTAGGCACAAGGGATGCTCATTGCTACTGGGTCGGTCACTGAGCCAGACCTCCTCTCTCTCTCTCTCTCTCTCTCTCTCTCACACACACACACACACACACACGTATACATGGGTATATATACACACAAGCACGCATATATACACAAACAGACACACACACAGACACCTCATGATTTCATACTGAGATTTGCAATTCAATCATTCAAATTCAGGACTACAAAATTTTTCCTTGATTTCTTCTATCTTAAATCTATTTTGTCTTTTCTCACACCAAGAATCCTGGTTCTCAAGGACACAAGGAACAATAGAATTAGAATATTCCATAAGTATTTATTTGCTTTATTCTGTGCTACACAAAAATGTTCAAGAATAGCAATACTAATAATACCACTATCATTATGATTACTAAAAGTTTAAAAAACATATTTTCTGTATATGCTATCAGCATTCTCCTTCCATTTTTTAATTTGTGCTTGTATTATATCTATTATGAGACATGCAAAGAAATAGAAAAGCAAGAGCTATGTTCAGAAAAAAGAGCAGTCAATATAAACTCACTCCAAATGGGTCTACATGTTGGATTTAGCAAAGTCTTCACAGAAGCTATTATAAGTATGATCAAAGAATTAACAGAAACTGTGTTTAAAGATTAAAAGAAAATAAGATGAAAATGACTCAACAAATAGGGAATCTCAATAGAGAAATAGAAAGTATAAAAATTAACTAAATGGAGATTTTAGAGTTAAAATGAAAAATTCCCTAAATAAGCTCGACAGCAGTTTTGAGATGGCAGAAAAAAGAGTGAATTTAAAGATAAATGAATAAAAATTATCCAATCCAAAGAACAGAGAGAAAAAAGATTGAAGAGGGGCCAGCCTGGTGCCGTAGCAGTCAAGGGCGCATGCTCCACATCGGCGGCCCGGAGTTCGCAGGTTCGGATCCCAGGCGCGCACCAACGCACTGCTTGTCAGGCCATGCTGTGGCGGTGTCCCATATAAAGTAGAGGAAGATGGGCACGGATGTTAGCCCAGGGCCAGTCTTCCTCAGCAAAAAAGAGGAGGATCAGCGTCAGATGTTAGCTCAGGGCTGATCTTCCTCACAAAAAAAAAAAAAAAAGAGTAAAGGAAAACAGGAACACATAATTATAAAGCTGCTGAAAGATAAAGAAAAAAAATCTTGAAAGTAACCGAAAAACAATCACATGCAGGTGGACAACAATAAGATTAACAATGACTTCTCATCAGACTTAGTGGAAGATATACTCAAAGAGCTGAAAGAAAAGAAAAAAAAACTATCACCAAGAATTCTACATACAGTAAAACTGTCATTCAAATATGAAGGCAGGGGCCGGCCCCATGGCCTAGTGGTTAAATTCGGCATGCTCTGCTTTGGTGACCCAGGTTTGGTTCCCAGGCATGGACCTATACCACTCGTCAGCAGCCACGCCATTGCGGTGAACCACATATGAAACAGAGGAAGACTGGCATGGATGTGAGCTCAGGGCAAATCTTCCTCAAGCAAAAAGAGGAATATTGGCAACAGATGTTAGCTCAGGGTGACTCTTCCTCAGCAAAAAAAAATAAAATAAAAGGCAAAATACAGGTATTCCCAGACAAACAAAAAGCAAGAGAATTCATAATTCATAGCTAGTAGACATGCCCAATACAAAATTTTAAAGTAAGTTCTTCAGACTACAAAGAAATGACAAGAGAGGGCAATTTGAATCCACAGGAATAAATTAGTAAGAGCACTAGAAATGTAAATATGTGGATAAATATAAAATATTGTATAAATATATTTTTGAATCTTTTCTTCTTTTAATTTCTATAAAAAATAAGATCGTATAAGGGAATAATTATTATACTGCATTATTGTGTTTATAACATATAAGGCATTAATAGCACAAAGAAGGGAGGAAATGAAGCTATATTAGAGCAAAGTTGTATATTTTACTGAAATTAAGTCAGTATTAACCTGAAGTAGACTGTGCTAATTTAAGATATATATTGTAATTCATAGAGAAAACACCATAAAATTTTTCAAAAAAATACAGTTAAAAAATCAACAGTGGGGGGCCGGCCCAGTGGCATAGCGGTTAAGTTCACTGGCTCTACTTCGGTGGCCCAGGGTTCACAGGTTCAGATCCCGGGTGCAGACTGACGCACTGGTTGTCAAGCCATGCTGTGGCAGCGTCCCATACAAAGTAGAGGAAGATGGGCACAGATGTTAGCCCAGGGCCAGTCTTCCTCAGCAAAAAGAGGAGGATTAGCAATGGATATTAGCCTATGGCTAATCTTCCTCCCCCCCCAAAAAAAAAATCAACAGCAGAATTAAAATGTAATACTAAAAATTGTTTGTTTAACACAAAAGAGGGTAATGGCAAGGAATGAAGAATCAAAAAAGACATGAGACATATAGAAAACAAAGAACAAAATGGCAGACGTAAACCCAATCATATCAATAGTTACATTAAATGTGAATGGATTAAACACTCCAAGCAAAAGGCAAAAATTTTCATACCGAATAAAAAAGCAAGATCCAACTATATGCTATCTACAAAAGATATACAGGAGAAGTACTTTAATTCAAAGACGCAAATAGGTTGAAAGTAAAAGGATAAAAAAGATAGAGTATGTAAACAATAACCACAAGATAACTGGAGTGGCTATATTAATATAAGACAGACTTTAAACAAAAAAATATTACTAGAGACAAAGAGCCATTTGTGAAAAACCTACAGTTAACATCTTATTTAATGGTGAAAGACTGAATGCTTTCTCCCTAAGATCAGGCAGGAATAAGATAAAGATGTCTGCTCTCACCACTTTTCTTCAGCATTATACTGGAGTTTCTTGACAGTGCAATATGGCAATAAATAGAAATAAAAGACATATCGTTTGGAAAGGAGGAAGTGAAAGTGCTTTTATTCACATATGACATGATCCTATACGTAAAAATCCTAAGTAATCTATTAAAAAATTACAAGAACTAATCAATAAGTTTAATAAGTTTAGCAAAGTTGCAGGATACAACATCCATGTACAAAAATCAACAGTATTTCTACATGATAACAAAGAATAATCTGAAAATAAAATTAAGAAAACAATTTCATTCAGAACAGCATAGAAATGAATAAAATATTTGCGAACAAATTTAACAAAAATTTCAAAACCTGTACAATAAAAACTACAAACCATCTTTGAGAGAAATTAAAGGTCTAAATAAATGGAGAGACATTGGATTAGAAGATTCACTATTGTTAATACGGAAATTCTCCCTAAATTGATCTACAGATCCTGGCAGGCTTTTTTTCTAGAAATTGACAGGCTGATTCTAAAATTTTTACGGAAATGTCAAGGACTGAGAATAGCCAAAATAATTTTGAAAAAGAACAAAATTAGAGGACTTACATTATCTAATTTCAAAACTTGCTATACAGTTATATATTCAAGACAGTATGGTATTGGCTTAAAGATAGACACATAAATCAATAAAACAAAATAGACTCTCCAGAAATAAATCTTTATATTTATGTTCAATTAATTAATTTTTTACTAAACCGTCAAAGCAATTTAATGGGAAAAGAGTAGACTTTTCAAAAAATAGTGCTTGGACAACTGGGTATCTAGATGCAAAAAAAAATTAACTTAGACCCTTACCTCACACCATACACAAATATTAACTCAAAATAGATTAGAGAGGGCCAGCCCCGTGGCTTAGCGGTTAAGTGCGCACGCTCCACTACTGGCAGCCTGGGTTCGGATCCGGGCGCGCACCGACGCACCGCTTCTCCGGCCATGCTGAGGCCGTGTCCCACATACAGCAACTAGCAGGATGTGCAACTATGACATACAACTATCTACTGGGGCTTTGGGGGAAAAAGGAGGAGGATTGGCAATAGATGTTAGCTCAGAGCCGGTCTTCCTCAGCAAAAAAAAAGAGGAGGATTAGCACGGATGTTAGCTCAGGGCTGATCTTCCTCACCAAAAAAAAAAAAAAAAAAAAGTGGATTAGAGACCTACATGTAAAAGCTAAAACTATAAAGCTTCTGGAATAAAACATAGGAGAAATCTTTGTGGTCTTAGATTAGGCAAAAATTTCTTAGGTATGACACCAAAAAGATGATTCATAAAAAGAAAAATCGATAAATTGGACTTCATCAAAATTAACTTTTCCTCTTTAAATGACATCCTTAAAAAAAAATACAAGCCACAGACTGACAGAAAATATTTGCAAATTATATATCTGATTATCTGATAAAGGACTTGTATCCAAAATATATAAAGAACTCTTCAACTTGATAATAAGAAGACAACCCAACTGAAAACAGGGCAAAAGATTTTAACAGATGTTTTACCACAGAAGATAAAAGAATAGCTATTAGGCACACGAAAAGCTGCTGAACTAAATTAATCATTAGAGAAATGCAAATTAAAAATCACAATGAGCTACCACTACAAACCTACTAGACTGACTCTAATTTAAAAACTGACAATACCAAGTGTTGAAGAGAATGGAAAGAAGCAGGAACTCACATACACTGCTGGTGGGAATGTAAAACGGTAGAGTCACTTCAAAAAACAGCTTGGCAGTTTCTCAAGAAGTTAAACATAAACTTATCATATGACCCATCAATTCCACTCCTATAAATCTATCCACAGGAAATGAAAACATATGTCTACAGAAAGATTTGTACATGAATGTTCATAGCAGCATTATTCATAATAACCAAAAAGTGGAAACAATCCAAATGTTCATCAATTAGTGAATGGATAAACAAAATGGAGTATATCCATACAATGGAATAACTATTTAGCAATAAAAAGAAATGACCTATGATACATGCTACACTGTGGGTGAACCTCAAAAACATTATGCTAAGCGAAAGCAGTAAGACACAAAGGACTACATATTCTATGATTCCATTTATGTGAAATTTCTAGAAAAGGCAAATCTATAGAGACATAACAGACAAGCAGTTGCCTGGGGCTAGGGTTGGGAGTGGAGACTGATTGCAAATACACACTTTTTAAGGTGATGGAAATGTCCTAAAGCTGAAGTGTGTCAATGATTGCTCTGCTGTATAAATTTGTTAAAAACAATTGAGCTGGGCCGGCCCCGTGGCTTAGCGGTTGGGTGCGCGCGCTCCGCTGCTGGCAGCCTGGGTTCGGATCCCGGGAGCCCACTGACACACTGCTTCTCCGGCCATGCTGAGGCCGCGTCCCACATACAGCAACTAGAAGGATGTGCAGCTATGGCACGCAACTATCTACTGGGGCTTTGGGGGGAAAATAAATAAATAAAAATCTTTAAAAAAAAAAAAAAAACAATTGAGCTGTATATTTACAACAGGTGAATTTTTGATACATAAATTATACCTGAATAAAGTTGCTCAAAAAAATATAGCAGCTTGCTTTATGATAATTCCTGGCTCTCTCCCCCTCCCCCACTTTTATCTCTACTTTTTCTCCTTATGTCTCTTGTGCCACTTCTTGGTCAATTTTCATACCACCCTCAGCAGCTACTTCTCAATGTGGGGCCCAGCCCAGCAAAGAGCCCTAGTGGGTCAGTTTCAAGTCTTCAAGGGGGCCAGACTGCTCCAACCCCTTAGACCTTACTTGGTGTAACCCTCTTATTTTCAGCTGCTAAGCTCAAATTGGCCAGATGAGCTTTCCAGTCAATACTTGTTGGCTATTTTAGGGTCTCCTGCTCCCAGGTCCATCAGATGCTCCATTGCTTCCTTCTGCTTTCTCCCACACAAATGCAAATACAGTAGTCCCCCTCATCCGAGGTTTCGCTTTCCGTGGTTTCAGTTATTCACAGTTGACCTCAGTCCAAAAATATTAAACGGAAAATTCCAGAAATAAACAATTCATAAGTTTTAAATTGCGTGCCGTTCTGAGTAGCGTGATGAAATCTCAAGCTGTGCCACCGGGGACATGAATCATCCCTTTGTCCACCGTATCCACACTGTTTACAATACCCACCCCTTAGTCACTTAGTACACATCATGGTTATTAGATTGACTGTCAAGGTATCGCAGTGCTTGTGTTCAAGTAACCCTTAGTTTACTTAATCATGACCCCAAAGCGCAAGAGCAGTGATGCTGGCAATTTGGATATGCCAAAGAGAAGCTGTAAAGTGCTTCCTTTAGGTGAAAGTTCTTGACAATAGAGAAAGAAAATCATATGCTGAGGTTACTAAAATCTACTAAGATCTACTATGATCTAAGATCTACTAAGATCTATGAAGTAACTTTTATTATAGTATATTGTTATAATTGTTTTATTATTATTAATCTCTTACTGTGCCTAATTTATAAATTAAACTTTATCATAGGTAGGTATAGAAAAAAACATAGTATATACAGGGTTCGGTACTATCTGTGGTGTCAGGCATCCACTGGGGGTCTTGGAAAGCACCCCTCATGGATAAGGGGGGACTACTGTAACATGCTAGTCTGTAGCTGTTGGTAGTTTGTCCCTATCAGCTTGTAGTTTGGGGTTCATGAGTATATCTTCTCATCTGGTTTGTTGTAAATTTGTTCATGGGTTTTCAGTTTGCTCTCTGGTGACTGTGTCTTTTTTATGTGGATATATGAGAAGATCCCAAAACTATGCTGCCACTGTTGTTGTCATCTTCCCAGATGTCTCAGTGGTCAATTCTTACCTGTCCCTCTAGGGAGCTGACAAACTCTTTCACTCCGTAGGGCTTTATTTATTCATTTATCAAACCCTATGTGCTAGACACTGTCCAAGCACACTATAACTACGAACTCACTTAATCCACCTAACACCACCATGAAGTAGGTACTATTATTATCCCCAGTTTACAAATGAGGAAACTGAAACAGAGAGGTTAAGTAACTCGCCAAGATCTCAGTATTAGTAAATGTAAGAGGGAGGATTCAAACCCAGGCAGATGGATCCAGAGTGAGTGCTCTTTATAACCACTAGACCATGCTGCCTCTCAAGAATATATAAAGTGTACCTGGCCTGGTAGATCTAGCATTCGACAGCAACTACCACTCCTGTCCCCCCAATCCTCCCTAAGATGGGGAAATCTTACCCCTCCCTCAAAGACCAAGTTCAAACGTCAATTCTTTTAAGAAACTTGATGAACTCACCCAGGCAGGTAGCTTCTTCCTCCTTCCTCCCTCCCTTCTCCTTCTCCCCCATCCCATCCCTTCATTATAGCACTTCTCACCAGGTGTTATAATTATTTGTTGACATCCTTGTTTTCCCCATGAGCTCAGAGAACATTTTTTATTCCTCTCAAATCCCCAGAGCTTACCCTACTGACTGGTGCCCAGCAGGCTCTCAATAAACTTTCATGGAACTGAGTAGGCAATCGTTTTTTGGTTTTTTTAACTAGCTCAAAATGTACTTGAAAGCAATATAATTGCATCTTTTAAAAAAAAATCTCTAATTCAGAAGTTTTACCAAGTCTAGCTAATGAGTTTTTCTGGGTCTTCTTCAGAAGAAACACAACATCAGTTCCTTCCTGGTATTTTAACTGCTTGTTTCCAACATACAGAGATTGGAGTTTCTGATGCTAATTTGCCAGGGAGATTCAAGGAGAACCGGTTACCATACCCATCAATCACACACCTGCCAGCAGAGGGAGGATCCAGAAGGAAGAGCTCGCAGAAGAAAGGTACAGAGTGTCTGTGCTGGGCCTAGAGAATTACCACCAAAGTCACTTGTGAATAAAAAGTAAAAATTCAAACCCAAAATGGAGAGGAAGGTGGAACAACCAGTCAATTGAAAAAAATAATTCATTAATTTTTTAAAATCTTGTAATTTAATGCAGGAGTTTCTATAAGAACATAGAATTATATTGTAGATTTCCTTATGGGTGTACAGATCTATGGTAGACATTGCCATATAAATATATGTGTAAGAAAATTTATGGCCCTTCTCATTTTCAATAGAAGGTTCTAGTATTTCCTAAGAAAAGTCATAAATTCTCCAAAGATGTCTCAGTCATTTTCTGGGCTTTAGCTCAATCTCTCTCTGCAAGTCTCTCTAAGAGCTGACTAAAAATACCTCTGCAAAAAAAAAGGATGGAGAGGAAAATGATGATTTAAAAAGAAATAGGTAGGAAGTATCCCCTGAAAAGAGCTGGAGCCTCCACCCCCCACCCTGCCCTCATGTACAATATGAATGCATTTGACACCTAAACCAGGCAAGGGAAGAAGCAGGTTAACGAGCTTTGCTCTGGCCAAGAGCAGAAGAGGGATGCTGCATGCTCCCCCACCACTCTCTTTCCATTCACCCTGCTTCCCGGGCAGATACATCTGGACCCACTCTACAGTGCAGACGTCACTAAATTACCAAGACAGCTCCCCACAGTCTGACAGACTCAGAAAGGGTGAAATTTGGCTTCCTTCTAGACCAGACAGGATGTGAATTCCTCTTTCCCAACACACACGTGTCATTTCAACGGTCTACCCTTGAGGGGCTCCTACAAAGGCCACACTTAAACGCTCTCACATGCTTCTGGTCCAACTTCACCCCACGAGATTTCAACTCAAAGAGCGACATACTTAAAAAATGCGGGCATGGGAGGCTCAGGGAGCAAATGTTCTCAACAACTAGACCACAGAAGACGATGATTCTCTTTCTTGCTGTGGGAACTCTGGAATCCCATCCAGATGTGTACATGCTAGGCTTAAGTAAGGAGGCCTACGAGCACCAAAATTCCACCAAGCTAGAAGCGTCTCAGAAACGAAAGAGTCTGTCAGGGACTGCTTGAGGAGTTTCTTATAATAAAGCCACCATTATTATAAATACTCTTCAATCTCAGAGATAGGGCAGAAAGCAGAGGTCCCTACGATCTTCCCAGAAAATGTACTATTTCTCACTGAGGGCAAGGAAATTATTTGATACCTGGCCCCCTCCACCCTCTTTTAACAGAAGGACGTCATACGCAGGAAGACCCGGATGGTCACAGCACATCTCTCTTTACCGCCAAGCAGCAGGAATGGAGCAGTAAGCTCCACGAAGCCCGTCCAGGTTGTCTGGCTCACCTTTAGTATCCCCAGCCCTAGCACAGTGCCCAGCACGTTTAGCTCTCAATAAACATATGCTGCTGCCTTAATTAATTTTAAAGAAAACACACAACTGTTAGGCCACAACATCTCAGCTGAAAACTAGAAGTTCATTCACTCACTCATTCACTCATTCATGTACAGCTATACACCAGACACTGCTGAACGTACAGATCCCTCCCCAAACAAAACAGACAAAAATTCCTGCCCAAATGAACTTATATTCCAGTGATGGGAGATAGACAATAAACAAATTAGATAAGAAAAAAATACAATGTGGGCAAAGGGTTAACAAATTCCTTTCCTTTTCTGCTTGAGAATTTGACCTTAGGTTAACTTTCTAGTTCTGTTTCCCTGGAAACCTAATAAAGATAATATGTCAATTATGTTTCTAGGCAACATTGCTTATGTTAAAAATGACCCCTGATTGATAACTTGCATCTGGACTGGAAGGAACTATAAATATCTGAGGGGGACAACGTAGCTTTGGGCTTCTTTGAATGTGACGACTTACAACTGAGCATATCCCATGGGGTGCCCTGAACACAGGGCAGAGATGTTAAGAGAGGGCAGATCCCACACCTACTCAATGTGAAGCTCATTCTCTAGTACCTGAACTGTCACTTGAGGGGGAAAGGGCAAGGAGAACAGCTCTTGGGGGGCAGTATGGATTGCCGAGAGCACAATTCACGTGAAAGAGAAACCCCTGACACCGCCCTGCTGGCAATTTATGGTTCTGTTCTAGATCTTTCTAAATAGGTGAGTGCCAAGTGTGGCCAGTGAAAGTCTTGTGGGTCAGAATGTTTAACTGAACCTAAGTAGATGCCTAGTAAGCATTGTTCATAGTATATCCGACGTTGGTTAAATGCTAAGGAGAAAAATAAAGCAGAGAAAAAGGATGGGTTGGTTGGACAAGACGCCTCTGAGGACCATTTCAGGTCTGAATAAGAATGAGCACCCCTCCCCCTCCACCTTGCCTTTGCTAGTTAGCTCCTATTCTCTGTTGCATCTTCAGGTTTCTGTTCAGACACTTCCTCAAGAAAACCTCCCGTAACCACCATATCTAAGTCAATTTCATTTTAAAATAGACTGTCATAGACATGGGTACCTTTCCTCCTGAGCACTATCTCAGGGTGTAGTCACACATCCGAGAATATAATGATCTGATTTATCTCTGACAGCAAGGAGTATGTCTGGCTGCTCACCATTCTATCTCCAGCACCTGAAGAATGTCTGGCACAGAGCAAGAGCTGAATAAACGCTGGCAGAACAAGTGAATGTCCTAACATATCATCTGAAACCAGAGGTGGGTAGTATTCCTTATACCCCACTGTATGTTCCTGCTGTGTATGTTTATTCATGCTACTCCCATCCAGAGCATGACCCGAGAGCTGGCCTGCAAATACTACCAGCTATACAGCAAATCCCAGGGGATCAATCTCTAGTCATATCAAGAGTCACTGGGAAATATCAAAAAAATTAAGTTAACTTTGATTTTTAGACACCATATGATATAACTGTCTCTTAGGAAAACTCGCAAAGTGAAAAGCTAAATTAAAAAAAAAAAAAAAAGCACTGTCTTCTTCCACTTTCCTAAGGCTTAGTCCACTTGTAATTATTTATTTTCCTGCTGGACTAGAAAATCCACAGGGATCATTTGCCGTCCTGACCCTAGACCCTAGTACATAAATGTTTAATGGATGAATAAGTGAATCAGTAAACAAACAAATAAAGAATCTCTCCTTTCCCTCCTGCCCCCATTAAAATAGAAAGTCACTACCATAGACAGATCCAATGTGAAGATCTGGAATAATCTCCTATACCAGTTCATCTTTCAGGGAATTCCAATTCTGAGTGGTGGCTAAAGGAGGCAGCACACAGCTGGGCAAAATCATGTGGGGAGGGGCTTCTGTGAGATGCAATTGTTGCCAACTAGTGGCTAGTCCCCCTGCCCCCAACGCCCCCCCCCCACCTCTCTCTTCTTTGGAAGCCTAAAGTGACCTACTTTTGCTGAAGCCAAAGACAGACCAATGTGGATGCACCCACCTTGTTGAATGCTGATAAAGCTTCAGACGGCACAGGACGCTAACACTCATTATGAAGTACACTGAAAGCAATTACCTGTCCCCCATAATTCGTTCCCCATAATTCATCACTGAAAGTGGTCTTGGAGTTTCATAATTAAAACTGACAAAGATTCCTTTGTTTTCATACTGAAGTTTTGATGGCATTAAGGGATGAGCCAGACCTAGTCTACATTTAAACAAAACAGAAGATTTGGCTGATGCTTTTTATTACATAAATTACATCTAGACTTGCTTTTAGAAGTCCTTATTTTCTGAGTGTAATGTATTCCTTCAGCTATGCTGCTCAGTACTCCATTTTCAGGAAAAGAGTACTAAGTGGGCATGGACAATATGGTCCGAGTGGTGAGAAACCTGGACTGGGCATCAGAAGGAGGCACAGGTCCCAGCTCTGCCACCAACTAGTGTGTGACCCTGAAGAAATCATATTGCCGTGTCTATTGACTGTTTGCCCAACCAAAATGTAAACTCCATAAAGGCAGTGACTGTGTCTGACTTGTCCACTTAGAACAGTGTTTGGCACTAGTAGGTAACCTAGTGAGGTTCTTGATAAACACAGTATTTACTGAATTATTACTAACATGATTTCTCTGAATCTCAGATTCCTCATTTATAAAGGGCAGTGATTAAAACAAATGTGCTCTAACACATCTGGACTCCAGGATTTTCAGATTCTATACCCCACCATCAGTTCAACTATATTTCCTTAGTAGTGAAATGACTCTATGAAGTGCTTAGCATGGTAAGCTAGATTGATCAAAAGTCTTCTAGTGACTGCCTGAATGACGTGTGGCATCACCAAGGTGGCCCTGGCTGGCCAGGCTGCAGGATGCACACTGCTCCATAACCTTCCCTTCTGAAGCTGTTGCAGTAAAGGAAGTAGCCCCGTTGCATCGACTCCCTCCTGTCTCCTGCACTCCCTCCAGCACCCCCATCTTCCTCTCAGTCAACTGCATAACTTATCATGGTTCCTGCTAGGGTCAGACTGCAGCCTGTGGCCAAACACCAAGTAAAATCAACCAAGTCCAGCTGAAATGGTGGACATGACCCTGCTGGCACTAAATTCCTGCCAAATGAACTACCCTATTTTTGGCCCTTCCTAATACCCTACCCTGTGAGTCAATGGCTTCTCCACACCTAGAGAATGAATTCTCTATTCCTTAGCCTGGTTTTTAGTCTCCCACCATCTTTCTACCATTCATCCTTCTGGGAAGAACTCTACCTTGGAAAAGGAAAGAACATTTAATGAAAATGACCCACACCCAGGGACGCCACTTCCTCCTGTGTCATTTGGTCCTCTCTTTCCCCAGTCTAGCTCTGCTCTTACCATCCCACCAAAAGTCTTTTCAAGGTCACAAATGTCTTCCATGTCATCTACTCCAATGCTTTGATCTTTACCCTTATTAACATCTCAGCACCATTCAACACAGCTGATCACTTCCCCCTTCCCAGCACATTTTCCCCTTGAGGCTTTCACGAGAACACAGCCTCGTGGTGCCCCTCACACCTGAGGCAGCTCCTCCACAGGTTCCTCCTCTTTTACCCAACTTCCAGCTCTGGCAAGTTTCCAAGCTGGGTCCTGGGCTGTCTTCACTTCTCTCTTTACACTCTGTCCCTCACTGATCTCATCCAGTCCAGGGCTTTAAATATAATCAATATGCTGAAACTTCCAATTAATAACTCAAGCTCCAACCTCCGCTCTGTGCTCACACACACTTCCTAGTGGACACTTCCACTTAGACATCTCACAGGCTCTCAAACAACATATCCAAAGGCAAATGCTTGATTTCCCCTTTCCCAAATCTGATCCTCTCCTTGTCCCCAATCCATCTAACCAGCTCTGCTCAAGACGGGGAGTCATCCCTGATTCCTCTGTCCCCCCACTCCTCCCCAAATCCAATTCATAAGTTAGTTCTAACACCAGTAGTTCTGACATACATCTCAAATCCATCCAATTCTCTTGGTCTCTACTACCACTGTCATCTTTGAGGGGAGCATCTAATGCCTCGCCCACCTATTATCACCTCACCTGTGTTCTGGTGACCTGGAGATTTTTCTTTGAACAATCACTACTCTCCCATTGTATGCCGCCATAGCAGACCTGCCTTCTTCAGGGTAAGCCAGACCGAGAGAGCCTATGACTCTCCCCCTTCCAACTCTGCTTCAGCCACACTGGACTCCTTTCCAATTCTTCAACACATCAAGCTCTTTCCTGGGTCAAGATCTTTGCACGTGATGGTCCCTCTGCTTGCAATACTCTTTCTCCTGCTCTTGGCATGGTCACCTCCTTCTCATCCTTCAAGTGTTGGTCTCAGTGTCACTTCCTCAGGAGGCATGGCCTGACCAGCATCTCTAGGCAGGTGCCCTCCGTTATTAGCTCTCACTGCACCCATTCATTTCCTAGCACTTACTACAATTTGTAATCATATACACTGATTTACTAGCTTATTATCTGTCTCCCTCACTAGACTGTATCCTCCCTGAGAACCTGGACTATGTCTCTTATATTCGTCAATGTAGTACCAAGCACAGTACTTGGCACACAGCGGAACTCAATAAATACTTGCTGGATGACTGACCAAACCTACTGCATGCCAGGTCTTGTGTGAGAGATTTCTATAAAAGTCCACAGATTTCTATATAAACCTTCACTCCAACCAGAGTGGTCTCTTCACACCCTGCAGAACACATACAATACTGAGTACAGTGCTAGCTCCATGTTTCTACCAACTACTTGGAATGTAGCCCTGCTCTCCCCAATCTCTTTGCATCTGCATCATTTCAAGCCCATCTCTTCAAAGCTTTACTCCCCTTTCCAAATCCTGCAGCCATCTCAACCTGCGGTTTTCTTATTTGCTTTTGTGGCAACCTGGACTTCCCCCGTCCCAACGTGTACAAACTGTCCTGAAACTGCTGGTTTTAATTCTTAATTCTCTGAGACTGTAAGTTCTAGGAGGGCACTTTTAAAACTGTGTCCCTCCTTTTCACCATTATATCCCCAGTGCCTAAGATAGGGACTGGCCCCTAATAGGTATGCAATTATTCCTCCTTAAGTGAATGAATAAATGACCTTACTCAATGAATGAGTGAGTGAATGAACCTGGAAACCTCAGCTCAGTTAGTGATCAGGTGTTCTTTCACTGTTTATTCTTTTATACAACCATATTGTAACCTTATTAAAGTCACTCATGCCCTTTTTCTTTTCTCCTACCTCCCAGAGTCCAGGCCCATTTCTTTTAATCTCTGAATCTCTTGAAGAATGCCATGTACAAAATGTGGATACATATTAAATGCTTTCTGGAAATGTGTCTGAATGTCGCATGTTCACTGCACTTGACTCATAATGTAAAAAGCAGTGTGCAGTTTCAAAAGTGAACACATCCTGTCACTGCGCGAGGGAAGAGAGCCTGAGTGCTAGAATGCAAAGGGCAAGGCTGAGTTGCTCCAGTGCCTGGGGAGACAGTGCTTCCTGGCCAGCACCCTCCCCACGATCACATGGACTGTGGAAGCCCGTCTGCTGCTACTGCTGTCTCCGAGGCCATAAACCCAGGAAGCACCCTACTCAGCAGCCCGTGGGACACTGCAGGCTTCACGACCCCTTTTTCTGCCTTCTAATTCTAGGCTACATTGAGCAGGGCTGAACAGTTGCAAAGGTCAACAAGATTATTGGAAAAGTTTTAAAATTTTTTAAAGTCAATGCTTAGTGGTGATTAGTAGTCTATTTAAAGGCAATGCATACTGGTGGTTGACTATAATAAAAGAACTCCAAAAAGCCCTCCATTCCACTTTATTCTCTGGCTTGGCTGCAAGGACCTCAGGGGAGCCCAAAGTCCGACCACACTGCCTGACTGCCTACCTTCTCCGAGTCAAGGTCTCCCAAGCAGAACTCCGTGATGCACTCGAGCAACGCACCCTAGGAAAGAGTGCAACCCCATGGGCATGCCTGCCAGGTACTGATAGTCATTTGCCTTCTTGCCTCAATTTACCCCCACCCTCCCTGAATTAAAACCAATTCAGGACCAGAGAAAACACACACTACAATCCGTTTCGTTCACTAGTCCATCTGACATGGCTGACAAGAAGCAAAGTTACTTGAAATGTCCTTTGCTACCCTTTGTTTATAAGAGACGGCTAAATATTCCTCAAATGACATGCAGTAAATAATTGGCATCCCAAACCCAAGCTTCTCTGGCAATTCTGGCTGCAAGGACTCGAGTGGGGGTAACATTTCTCTTCTCCTTAAAAGGCTGAGGGAAGCCCCATGCTGAGGCCGTTTCTCTGCCACCAGCTGTGCAGCTCAAAGAACCCCCCGATGCCACTCTGTCAGACTTGCAGCTCCCCCTCGCTTCTCTGACACACTGACACGGCCGTCAGTTATTAGGGGGTACCCAAGCTAATTGTTATGCATCTTGAGCAGAGTTCACTGAAACTGGCAGCCATAAATAACTGCCCTTTCTGGAAAACTCTGGTGGTGTGAAGCTCAGCAATAGGATGAGTGGCGTCTGCTTCATGAACTTCCACTTCAACTGGAGTCTGACCTTCATCTGGTCCCACTTCCAGCCGGAAAGTCAGCCGGGCACCACCATCACTGGAAATTACAATTTACCACTTGCTGTTTGCCTGATGCTTCACGAAGTGCTTCCAAACGCATTTTCTTATCTGCGCCTCACCACAGCTCCGTGAGGTAGGTGGCATTAGCCCTATTTTACAGATAAAGAAACTGACACCCAGCAAGGAGAAGGGCCTGTTCCAAATCCAGGTCCTCTGGCTCCAACGCCCTTGCTGCCCCTCATCTGAGTGCCAGCCTTAGGCGAGGTAATTCGAGAGCCCTCCGAGGCAGCAGTCCTGGCATCTGAGGCTAAGGCTCTCTGATTTCACCCTCTGCAGAGCCTGAGCAAGATGTTTTTTCCATCCTTAACAGGCTTGCTGCTGCCACCCAGAGGGGTAAGAGAAATAGATGTGAAATAGACGTGGGTGGGTCCAAGTGGGACCATGCCCAGGGGCAGTGGGGCTGGACAGCAACTGGTATTCTCTCCCTCCAAGGAGGAAAAGGGGTGGAGGAGAGGGTGGGGGAGAGAGGGAGTGAGAGGGCAACAAGGAGAGGGAGGGGAAGGAGGAAGGGCAGAGGGGGAGGAAAGGAGGGGAGGAGAGAGAAGAGCCAGGAGGGAGAGAAGAAGAAACCGCTGATTTGTGACATGCTGTAGATGAGACCTGAGGACAAGTGATGAGGAAACACCAATCAGCAGAGGCTGGGAACCATCCCCGGCAATCACTCAGCCTGAGATCAAGCGCTCCCTCGCAGACCTGGCTGGCAGCCAGGTCACTGTGTGTAAAACCAGGGCAGTACTACTTACACCGCCAACCTCACAGGGCGCGGCAGACCAGAATGCTGACGAGGAGGTAAAAGTACTTGGTAAACAGAGTGTCACTGGATCTCAGGGGTTGGGAGGGGCCCAGGAACTGGTCCTGGGGTCAGGTTCTTTCTGAAAGGGACCCAAGTTCACCAGTTTGCCATGTACTCTTGGAAAAGATATAAAATGATAAGATCAATTACTATAACTCATCAAGTCCTCAGAGATAACAACTAAAAAGCTGAATATATTTAAGTATAGTTCTAAAGAAAAAGATGTGCCTCAATAATTTCCATCTCTTATTGCCAAACTCTTCTCTAATGCATTTTCTTATCCCTGAAAATCAGTCAAACCCTGTCCATTAAATCCTTCCAGATACATATTTTAAAAAGTGCAGAAAAACAAAAAAGGAGTGAGATGACAAAGGAGCAAACACATCAGAAGACGGAACTCTGAGAAGCCACTGGTGCTCAGGGGCGGCAGCTACCTCCATTGATACCGGCTGTAGGCGTCCACTGACAATTGACCCCTAAGTGCGGCTCTGGGGCCCTGAGCAACCCACTGGTCTAAGTCAGGCAGCCCTGAGAGCAGTTGGCTTGCCCAAAACCTTCTACTGGTTTCGCTCCTTTCATCCATATTTTGTGGTCTCATAACTGGCCTCACCACTACCTACCCAAAAGTAAGCTCTCGTCACTGTTGCACAATCTCAGCCTTTAGAACACTGCAGCTGTCAAGAACCCTCTAGAGTAGCTGGCCCAACCCCACCACTGGTCTTTAGAGCCCAGAGAGAAGAGTGAGAGGACATGAAAAGAGGAGAAAAGTTTTCAAAGTTATGCAGTCTCTTAACTTTGGCTACGTCAATGGGACTCTCCTTGAACCCGGGTAAAATAAAATGAGAAATGAGTCAGTAAGTAATTCCGGCGTGTAATTCATCAACGCGTGCAAATCTCTCATCACTATTATTTTTTAGTTGGATCCAGTGGGCAGCCAACGGTTCAGGGCAGGAGGTCAAAGCCCAATAGCTCTGCTTCTCCCTCCTCAACGCACAGCCTTCAAAGATGAAAATGTGTCACCCACCCCACCCTCATCAATCTCACACAAAGCATTTTCAATAGAAGGTATTGGTTTGGCACTCCTGAGAGCCCAAGGGAATTCACTCCTGCCTCTGGACTTGCACATAAACCACATACACTCACAGGTTGGAGGGAGGGAGAGCAAAGTTGGAGGCTCCTCTGTGATGACCACCATAGAAGAAACAGATCACTGGAAAAATATTCCACATTCCCTCCCTTCTCCCGCTATTTAAAACAGCAAAGAAAACAGAGCTCAAAACTCAGCTTAGGGGACATGCACTATTGCTCAGATGATCTCAATCAGTGGCAGATGAGATCAAACTCAGGAGCATCTTCGTGTCAAAGCCACCGAGCCATTCAAACCTTGGGGTGTTTTTTTTTTAATTTTATTTATTTATTTTTTCCCCCAAAGCCCCAGTAGATAGTTGCACGTCATAGCTGCACATCCTTCCAGTTGCTGTATGTGGGACGCGGCCTCAGCATGGCCGGAGAAGCAGTGCGTCGGTGCGTGCCCGGGATCTGAACCCGGGCCGCCAGCAGCGGAGCGCACGCACTTAACCGCTAAGCCACGGGGCCGGCCCCCTTGGGGTGTTTATTGTGGCCTGTTGTAGGCTATGCCGATCTGAACCAGAGGCCTTTGGAGCACATCAGGCCTTCTCCACAAACAGTTTAATATGATTTGGAAAATAAGCATTGACTCCCAACAAATGGAAAATGGATGCATGTGGCTCTAGGCCACCAGGCAAATGAAATCCCACTTCCATGAGCTACACCCCAAGGTTTGAAGCTTTTAAAAATGAAGAGGGAGCGACTCCATTGTTCATTTATCCAAAGGCTGGGACTTGTGTCCCTCTGTGGTTCAAAGCACTATTTAACTATTCCTAGAGGAAGGGGAACAGGCCTCTAGGGGCCTCCCACGCACAGCCTAGGAGGAGCTACAGAGGAGCCAGACACCTACTGTTGGTCTTCATGCACATCTATCCTGCAGCACAATGTCAAAACAAGGGACAGCTGAAGAGATTTGGAACAGAATCATCGCATTTCTCATAAGAGCAACACAAAAAGGAAAACAAACATCAAATGCATTAGAGAGCTATCTATCCCTTACGTTCAGGCTCTCAAACTCTTTTCAAAGGCAGCTCAAGTAGACAGTGTTCTTGTGTGGCATCATAGCCACACTCACTTTCATAAGAACCATCTGAGATGTGGCAAATCCATTCCTCCTAACTGATCAGCCATCCAAAGGGAGATGATCCTGGGTGCCAGGGTTTCCAATTCATTAACTTTTCCCCCAACGAAGAGGTGCAGCCCGTGCAGTACCACACCCATGAGGAAGGCAGCATAAAGCACAGCCCCATCAGATGCACCCCCCTGCTCTCGGTGCTCCATACTTGTGACTCATATTCACATAGGAGCCCTCCTCCCTCCCTTGTCCCCACTTCAAATCTCATGAGAAAGTGAGAGAGCCGGGTGGAGAAGAGACCAAAGAGCCTCTGTTCATTCTTTTAAAAAATATTCCAATCGTTCATATTTAAAATTGCTTTATTATGATAACTACACTGGAGACAGCATTATAAGGCTTTCTATTTTCCTTCTTTAGGAACTTGATTTAAAAAACGAAGAAGGCTTACCCATTTTTGAAATAGAGGACATGGGCTCTCTGAAGTCCTGTTTCTAGGAAAAAACCTAGTTCTTGATCGTGGGGAGCAGGGCCAGGCTTAGGACTTCTGTTTTGAATATTAGAAAGTATGACCTAGAAGGGGAGAAAATTGGAAAACTAATCAGATCCACATCCACGCCTACTTCCTTCAAACCCTATCTCTAAGTGTGCCACACAGCTTGAAAAATCAACTTCCTTACACAAACATCGGTGCATGGGCACTGGTGTGGAAGTACAAGGATTGGAGAAGCAGAGAAAATGACTCCTACGAGACAGGGAGCAACCAAGCAACCCAGGGGCACGCATGGCCCTCCTGGCACCAAGGGCTGAGGAGTGAAGGGCGCTGACGAGTGCAGGGTGCCAGGAGAAGCATTAGAGGTGGAATAGCTCTGCCGGATGCCAGGATGTTGACAGAGAGGCTGAGTGACACAGAAGCAGGTCCCAGCAATGGGCAAAAATAGTCGTCATCCACCAGTGGCCTAGGTCGCTGATGAGCAGACTGCAGCTTCAGCCCTACACAAGCTTGATGAGCTCCAAAAAGAGCTGAGAAGTGTGGTGATTGGCACTGGCTCAGAATTAACCAGAGAGGGCAAACTCTCCAGGCTTCAAAGCTGAGGCCTGTGGTCTGGGCAGCAATCATCTATTCTTAAGGGGATTGCTGAGAAAAACAACCTAAGCTCCCTCTCGCCCAAAACCTGACAACATCTAACGAGGTTTTAAAGGTTTAAATTTTTAGCCCTGCAAGAAAGACTGCCAACTAATCAGGAGAAAGACTTGCAAGTTGAGTGGGTTATAGTGAAGTGTAAACACATATCTACTATTACAGAGACTACTCTCTCTAAACTCACAAGTCAAATAAAGCGTTTATCACCCAGAAGCTACTTGTGGCCCATTTAAAAACCATACAAGTGTTCTCCAAACACGCTGTCCACATTTGCTGAAAGTCAGCAGCTCTTCAAAGATCCAGCTGTTAGCCAAACCCAAAATATTCTAGCAGTCTTGACATGATTCTCCAAATGGAGTTGAAGAAATCGCTGGTTCTCTAACTCACGAGCTTTGGGAAAAAGAGAAGTAGAAGGCAAACAATGAATGAGATGTTGTGGAATGATATCCAGGTGGGCGACTCTTGCATTTGAACTACATCCCAGTATCTTATCAAAACTGCCTGGCTCCTTCTCAACTCAGTACTTGGCTCTGCAAGTGCTAAGAGGGAGCTGTTCCCCCTACCTCTGGGAACCGTGATTTTTGGGTCTACTGCAGGCTCCTCCCCGACCCATCCTCTGCGTGTCAGAGATGCAGAGTGCATCTAGGCACTTGTCCTTTCTCTGTTAAGCCGCTCTCAAGATGATCTCATCCATTCCTCTGAGCTTCAAACATCATCTATATGCCGCCAACTCCCAAATTTATAATCTCCAGTCCAGACTTTCTCTGTGTATTTCCAGACACACATATCCAAGTATTTCCTTGACATCTCCTCTTGGAGTTGGACTTGGAGGTCCAACACTGAAACTTTTAAAAATTATCTTTCATTTGCTTTTGAGAATAGTTTTTTAATTTTAAAAAATGCCATGATTATTTTAAAGCAAAAACAATTCAGTACTGTACAAAAACGAAAATTAAAAATCGTCTCAAAATTCCACTACACAGAAATAACCAGTTAACATTTACTGAACAATAATCCAGATAACTGTGTATACATATGTATCAAGAGGAGAGAAAGATAAAAATCATTTTACAAAAACTGAGATTGTGTTATATATGCTAGTTTTAAATTTAAAACATTACATTTAATTTTAATTAAATTTAATAGGACAAACTAAAGTGTGACCAAAGTAATCACTCAACTTCATAAAAATGTGGTTTTTTTATACACAGTTCATAAAAGGTCTCTCTAAATAGAGTTAAAAATATATCTTATATTTATTATATGTATGTATGTATATATATATGTTATGTATGTGTGTGTGTGTGTATATATATCTATATACATATAGAGAGAAAGAGAGAGAGGGAGAGAGAAAGCAGGTCACTCTTTTACCCACATATTTCAACTTTATACATGAATGGACCCATGATAATGAATGGACCCATGATAAAGATGAGGAAGTTAACATAGTCATATTATCTTCTATTTTGCCTTCTCCTCAGTCTCCTATTTTTGTTATATTACTATTTTATATTATCAAGGTTCCTAATAATTATGTTCTACCCCATAATTGTTTCGCATCAGTTCTATATTAAAATGCATTCATTGTTTCTTGAATTCTTCGTTTTGAATCAATTCTTGGTTGGTAGAATATTGCCAAAAAGGGCTCATGATGGTATAGGCCCTGAATTCTTGTGTGTTTGAGAATGTCTGTCTCTTGCCTCTTTTCCTCTAAACCTGACTGGGTATGACATTCTGGATTTCACACGTTTTCTCCCTCGGAACATGGCAGATGATACTCCAGTCTTCTGACACTGAAAGTTGCTGTGAAGAACTTAGAAGACAGCCTTACTGTTCTCCCTGTAGATGATCTGCAAAGCGCAATTCTTTTTTCCCTGAAGTCTAGATAATCTACCAGGAGTTGTTTTGCCATTCATCACTCTGTGTTGGCTGTTCTTGGAACATAGCATGAACTCTCAATCTACAAATTCAGATCTGTGGTATAAAATAATGCACTGGAGTCAGGCTGCCATTCTGGGTTCAAAGCCCAGCTCTACCACTTTGGGCAAGTCACAGCCTCTTTAAACCTCGGTTTTCTCATTGGTAAAATGGAGATGGCAACAGAACTTTTCTCTTAGCATAGTCCTATGGACTGAAGGAGATAATGAATGGACAGAATACTTAGCACAGTACACAGCAAGTGCTCAATATAGTTTTACTTTGTTGAAGAATTTCTCTTTGATTATATAATTGTATTTTTTACCTATTCCATTTTTTTTCCATTTTCTTTTTCAGGAATACTAATTGTGTGCACCATCTTGATAAATGTAGCTTTGTAGTCGAGTTTAGAGACCAGACCTTCAACTTTGTTCTTTTTCAAGACTGTTTTGGCTCTTCTGGTCCCGTGTATTTGCATTTTAATTTGTGAATCAGCTTGTCAATTTCTGCAAAAAAGGCAGCTGAGATTTTGATAGGAATTGGGTTGAATTTGTAAATCAATTTGGTGAGTATTGCCATCTCAACACATTAAGTCTTTTGATCCATTAACGTGGGATATCTGACCATTTATTTAGGTTTTCTTTCATTTCTTTAGGCAGTGACTTGTAGTTTTCAGGGTATAAATTTTGCACTTCTTTTTATTATTCCTATGTATTTTAATCTTTTTGATGCTATTATAAGTGAAATTGTTTTAATTTCATTTTAAGATTGTTCATTGCTAGTGTATACAAATAAAAGTGATTTTTGTATGTTGACCTTCTATCCTATAACCTTGCTGAAATTGTTTATTAGTTATAATAGCTTTTGTGTGTGAATTCCTTAGGATTTTCTGCATATGAGATCATTTTATCTGCAAATAGAGATAGTGTTACTTCTCCCTTTTCAATCTGGATGCCTTTTATTTCTTTTTCTTGCATAACTGCTGTGTCTAGAACCTCTACTAAACAGAAGTAGCAAGAGCAGGCACCCTTGTCTTATTCTTGATCTTAGGAGGAAAGCATCTACTCTTCCCAGTTATATATGTTGTTAGATGTGGGTTCTTCATAGGTGCCTTCTATCAGGTTGAGAATGTTAACTTCTATTCCTAGTTTGTTGAGTGTTTTTATTATGAGAGGGTGTTGGACTTTGCCAAATGCTTTCTCCGCATCTACTGAGGTGATCACTATCATGTGGTTTTTGTCCTTTATTCTATGGATATGTTGTATTATATTAATTTGATTTCCGTATGTTAAATCAACCTCGCACTCCCGAAATGAATCTCACTTGGTCATGGTGTACAATCCTTTCTATGTGTTGCTGGATTAGGTTTGCAAGTATTTTGTTGAAGATATTTGCATGTACATTCATAAGAGATAATAGTCCCATAAAACGAGTTAGGGAATGTTTTCCTCCTCTTCTATTTTCTGAAAGTTTTTATAGTATTGCTATTATTTTTTTCCTTAAACTTTTGGTAGAATTCACCAATGAAGCCTACTTGACCTGTAGTTTTCTTTATGGGAAGATTTTTAAACTATAAATTCAATTCTTTAACAGATGTGGGAATATTTGGGTTATCTGTTCCTTCTCGAGTGAGCTTTGATGGTTCGTTCATTTTCAGGGAGTTTGTCTATTTTGCATAAGTGATCAAATTTATTGGCATAAAGTTGGTCATAACTTCCCCTTACAGCCTTTTAATGTCTGTGAATCTATAGTAGTGTCTTCTCTTTTCTGGGTATTGATAATTTGTGTCTTGTCTTTTATTCTTGTTCAATCTTATTAATGGTTTATGAATTTTATTGATCTTTTCAAAGATCCATTATTGGTTTCACTGATTTTCTCTACTGTTTATCTGTTTTTTATTTCACTGATTTCTTTCTAATCTTTATTATTCCCTTTATTCTGCTTGCTTTGGCTTTAATTTGTTCTTCTTCTTCCAGTTTTGTGAGTTGGATACTTACGTCACTGATTTGAAGTTTTTCTTCCTTTCTAATATAAGCATTTAATGTTATAAATTCTTCTATATATTTTGTTTTATATCTTTTGAAGCTTTATTATTAGGTGCACACACCTTTAGGATTATAATGTCTTGTTGATGAATTGACTCTTTTTATTATGTAATATCTCCCTTTATCTCCTGTAATATTCCTTGTTCTTAACTCTGCTTTCCAATATAATACAGCTACTCTAGCTTTGTTTTGATTATTGTTTTCATGGTACATAACTTTACTTTTTGTCTACCTATATGTTAATATTTAAATAGTTTTCTTGTAAATAGTATATAGTTGTCTTGCTTTTTGTCCAATCTGAAAACCTCTGCATTTTAATTGGGGTGTTTAGACCATTTATATTTAAGGTAATGATTGACTTGATTGGAACTATCTTGCTAGTTGTTTTTTATTGTCCCATATGTTCTTTGTTCCTTTTTTCTCTTCCATTCTGCTTTTTTTTTTTAAATTGATGATTCCATTTCATTTCCATTATTGACTGGTTTTTTATGTCTTTTTTTCTTATTTTTTAGTGGTTGTCCTAGGGTTTACAATATAGCTCTTTATTTATCACACTCTATCTTCAAATAACATTATACCAATTGATATATAGTATAAACACCTTAAAACAATATACTTCCATTTCCTCCCCTATCTTTGTGCTATCGTTGTCACACATTTTACTTCTATGTTATAAATCCCACTAGTTTTGGTTTAGGCAATTATCTTTTAAAGAAATTAAAAATAAGAAAAAGTATTTTAGGGGCCAGCCCGGTGGCGTAGTGATTAAATTCGCATGCTCCGCTTCAGCAGCCTGGGGTTTCGCAGGTTCGGATCCCAGGCACAGATCTACATACCGCTTATCAAGCCATGCTATGGTGGTGTCCCACATATAAAGTAGAGGAAGATGGGCACGGATGTTAGCCCAGGGATAATCTTCCTCAGCAAAAAGAGGATTGACAACAGAGGTTACCTCAGGGCTAATCTTCCTCACCAAAAAAAAAAAGAAAAATTCTTTTATATGTACCCTTGTTGTCACCATTTATAATGATCTTCATTTCATTGTGTAGATCTATATTTTCTTCTGCTTAAAGAACTTTAACATTTTTTGTCATGCATGTCTGTTGGCAATGCATTCTCTCAACTTTTGTTTGTCCTAAAAAGACGAAAAGTATTTTGTCTTCTTTATGAAAGATGTTTCAGAATTTTTCATCCAATACTTTAAAAGTGTCTCTCCAATGTCTTCTGGCTTGCATAGTTTCTGATGATAAGTCTTCTGTAACTCTGATCTTTATTCTTCTGTGTTTAAAGTTTCTTTTTCTCCAGCTGTTTCAAGATTTTTGTCTTTGGTTTTCAACAGTTTAACTACGATGTGTCTAAGTATGTGTTTGTATTTATCCTGCTTAGAGTTCTCTGAGATTCTTGGATATGTGACTTGCTGTGTTTCAGTAATTTTGAAAAATTCTTAGCCATTTTCTCTTCAAATATTTCTTCTGTCCCAGTTTCTCTCTCCTTTCCTTCTGGGACACCAAATATGTGTATGATATTTTTCCCACAGCTCCTGGATGCTCTGTTCTGTTTTTTTCCCCACTCTTTTTTTTCCTCTTTGTGTTTCTGTCTGAATAATCTCTATTAACCTATCTTCAACAGAAAGATTTTTTTCTTAGCTATATCCAGTCTTCTAAGAAGCCATCAAAAAAGTTCTTCATGTCTTATATTGTGTTTTGTTATTTCTAGCATTTCAATTTTACTTTTTTATATATTCCATCTCTCTGCTGAAATTCCTATCTGTTCATGCATGCTGTATATCTTTTCCAGAATATCCTTTAACAAATTACTCATGGATATTTTAAAGCTCCTATTTGATAGTTCCAATACCTGGGTCATTTCTGGGTTTGGTTTTGTTTATTTCTCTTCACAATGGTTTGTTTATTCCTGTTTGTGTGTGTATGTATGTGTATCTCATACTTTTTATTTTAATGCTGATGACTGTATATAGAAAAACAGACTGAGGTAAATACTACTTACACCTGAAAATGGGTACCCCTCTTCCTTTATCAGGCTGTAAGTATGGCAGATTGAATCAATGTAGTCAGTAGTTGAGCTGGGGCTGTGTTTTGTTATTTCTATAGTTACCCCCAATGCACCACAGACTTCAAATTCCTCCAGCATTGGGCTGCTAACTTGTGCTTACTGTGGGGCCTGGGATGCTAGAGGGTTCTCCTCGGTGTTTGTATTCCACCCTCAGTTTTTGGCTGTTCCTGTATGCTTGTGTTACAGAGGGGGTCTCTCTCCATACTCATGCCCCTTTCCCGGGAGTATTCTGCTGTTGCTTGTAACTTGGTGCTGTGTTTGTTATGTGGCTGGTGGTGGGAGGGGGAAATTCTTGGTTCTCCTGGTCCAGCCTCAGTCTTAGGAAGGGTCTGTACACCCAGATCTCAGAGATGGGGCTCATCTTCAAGGATCCCTTTCTGTGCATCTCCCTCCTAGCTCCTAGAATGCCTTCCTGGGACAAGAGCCACCTAACTTCCACCCCCCACCCCCCACCCCAGGATACCTCTGAGCATGATTACACTCCTAGGAGTCCAGGCTCCACCCAAAACTGAAGTCTCTATTATCAACTCATCTTAATAAATGATGTCATCAACCCAGCTGCCCAAATCAGACATTGGGGAGCAAGCCCTGACATCTTAACACTCTCACATCTAATCTATCCCTCTTAATTATTTCTCAAATTTGTCTGTATCTTCATCTAAGCTACCAGTACTTCCTGTTAGATTTCTACAATAGGCTCCCAAATGGAGTCTCCACATCCTCTCTTGCTCCTTTATTCCCTTCCACTCTCAATAAACCGCCTGCATAACTTTTTATAACACAATCTGGATCATGTTACTCTTATCCTCTTTCTCATATCTCAGGTATCAGCTTGATTGTCACCTTCTCAGGAAGGGCCTTCCCTGACCACCTAACATAAAGCTGGCCTGCTTCTATTATTCTTTCTCACAGCATCCTATTCTATCCCTTCATTGCATTTACGAATGATTTTTTTTTACTTGATTATTGGCTATTTTCCTCCACTGTGTTGCATCCATAAAGTCAGGGGCTACATCTATTTCATTTACTAATATATATATCATAATATATATACCCAGCATCTACTGCAGTGTCTGGTGCAGGGTAAGCACTCAAAATATGTAGTAAATGAATGAATGAATAAATTTGCAAAGCCAATCAGACATGCAGAAAAAGGGCAATAAGAAAGTAATCTACTATGCATTAGGCACTATGTGGGTACACAGGCTATCTCATTTATTCCCCCACAAAAACCCACTGTTACACACTATAATCCTCTCTTTACTGAAGGGGAAACTGAGACTGCTCCATTGAGCCAGTTGCCCAAATCACATGGCTAGCAAGTCTTAGAGCTGGTGCTGACACCCAGGTCCACCTGACTCTGCAATCCAGTTTCTCCCCCTTTGTCCCATCAGTCTGTGTTTGCTTGCAGAGCAAAGTCCAAAAGACAAGAGGTCAGGGTTGCCAGTATGAAGCTTTAGGTTATAAATGGGAAGAATGGGAAAGACACAATGGGGGAGGCAGAGGGAATAATTTAGCTCAGGGTTTACTCTGAAGTCTAAGCACGTGGGTTTAATCCCTTCCTCACAAGGAGCCTCTAACACATGGGCAGGAGCATTGTTTGGCAGTGTTGAAGCCACCACTTGCTCTGTGGATAAACACTTGCCTCTGAGAAGACTGCCAACAAGTATCCTTAACAAGTGCAGCCTGCTTTTGCAAAAGCACACACCCAATGACTGAGGAAGCATGATAGCAAGGGGCAAGGGGCCAAAGATGTTAAGTCAAAAGACCCAGGTTCAAGGTCTGGTTCTGACACCCCTCACCATTTGCGGACTTAGGACAATTCCTTTGATCTCTCAGATCTTGACTGTCTTCATCTGTAAAATGGGGATAATAATATCTACCTCACATGATCGTTATGAATTGCAAACGAGAAACTTAATGAGCATATAAACATTATAATCCTTAATAGAGATATGTTAAAGAGTTACTTTCAAATAGGAACAAAATAAGAATATTTTCCACCACCTTTGTTTTTTAACATTGTTTTAGAAAGTCTGGAGATAGGGCATGAGAGAGAGATAAGATGGAAAATATTAGAAAGGAAGAAAACAACAACAACAAAAATCATTCCACTGCCATATACTCATATTCTTAGAAAAATGAAAAGAACCAACTCTCTTTTTATAGAGGAGTTCAATATTGTTGCTAATAATCCTACACAGCTATCCTTGTCAGCCTTCAACATTCAGCTCAGGCGTCATCTCTTTCAGGAGCCGTCCCTGAACTTCCACACTGGTGCAAGACCCTTCTCTGGGCTTGTAGAGTTCTCTGAGTGTCCCCACCCAGGCACTCTTCACACTGGTTATGGACCTGTGTCCTCAGGAGATCCTTTCCTAAGGACATGCTCTGTGGCTCATTCATTCTAGTGCCCCTGGTGTTAAGGACAGTGTGCAGAACATCAAAGGCACTCAATAAATGTTTGTGTAATTGAATTAAAGAATCAAAAGCATTGTTGTATGTCAAAATGCAATGAAAAAAATAAGGATCCTATTTACAAAGCAACACAAATAGAAAAGATCTGGGAATAAAATAAATCTACCAAAATCTGTAAAACAAAAAGTCTTGAAAACAGAAAGAGATATCATGGTCATAGATGAGTGAAGACTAAATATAATTCTCCAAGTTAACGTATAGAGTTAACCAAAATTCAACCAAATCCCAATAGGATTTTTCTTGAACTCAACAAAATTATTCTAAAATTCATCTAGAAGTATCAACAGAAAAGGACAAAGGATATTCTGAAAAATAAGAGGAATAAGTAGTTACTAATCCTTCAGAGGTTAAAACCCATCATACAAATACTTATTAAACATGTCATATTGGTGCAATATAAGACTAGCAGAACAAAATAGGAAAACCAGAAATTACCATTGTACCTAAAATTTTATTGAATGACTTAAAATACATGACAGAAAATATGATAAAGAGAGATAAGATCATCTTCAAGTGGCACTGAAATTTGGTAAAAACATTTAGAGTCATATCTAATATCATACACCAAAATAAATCCCAAGAAGATTTGGAAATTAAAAATTTTTTAAAAAAACATGGAAAATGGTTGAAAACTTTTCAAATCCTAGAGGAGGTTTATCCCAATATTTCAACTTTAAAACAATAAAGTAAATGTAACAAAAAAGATAATCAGATTCAACTATACACAGATTTAAAATTTATGAGCAACTTAAAAATAGAAAATTACCGATTGGGAAAACATTCAGGACAAATATGATAAAGAGTTAACACATTTATGATATAAACACTTTATTTAAATTGTAAGAAAATCACTACACTCAAAAATTGGACAGAAAGTATAAACAGACAAAAAAGAAATATAACAAAGTTAAACATAAAGTTACCATATGACCTAGTAATTCCACTCCTAAGTATATACACAAGAAAAATGAAAACCTTTGTCCACACAAAATCTTGTAAATGAATATTTATAGCAGTATTATTCATAATAGCCAAAAAGTGGAAACATTCCAAATGATGTGTTAAAATGATACATGGATAAGCACAATGTAATATATCCCTACAATGGCATATTATTTAGCAATAAAAAGAAATGATGTACTGATACATGCTGCAACATAGGATGAATCTTGAGAACATTATGCTAAGTCAAAGAAGCCAGTCGTAAAAGATCATGCATTGTGTAGTTCTATTTATACGAAATGTCCAGAAAATACAGATCTATGGAGACTGGGGAGATTGGAGGTAAATGGGGAGTGACTGCTAATAGGTACAAGGTTTCTTTTTGGGGTGACAAAAATGTTCTGAAATTAAATATTGGTGATGGTTGCACAACTCTGTGAATATATTAAAAACCATTGAATTGTACACTTGAAATGGATGAATTGTACGGTATGTGAATTATATCTCAATAATGCTATAATTTTTTTAAAAAAAAGAAAAGTAATATAACTAGTAAGCAAATAGATGGAAAAATTTCAACCTTACCGATAATGAAAGAAACGCAAACTAAAACTGCAAGGTATCATTTTCACCTAGCAAATGAGCAAAATAACTTGTATACAATAGCAACCCAGTCAAGATTGCAAAGCAACCACTATCCTCCTGTACTGCCAAAGGCAGATGTGAGTACCACTTGTAGAAAGCAATTAGACACACTATGTAGTAACAAGAATGGTAAAAATGTCTCCACTTCTGGGAATTTGCCCTTAGGAAACAATGCAGAACAGGGGGGAAAGCTTGGCGTTGCAGCATTATTTATAACAACAGCTTATCCCCAACAATAAGTTAATTATATCATAGAGGCCATCCACTTGGTGAAATATTATATAGCCATGGAAACACTTTGAAGTCTTGACATAAGGTTGAGTGAAAAATGACAGATATAAAACTCTTTAATGCTGTAAAATTATAAGGGCGAAGACTGACCGAGAATATACAAAAATTAAAATTAGCTACTGCTCTTTTC
Source organism: Ceratotherium simum simum (assembly GCF_057802395.1). Lineage (NCBI taxonomy): Eukaryota > Metazoa > Chordata > Mammalia > Perissodactyla > Rhinocerotidae > Ceratotherium > Ceratotherium simum. Next base: position 14,680,200 of record NC_141923.1, on the reverse strand, counting down.
TTGTTTCCAGATTTTTCTCACTCAGCTGTAAGTGTGTTAGCCTCCCATCTCAGTCAGTCAGATGGAAGGCTCCAAGTCGCTGCCTGGACAGTTGCTTGACAGTTTTTAAGGAAGTATTTATTCAGATGTACTACATTAAGCTTTGAACTGTAACCTGCTGCGTTGGCTTGACTGAAACGATGGGGACTGGAAAGGGGGAGGGAAGGAAGATCTGTCTTTTCTTCACTGTCCCACATTTTAAAGCCAAAAGCACAGCCACAGGGACTCCAGAGTCACACCCTGCCTTTCTCAACAGCGGCACTGGGTACTTTCCTAAGACCCAGTTTGAATTCCGGTTTGAATTCAAGACACACAGTAAACTTAATCTAATCCAGTTCGCATCCAACACTTCAGCTATGTCCCTGCAAGGTCTTCCTGGAGGGAGGACGTAATCAACTCAAGTATGACCATGCTGACTGGTGCACTCCTTGATGAACAGAGGAAATCTGGGCTGGGCCCTGCAATATTTGGGGACCAGCTGTTTCTTCTCAAAACTTCAGCACTAAACAGCCCATAAAAAGTCTACGGATGTCCCATAACTTAGCCTTAACTTCTTTTCTAAAATAAGGTGTAAAGGAATGAAAGGTCAGCAGAAGGTAAAGTTCCACCCTGGCACCGCTTCTGCTCAGGAAAGCCATAACCAGCTGGTTGGCTGATGCACGCAAAGGACAGAGACAGGATGATTTCATTTGCCAAAAGCAGGGCTCATGTTATGATAGTCAAGGATGAGGTCATCTTTATTCCTATCATTGCACCACTAGAAGCTCCTTGTGGGGCGGATAACTTTATTTACTGTTGGCATAATGCCACCATCTGAAGATAAACTAATCAAGCCCATCCTCTGTCATTTCTAATTCTATCTGCTGTAATTTGATTTATTTGATTAAATTATTCTACGTGCACAATTTTAGAGGTATCTTTTATTCCCCTTCAGAGAACAAGCTATCAGAGAAAATTAGATGTCTCTGTAACTCTAATATAACAAGGACAACACTAAGCAAATATTTAATGCACACGGCTTTCATATATTTAGACTGTCTGTGGCCCTGCCTCCCGTTTGGAACAAGCGGGGAGAATGACACATGGAAAGCTCCTAGCATACTGGCTGGAAAGCACTGGTGGCTCACTGGTTCTCTATTCCCAGACAAATCTGGCAGTATTAGCCCCACCATGAAAACGGGAAATGACTGGACCAAGGGCAAACAGTCAGGAGGGAACAGGAGTCCAGAACCCAGATGGGATACGGGGACTCCTGGCAAGATGTTGTCCCATTAGCTTCTGCACAAGAAAGGGAAAATCAAATTCTCCTGAAAAAATTACTCCCTTAACATTCCCCTAAAAATTCTTTAACATTTTAAATAAAACAGTGTGTTTATAATGGTCCAGATTTTTATCTAAATATTTGAAATCTTCTCAGGTTAGGAAAGATCCCACTGCCAGGTGACACAGGAACAGATAACAACACAAAACTAACATTTACTGGGTGCTAACCATATACTGGGAAGTACGTGGGTTAACCCATTTTATCCTCATGACAGCCTTATGGCAATTATTATTGCCGTTTTCCAGATGAGGATCCTGAGGAAGCACAGAGAGGCTGAGTATTGCCAGGATCCCAACACCAGCAGTCGCTGTACTGCTGTGCTCTGCTGCCTCTCACAGCTTAAGTTAGCCGCCTCGAGGGGAAGCCAAGGTCAGCCTCCTCTCTGAAGAGTCAGTGCCCTTCAGGAAGCAAACAAATCTAACATCACTGAACATACCCACTATCAGAGAAACTCAGAGAATGGGGTGCCTCAGAAACACGAATTGTTGGCTCCAGATGATGAAAAAACACAAGCCACAATACTCCAAACTGTCCTCAAAAGTTCTCAAATTTTATTCTTGCTGGTGAGTGAAGTTAAGAGCCAACACTAATAAATAAAATGCCAAAAGGTCCTGGCAAACAGAAGTTTCTTCGCTATAGCATGGCCAGGAAATGAGAGGAAAACCACGAATGACTGCCTCCGCCCAGCAGAACAAGTATAGGAACAGAGCATGTGGGAGTTTCTATGACCCAGAAAATCAAAGCACTGTTTACCTAAGCTTGCCCCAGTCTTTTACTTCTTTCAGATTCTATTTCCCTAACACTTCTGTTTTCAGTTTAGCATAATTCTTAAAAGTCACTTAAGTTAAAAAAATAAAGAAAAAAAAAGCCAAGCAAGTATCTTCTGCATAGTACCATTATCTGGCCTCATAAAAACCCCTGAACTTCCACCTAGCCCAGCGGTCACTTAAGGAAGGTCATTTTTCCCCTAGACTTCTCATCAATCAACAAATAATTTCTTGAGCACCTAGTACAGTCAAAACAGATGTTTGGTTCATTCAATCTCTCTCTCAATTCAGTCTCTCTAATATCCCAGCTTGCTGGATCTGGGGAGGCCCACAGTGGTTTCCTACAAAGGAAAACTGATACTGGAAAATCACAGCCAGAAATGTGCAAGCCATCTACACATCCTGAGATTGAACCCTGAGCTGAGGCTGCTTCCCCATGCTACTAAGAGCTCCCTTGGGCAAATACTTACTGAGCTCCTTCTATATAAAAAGGTGCGGGAGACTACACAGTTCTGTATTGTTTGCAGCAGCCTGGGATAATGAAGTGAGTGATCGCTGAACTAAGTGTCAGAACAGTTGAGTTCTAACCCTAGCTTTGGCCCTAACTTCCTGTGTGTCCTCCCTTTCTGGGCCTCCATTTTCTTCTCAAAGTCTAACATCCTATAATCACTGTTTCCCCAAAACCACAAAAAAATATTTCTTTTAAATACTATGATTAATTGAGTCTCTCTGGTGGTCTGGCTAAAGAAGCCAGTGGGGAACAGGTAGCTATAAACGAACACGGCAGGAAGTACATCCAGATCTGCCAATTCCCTCGTCATTAAAGATACATGTAACAGATGAACCTCCTTTCCCCCAGCCAGGAAAAGCAGCCCCAACACGATAGGGCTGAACAGTTGGAGAGTAAGGTGCAAAAAAAGAGCCCCTAATGGCAAGGGCTGTGGGCTCAATAAGAAGAGCTTAGCTGGGGTAAGCAGACTTCTCCACTGCCAAGCACTAGCTATCAAGGAGGCAGACAGTGAAAATAACGTGGATTTTAAAAGCAAGCTGCATGACCATTTCTCTAAAGATCATATCATAAATTCTCAATAACAAAAAAATTCCTTTCTCATAGCAGCCTTCTGATAGAACAACATTTTGGCAAGATGGTCGAATATCTTCCTAAATTCCCAGACATCGTGAACCATGATTTATAATCCATTCTGGTGGAGAACAGGTCCAATGCCACTCCCATTGTTCTCTCCACCTGTTCTCTGTGGCTCTCACCCTACTCTCCCTGCCCCTTAAAAGGCAATTCTGATCTTCATCACACACATCAACACACTATGAAAATATTTACAAAAAAAATTACTTCCAGTCTGTACACTTCTAAAATAATGAAAACTAACAAGATTTTGGTAGTCCCTCTCTATTCTAATCCTTAAGGAAACAGAGAACCCATAAAATTGATGGGAAACAAGACTTTGATCATTTTCAAAGTCTCACGGGATTTCTCATCATTTCAAACTATCTCACAGGATACACCTCTGGGTCTGAAGGGGGAAATATCAGTGTTAAGCCTTGGTTAGAACTCCAGGAAACTCCACTATGGGCAGAGATAACTAGGAGCTACCATTATTAGTAAAAATTAGTGACATTTACCAAGAATTCAATATGTTCCTGAATCTGGGCTAAGCATCTTTATTTACATGACCTTTTATAATCCCCACAAGAACTCCATGAAGTAGGAACTATTATTATGCTCCTTTCACAGACAGGAAAACTGAGGCAGAGAGGTGAGGAACTTAGTAAAGAGTAGAGCCAAAAGTCTTTCGGCTCTACTCTTCTAAACAGACAAGTTGCCCACACCTCGCTGGCGCCGTTCCACTTCCAACTTCCTCTGGCCGTGGGTGTGAGCTCAGGGCCTCTCGTTCCCTCCCTCTCTGCTCAGGTGGCCCTCTTGTCAGTTGCTGGTTTCATTCCACACACCATCAGCAAACCACTGATTGCTGGGAGAAAACCATCCCAGATGGTCTCAGGGGATACCCAACCTGCTCCAAGCAGGTCAGTTGAGAATCCCCAGCAGACCTTTCTCATGACCATCAAGGTAAAGCCTCCCAAACCCCAGAGGTCCACACAAGTACAAATGAAGCTCAACCCATTTTATACAGAACAAGAATAATTAGCCACTTCAGGGCACCGAGGGTATAAGCAGATGCATATTATCATTTCTGCTCTGAGGATGTTAACATGCTTCCCAAACACTGACCCATCTATTTTCACAAAGTGCCACCATCTCCTTAGCATTAAAGAAGATAAGTAAGGTTTTGCATCCAGAGGCACACAGGCTGAAGGCTTTCCAGAGGTTGACCACAGTTCTGTATGATCTGATTTGAAATTTTTTTAAATTATCAACTGGAATGAACACACAGTCCTCACTTACCTTTTCTATCTCTTGGAGGTACAGGAGTGCAATGTCCCCAGCTTTCTCATAACACGTGATAACATCCTGCTCCCGGTCCACATGGAGATTACTGGTAGAAGAGGAAATAGGCAACTTCTCTAAGCAAAGTCCTAAAAAAATCAAACATACAAAAACTGGGTGAGTTGTTTTTCCTGGGGCTTAATTTTTTAATATTGCTCTAGGGGGCCAGAAAATCTTGACAGTAGTGTTAGTGTTCTGATTTTGTTCATATTTTTCAGTTTTTTGGCTATTCTTAGTCCTTTGCATTTCCACATAAATTCTGCTTGTTAATTTCTAAAAAAAAAAAGTTGGCTAAGATTTTGATTGATATTATGCTGAATTTATAGATCAATATGGGGAGAAATGGCATCTTAACAATATCGAGTTTTCTGACCCATAAACACAGTATTTCTCTTCATTTATGTAGGTCATCTTGAACATCTCTCAGCAATGGTTTGTAGTTTTCAGTGTACATGCCTTGCAAACCTTTTCTCAGATTTACTCTTATGTATTTCATGTTTATTATGCTGTTGTAAGTGGTATTGTTTTAATTTCAATTTCCTTCTCTTCATTGTTGTATATAGAAATAAAATAGATTTTTGAATACTGATCTTGTATTCTGTAACCTTGTTAAATTCTACTTATTAGTTCTCCTACTGTTTTTGTATATTCCATCAGAATTTCTAAAGACAATCATGCTATTTGCAAATAAAGACAGTTTTACCTCTTCCTTTCCAATCTGGATGCCTTTTACTTCTATTGCCTTATTGCACTAAGAACCTCCAGCACAATGGTCAGAGCAGACATCCTTATCTCATTCCTGATCTTAGGAAGAAAGCATTCAGTCTTTCACCATTAAGTTTGATGTTAACTGTGAGTTTTTCATAGATGCCCTTTATTAAGTTGAGGAAAATCCCTTCTACACCAATTTTGCTATGAGTTTATATCAAGAACAGATGCCAGACTTTTTCAAATCCTTTTTCTGTGTCTATTGAGATAATCATATGGCTTTTTCTCTTTTACTTTTTTAATCTGGTGAATTACATTGACTGGTTTTCAAATGTTAAACCAAACTTCCTCTCCTGAGACAAACCCCATTGACCATGATGTATTATCCTTTTTTATATCATTAAATTTGATTTGTTAAAATTTTGCTTGGAATTTTTTTCATCTATGTTCATGAGGAATATTTGTCTGTAGTTTCCTTGTAATGTCTCTGTCTGGTTTTGGTATTAGGGTAAATGCTAACCTCATAAAATGACTTGAGAAGTATTTGCTCCTCTTCAATTTTCTGGAAGAGTTTGTGTAGAATTCTTATTTTGTTCTTAAATGTTTGGTAGAATTTACCAGTGAAGCCATTTGTGGAAAGCTTTTTAACTACAAATTCAATTTGTGTGATATAGGATTGTTGAGACGATCTCTTTCTTCTTACGTGAACTTTGGTAATTTCTATCTTCCATTTCTTCTGAAGTGTTAAATTTATTGATACAGTGTTATTTATAGTATTCCCTAATCCTTTTAATATCTGTAGAATCTCTAGTGATGGCACCTCTCTCATTTCTTTTTATCCTGAACAGTCTGGATAATGGTTTATCAGTTTTATTGAAATTCTCAATAAACATCTTTTGATTTCATTGATTTTGTTTTCACTGATTTTTCTCTGTTGTCTTTCTGTTTTCTATTTCACTTATGTCTGCTCTGATTTTTATTATTTCCTTTCTTGTGTGTACATTTGATTTGATTTACTCGCCCTTTTCTAGTTTGTCAGGGTGGGAACTAAAGTATAAATGTGAGACCTTTTTTCTTCCCTAATATAAGCACTTAGTTATAAATTTCTCCCTAAGTACTGCTTTAGCAGTATCCTACAAAATTTGATACGTTGTGTTTTTATTTTCATTCAGTTCACATAAATATTTTCTAAGTTAACTTTTGATTTCTTCTTTAGAAATGTGTTATTTCGTTTCCAAATACCTGGGAATTTTCCAAAATCTTTCTATTATTGATTTCTAAACTAATTCCATTATGGTCTATATAGTGAAGGGCTAAGTGGGCGTGGGATGTTCAAACTCTGCACATTCCAAAGAACTGTGCCCTTGATCAGCTCCTGGGAGAGAACTTCTAAGCCCTTGGAGTATCCTATCTGATAAGGGTATCTTTGTATATCTGGGGTCTCGGGCCACATCAGATAGCTACACTTACAGTGAGATTTATGGGCCACACTATATCAGTCTGACCTCTGGAGGGGCTGGAAACTGAATAATTAAGGTCAGTTCCATGGGCACTCCATGCCTACATAACTGACCCCCAATAAAGACCCTAGACACCAAGGCTCCAGTGAGCTTCCCTGATTGGCGATACCCCATAAGCATTGCCCCACATCATTGCTGGGAGAATTAAGTCCTGTCCATATGACCCCACTGGGAGAAGACCACTGAAAGCTTGAACCTGGTCTCTCCTGGACTCTGCCTTAAGCACCTTTTGCTTTTAATTTTAATCTGTAGCCTTTTGTTGTAATAAACTGTAACCATGAGTATAATAGCTTTTCTGAGTTCTGTGAGTCTTTCTAGTGAATCACTGACCTGAGGGTGGTCTTGGAATCCCTGAGACAGACCAGAGAACATACTTGAACCCTTCCAATTTGCTGAAACTTGTTCCTGGCCCAGAATATAGTCAATCTTGGTAAATGTTCCATTACAGTTGAAAAGAATGTGTATTCTGTTGTTGGGTGGAGTGTCATATAAATGTCAATTAGGTCAAATTGGTAGATTGTGTTCTTCCAGGGTTTTATATCCTTACTGATCATCTGTCTACTTGTTCTATCATTTATTGAAACAAGGGTATTCAAGTCTCCGAGCAGAACCGTCAGTGGTTGCTTTAGGGTTTAACTTATCCCCGTCTACTTCAAATGATATTATACCACTTCACATATAGTATAACACTGTTGCAATTGCATACTTCCATTCCTCTCTTCCCAGTCTTTATTCTCTTATTGTATACATTTTACTTTTACATAGGTTATAAATCTCACCCTACATGGTTATTATTTTTTTTTTTAAAGATTTTATTTATTTTATTTTTTGCCCCCAAAGCCCCAGTAGATAGCTGTATGCCATAGCTGCACACCCTTCTAGTTGCTGTATGTGGGACTCGGCCTCAGGATGGACAGAGAAGTGGTGCCTCGATACGCACCCGGGATCCGAACCCGGGCCGCCAGCATCGCAGTGCGCGCACTTAACCACCAAGCCATAGGGCCGGCCCATGGTTATTATTTTTATCGAAATGGCCAATTACCTTTTTTTTTTTTTTCAGATTTTTTTCCCCCCAAAGCCCCAGTAGATAGTTGTATGTCATAGTTGCACATCCTTTTAGTTGCTGTATGTGGGACGTGGCCTCAGCATGGCCAGAGAAGCGGTGCATCGGTGCGCGCCCGGGATCCGAACCTGGGCCGCCAGTAGCGGAGCGTGCACACTTAACCGCTAAGCCCCGGGGCCGGCCCATGGCCAATTATCTTTTAAAGACACTTAAATAAGAAGGAAAAACTCACATAGTCACCAACATAGCTATGATTTCCAGTGCTCTTCGTTCCTTTGTGTAGATTCGTATTTCCTTCTGGGATCATTTTCCTTCTATCTAAAGGCATTCACTCAACATTTCTTATAGTGCAGTTCAGCTGATGATCTCTTTCAGCCACTCTGTGTCTGAAAAAGGCTTTATTTGGTCTTCATTTTGAGAGACATTTTCACTGAATACGTAATTCAGGTTTGACAGTTTGCCCCACACACACACACACTCTAAAGGTGTTGCTCCACTGTATTCTTATCTGCATGGTTTCTGACAACAAATCTGCCATCACTTGTATGTTTGTTCATCTGCATGTAATGTGTCTTTTTTTTTCTGGCTGCTTTTAAGATTTTCTCTTTATTACTAGTTGTGAGCAATTTGGATTACGAAGTGCTTTGGTTTAGTTTTCTTCATGTTTCTTGTGCTTGGGCTTCATTGAGCTTTCTCGATCTGAGGGTTTATAGTTTTCATAAAATTTGAAAAACATTCAGCCATTATTTCTTCAAAATTTTTTATGTTACCCTCCACCCTCCTTAGGGGACTCCAATTACACACATATTAGGCCACTCGAGGTTGTCCCACAGTTCATTTATGCTCTTTCCACTTTTAAAAGAAAATTTTTTTCTCTCTTTTATTTTGGATAGTTTCTATTGCTATGTCTTCAAGTTCACTAATCTTTTCTTTAATGTCCAATCTGCCATTAATCACATCTAGTATGTTTTTCATCCCAGACATTGTAGTTTTCATCTCTAGAAACTTGACTTAGGTTTATTTATTTGTTTATTTTTTTTGTGAGGAAGATCAGCCCTAAGCCAACATCCATGCCAATCCTCCTCTTTTTGCTGAGGAAGACTGGTCCTGAGCTCACATCCATGCCGATCTTCCTCCACTTTATGTGGGACGCTGCCACAGCACGGCCTGACAAGCGGTGCATCGGTGCGCATCCAGGATCCAAACCCGGGCTGCCAGCAGTGGAGTGCACGCACTTAACCGCTACACCACGGGCTGGCCCCGACTTAGGTTTATTTTTATCCTCCATGTCTCTACTAAACTTTTTAAACAGAAGGAATACAGTTATAATAACTGTTTTAATGTCCCTCCAGCCCTAGATGCTCAATATTCATGCCTTTTCCACTTAGAGCCAGAGTTGTTTAAGCAGCTGCAAAAAAAAAGCAGCCTCTCTCCAGGGTGAGCTTTATTACAACCTCCTGGAGTTTTCTTTGAAGGAGAATACAAGATTAACTGAATGAATTCAATGGGAATATTAGTTGAGTTTATTTATATAAAGCACTCAACAGGGCCGGCCCCGTGGCTTAGTGGTTGGGTGCACGTGCTCCGCTGCTGGCGGCCCAGGTTCGGATCCCGGGTGCGCACCGACGCACCACTTGTCCGGCCATGCTGAGGCCGCGTCCCACATACAGCAACTAGAAGGATGTGCAACTATGATGTACAACTATCTACTGGGGCTTTGGGGGAAAAAATAAAGAAAGAAAAACAAATTTTTTTTTTAAATAAAATGATTTTCAATGTTTAAAAAAAAAAAGCACTTAACAAATGTTTGCTGTTACTATTGTTAAAATATTATCACTACCACACAAATTCTCCTAGACTCAGAAAAGAAACTGAACAAATTCACCATTTGGTAGAACAGCTCCACAACTACTCAAAAGCCAGCACTTGCTTGGAGCTTCCTAAATGTGCTTTAAGGGCTCACTTGTGCAAAATTAAAGCCACCAAAAAACAAGAAAAAGAGATAAATTGTTTCATACTCTGTCTTCTGCTTCCATGAGAAGCAACCAAATAATGTGCAAGTTGACATCAAGGATTTAACACAAAAAAGAAAAACACAAATTCTCCAGAGTGTGTCAAAGAGCCAGGAAAAAGTGAGTCTACTCTTTGGCACTTTGTACCACTGCAGGCTGGACTCTGACCACTAATGCTCATGAAGATGACCAAGGCCCTCAGGGACCTGCCAAACCCACTGAAACAAAGAAAAACCAAATCTAGTTCAATACGGTTTATCTATCATCTGTATTTTGAGTTCTGAAATATTTGAAATCCAGTCATCTAGGGCTGCAATCTGTGGCCATGCATAGTCAGTAAGATATTCAAACTAGCTACACAACTTAATCCTCCACCATGAGGAGGGACTGGTGTTTTCTGAGGGTTTGTGTTCTAATTAGGCAGGTATGTGGACACCCAAGGTCTGGGCTAGCAAAGTGGTCCTCAGCATGCAGCCCATTCTTGGGTAGGAGGCCCCTTATGGTAAATATTATTCCCTTCCTTCTCCCAAATGCTATGATAGTCATTCCATGTGCCACTAGGTCCATCTCAGAGCAATAGCAGAGTCTTCATTTACCACAGCGAATTTGTGGCTCTGCAGCTTGGTTCCAGAATATTTAGCTCTCTGTCAAAAGCTGCTTACAGGACCTCTGGACTGGACTATAAATTTTCAAGTGTCTGGGATCAGATCAACACTGTCTGAGAAGCAGAGTCCTGAGGTCACAGCCCAGATTGGCCCCCCCTTAAAATGTCAGCTGACACCTTGTCAGTTTGGAAAGTTATCATCAATCATGTTTTCAGTTACTTTCTTTTTTCCAGAAAAATGCATGACAAAAAAAGTGAAAAACAGACTTGATAAATAGCTGGTGTGACGGCAATGCCTAATAAACATCTCAATAAGATCTGCATCTCCAAAATCAAAGCTGTGTACAAAAAGGGTGGAAATTAACTGCTCCCTGACCAATCATTGAGGCCAACTTTAAAGCAGGCATGAAAAACGCAGCTGACCGTGTGCTGTGATATAAAGAACGCTGAGTAGCCTCTGGACCCCAAATTTATCTCCCTGCCACAGAAGAGAATTCCCACAGATAGGCTCACTTCTGTAAGGTCCTTTCTATGAAGGGTAACACATTTTAAATAAATTAACTATAACAAAATCATTTAGATCACACATGACTGCTCTCGATGCTTTTCCATGTGCATTAGCCTGTTTGGTCTTATCTAAGAGGTTCCATCCTCCTCCCAATCTTGTAGAAAAAGAAACAGTCTCAGAAATGTTAAATGACTTGCCTAAGGTCTGTGCAGGGGCCAGAACTGGAAAGGATAAGGAAGCCCAGGAGTCGGGGCAAATGTACCCTGCTCCAGGTAATATTCTGAAAGAGGAAATAAGGGCTGCTAAGTCTGATGCAGGGCAGAGTGCCCAAAGGAAGGTGCTCCACAGATACAGTAGACCAGTGGGACATCACAGCTGGGAGGGGGCACTGGGCAGCTGAGGAGCAGCTGAGGAGCAGCTGAGGAGCCCGGACACTTAAGAGCTCCAAGTGCTCAGCCTCCGAATGGCTCTACTTAGGCGTGACTTACAGAACATCATATGGCAACCTGGCCTCTCCACCCTTTGCTTCCTTCCACTTCAAGGTTTCATCATCTCTGAAAGGGAGCTCCATTTTATTTCCTCAAGGGCTATACATCCCTGGAGGCTTGGCTGAGGAAATGGAGAGCTACACATCTCATCACCAAAAACTCCAGTGCTCACTGAGGGGTTAACACCCCAATTGTTTCAGGACTCTCTAAATTTGAGATCCCTCTGCTGGGAGCCTGCTCTGGGTATGTAAGACTGAAAAGTTTCATTAATAATAAAGGTCCAGGGGCCAGCCCCGTGGCTTAGCGGTTGAGTGCACGTGCTCTGCTACTGGCGGCCCGGGTTCGGATCCTGGGCACGCACTGACGCACCGCTTGTCCGGCCACGCTGAGGAGGCGTCCCACATACAGCAACTAGAGGGATGTGCAACTATGACATACAACTATCTACTGGTGCCTTGGGGAGAAAAAGGGAAAAAAAAAAATAAAGGTCCATTTATCAAGGCCCCTTCACACCCAGCACTGTGCCTGGGGTTTGACAGTCATCCTTTATAATCCCCAAGGCCACTCTGCTAAGAAGGCGTTAACAGCACCTTACAGATAAGATTGAACTTGGGGTTCCATGGCTAGTAGATGATAAAGCCAAGTCTTGACCTCTGGTCTATCTGACTACAAAATCCTGCTCACAACATCCTGTCCCACTGAGCCATTGACAGCACAGTCAGTGCCTGATAACAGCAACGACAATAACGATGAATTTCAAATTGTAAAGGCAGAGAAACCGAAGTCGAAGTCGGGAGCCTTAGGGCGGTGGTTTTCTCTCCCACCAAGAGCTGCATCACTCTAGGCAATGCCCCGGATCATCGGGATCCTCGGGCCTCTCACTCCTTGTCTGTGTCATGAAGGGCTGAACTACTGAGATAACCTCTTGAGCTGTACGACTTCAGAAGACTAACAGCCAAAACAAATACTGTGATTTTTTTAATCACATTAAAATGAACAGGCAATTAATTTCTTATGAAGTAATGTAACACAATAAAAGGCTATAAAATTATATGAACAATGTACTACAACATTAGGCATTGTTTCCTCATTTATCTTAACCGCATCTCTGGAAGCCAGGCCCGGGACAAGCAGACCTGACGCTTTGCTGTAACATGACCCGCAGAGCAGTTTATAACTGCAAGTACCAGAAAAACTTATTATAATACCACGTCTCTGATAATCCAGCCTTGTGGTAAGGACTTCAAAGACAGTAAGACAACTTCCAGGGATCTCAATTTCCAAGGCTGGAAAGAAACTCGGGAAGAGATTCAAGATCCTCAAAGCAAAGTCCTGGCAAAGGCAGCCCCAGATTGCTGGTCCTACATTCTCCCCTCTAGAATGGCCAGGCGCCCACAGGTGTCCAACGTACTCAACTCAATGGGAGAACAAGCCCCTGTAAGGCTGTAGAGAGAGATGGCTAATGGAAACCACACAATGCTGGGGAGGATGGGGGGCTGGCCTAGATCTCCTGTGCCCTCCCTGTCAGTCCACAGCGTCCGTGATTTTCAGTGGTCTCTGGACTGGGAGCCACGGTTAGCACATTCTGAGTGCTTTTAGAAACTGCTGTCTTCCTTCCAGAGTCAGCACACTCTTCTTAGGAGGTGTGCATGTACATGCTTACATACACTCATATATACACACATCTCTCAGAAAAGAAGGGGATGCCAGGCCCTGAGTTAGACATTACCGGCTAGAGCAGATTATCTTCCAATGTCCCTTCCAGCTCTATGATTCTGTGAGCAAATGAGATGCTAATTCAACCTGAAATGCTCACTAAATGAGTTTGTAATTTGAATTTTTGCTCTTTAAGTCTCTACTTAGTAACCACATAATAGTAATAACATGTAGTGAGTGCTAGCTACATGTCAGACACTGTTCTGAGAGTTTGACATAATTTTTCTAACCTTCACAAGACGGAGAGAGGATTTACTGTCATCCTCATTTCATAGATGAGGGAACTGGGCCTCTGAGCCGTTAAGTAACTCACCCAAAATTACGCAACCAGTACGTGGCAGAGCTAGGACTTGAACCAGACACTGACTCCTGAGTTCTTGCTCTTAGCCTTTACATGACACTCTCCCATATGGCTGATTGACTTGTCTTTATATGGAAAGCAGTACTACATAGTGGCTAAGAACGTGGGCTCTGGAGCCAGACTCCGCAGTTCCTAACCCACAGCTGACTTTACATGTAAAATGCTATGTGCCTAGAACAGTACCTGGCACCGTAGTAAGCACTAGAAAAATAGTTACTATTGTGATTATTCTTTACATCACTATTATCTTTGGGTAACAGTAGGCCAGAACATCTCCAAGAGGAAGCATTTTATTCATTTGCTATATTATTTTTATATATTTTTGAAACAGCTTTATTGAGATATTTATATACCACGAAATTCACCTGTTTAAAGTGTACAATTCAGTGGTTTTAGTATATTCACAAAGTTGTGGAACCATCAACACTAGCTAATTCCAGAATATTTTCATCACCCCTAAAAAAATCCCATACCTATTAGCAGTTACTCCCTATTCTAGCCTCCTCCCAGACCCTGGCAAACACTAATCCACTTTCTGTCTCTAAGGATTTGCCTATTCTATAAAAATGGAATCATATAACATGTGACCTTTTGTGTCTGGCTTCTTTGACTTAGCATAATGTTTTCAAGGTTCATACCCGTTGTAGCAAGCATCAGAACTTCATTCCTTTCTTTTTAAATTGAGGTAAAATTCACACAACATAAAGTTAACCATTTTAAAGTGAACAATTCAGTGGCATTTATTACATTCACAATATTGTACAACTTCTCTCTCTCTCTAGTTCCAAACATCCCATTCCTTTTTATTGCTGAGTAATATTCCATTGCCTGGATATAAAACATTTTATTTATCCATTCATCAGCTGATGAACATTTGGGTTGTTTACACTTTTTCGATATAATGATGAATGCTGCTATGAATATTCACATACTGGCTTTTGTATAGACATATGTTTTCAATTTTCTTGGCTAGATACCTAGAATGGAATTGGTAGGTCATATGGCAATCCTACATTTTATTATATTATTTTTAATCTTTGTGCTAAAAATCACATCTGTTATCTAACTGCCAAACTGCTGGGTAAAATATTAAGACGTGAAAATACACGGACTTTTGAGTAGACACAACTGGATTCAACCTCTTGCATCTTCATTTACTAGCTCTGTGACTCTGAGCAAGCTACTCATACCTCGGAGCCTCTGTGTCCTCATCAAGCAAATGAGAATAATAGCACTTGCTCCAACTGATTATTATTGCCCCAGTGCCTGGCATAGAGCAAGGTAAGTACTTGATAAATAGTAACTACTACTATCAACAAGCACCTTTCCTGGGGGGAATGACAATCCTCCTCAATTTTTTTGAGGGATATCTGAAAAATACAGAAACTCATCGAGAAGAAAATAACGATCATTCACATTCCCACCACTCAGAATCAAGCACAGGTAACATTTTAGCACAGACCCTCAACCTTCATCATATGTGATGCCATGGAAACTTTGGTCTTGGTTCTAGTTTCTTTCCTAAGAAGAGGGGATCCCCACAGGGCAAAGTACAGCCCCTGGATGCCCCAACCACAGCAGGGAGTGAGAGCTGCCGTGAGCAGATGTCCTTTCTTCATTCCACAGACTCGCACTGAGCACCAGCTGTGTGCAGTGCTCTGGTGAGGGCTGGGCTTCCCAGAAGAGACGCGGTCTTGTCCCTGGAGAAGCTCCACCTCTAGTAAAATGGAGGACAAAGATATTTTCAAAACAACGTAAAAAGTGCAGTGACTGAGACAGACATGATACCACAGAAGAACCAAGAACAAGCGCCTCAGTGGACCTTCACCTAAGGGTCCAGCCCCCTAACTTTCTTTGGGGTCTTTGAGTCTCTGCTTGCTTCCAAAAAGAGAACCAATGAGAAGCCTACTAACACAACCAACATTAAATATGAATATGGGTCAGCGGCAATAAAAGGGCTCCTACTCTTCTTACACCACCTAAATATAAACGGGAAGCTTTGACCAGCAACCTGAGATGAGTGGCTACATGAAATACAGCCTTTAGCCTCCCACCACTTGCAGAACCGTTAAATCTAGACAGGAAGAGGCCTGGGAGATTACTGAGTCAGAGATAAACAGCCAGCAGAAGGCTTACACAGCAGATCTCCACCAGGCCAGGGCCTCACAGCTCCTCCCACTCTCACACCCCACTCCCACATTTTCTGGGTTTCCCACATTGGCAAAAGCAAGCATTCTACAAGGACTCCCCAGACCCCACGTCTACAATCCAGTGCCCTCCACTCACGGACCTTCAATAAAACTACTTTTTTCATTGTACCTAGAGGGATCGCAAGGCTTCAACAAAATGAAACACAGCTTCTCAAGGAAAAAAAACTGATCCCCTATCTTCTCTCCTCTCCTCACTCTGCAGATGAGGAAATTCATCACAGAGGGTTCATGATTTGCCCAAGGTCACAGAGTGGGTACTGGCAGAGCCCACCCTGAGCCCTATCCAATGGGCTAACTACCAGAGCAGGTCCACAGTAGGTGGGACACAGCCCCCAACACACTGGAGAACTCTTCTGTCAGGGAGGAAGCATTGCCAGTGGCTACGTGTCTGTCCTGAGCTCCGAGATACCTAGAAGGTCATGGTCATTAACAAATAACCAATTCATCAAGGTCAGGATTGGATTCTGTCATTTGGAGACTTGAACATTAATCCACCAGGAAATACTCTGGGAAAATCCTCCTTGGGCTTCTGCAGTCCTCATTACCAGGGTTTTCTGTCCATGGAAAACAGGAAGCACGTCCACTCCTGCCAAAGCTCCACTACAGAATGCATACTAGCACGCCCTTTCTCTTTTCAAGGGATCCACGCCCTGAATGCTTTCACGTACGAGACGCTGTCAGCTCCCGTGGGAGTCTCTGTAAACGTCGTCACAGAGAACAGCGCTCATCGCAGAGGTTCGGCTCCCGGCCTACGCGTAAATGCCTGCAGAAGGCACAGCTTTCTAGAAACGGCCCAGGAGTCCCTTCCGAGGCTCAACGATCCAAGGTTAATAAAGAAGGCTGGCAAGTTCACCCTTCTTCTCGGATCCCTGACCTAGCGTGGAATCTCAGAAGGATCCAAATTTCCGGGCCTCTGAGTAGTGAGGCGCCCCAGGGAGCCGCTGCCCGGGAACGGGCAGGATCCGCGCATGCGCGAGAGCCCTGCGAGAACGCGACTCCTGCGCCCCCTGGCGGCGGCGGGCGGCACGCCGCGGGAAGACCTCGGGTGACTGCTGGACCGGGTGGTGTGGTCCAAGACGGAGCTTGTAGCATGTGACTCGTTCAGAGGTCTTCTGTGAAATTCCGGTTTGGGAATGTGCCATGAATACTAAAGTACCCTACTGCTGAAATAAGAAGCCCAAGTGCTGGCTCTGCTGTGCAGGGCCTTTTCCAAGACGTCCTGCAAGGTCCACACTGGCCCTGGGGGCGGTTCAATTCAAACCAGGCACCTCACTCACAGCCCCCCAGGGGCGACTGAGCCTCCTGCAGCCCGGCCTCAGGTCTCTGCACCCGGGAGTTCCTACCCAAATGATACGCCAGCCCGGACGTACGAAGCAAGCACTTGACAGCAAAGGAGAATCAGAACTAGGGGCTGAAGCAGGGGGTCGCCCTTCACTCCTCTTAAATGGGGACTCTACCCGTTTCTCTCTCTCAAGGCTGTTGTGAGGATTAAGGGCATTAAGGGGCAAGTGCTCAGAATGGTGTTTAGAAGGAATTATTTCTAATGCTGTAATCATTAATAATTTACCACTATTATTCCAGAACCTGGCACACAGTAGGAGCTCAACATGCCTGAGTTCCTCTCCCTCTCTTGCGGGGCTGCAGTGTGCCCTGCAGGGCAGTTGCAGACCTCTGCCTGGTTCGTGGTTCAAGGCACAGAGCAGGGACGCCCAGCCAGGGCCCAGCACAGCCTCCTGCTCTGTGCATCAGCACCAACGCGACTGGGGGAGAGCCGGGAGAGTCAGCTCTGACACCCTCCTTCTCCAGAGAACAGTCTGTGCTCTGCTCCCGCCCCCAGAGAGCTCAGAGCTTTCCAAATATGGATGCTTTTTTCATTCCCCAAGCATCAGGAACATTTGGGGGAAGAACATGAACACCAGACATGGTTTGGAAATGATGGAAGCCAAGTGATGGGTGGTGGCAGAAGAGCACCGTACTGGGAGTCAGGAGTCCTGGTTTTAAAATGTTAAGTGGGAGTCTGGACCAGGTGATCTTTTATAACCTGGCCAGCTTTGTAGGAATCGAGGCCCCAAGGAGATCTTAGAAGTAGGGACCCAAATCCAAGGAGAGAAAAACAGAGCAGGTAGTATACAATGAGGGGAGAAAACTGCATTAAGGAGGCCCAAAGAGTCACTGGCTTTCAAAGAAAATGAGCCAGGGGAGATGGACTCTTCAGAGCCAAACAACCTGAAAGACAGGCCACAAACTGGGGTGATCCAACCTGAAGGTGAGTGTAGGCAGAAGAGGAGTTAGAGACAAGATTATTTGTTTTCTGTCAGGCCCAAACCAAAATCTGTTTTCATCTAAAATGCAGAAGATTTCAGAATACACTGAAAACACTGCACTTTTGCTTAAGCAACTTGCGTGTTACAAGGGGAGAGTTTATCTTCGACAGCATACCCCCAGATGCCAGGGAAAAATGTTTAAAGAACCATCCCATTGCAAGTACCCCTGTGTGACAGGCACTGTGCCTGGTGCAAATGCAGGGATGCAAAGCAAGAGCTTAGATGTGACACAGCCTCAGAGCCCACCTCAGAGCAGGCACTCACATATTTGCTGATTTAATGAATTAATGATACAATCTAGTTTGAGAGAGGCAAGTGGTAGGTGTGAAATAATTAAACAAAAGTGGAATGCCAAACTGGATGGTACTCACTATAAATAGAGAGGGAATAAGAAAAAGGAGAGATTAAAGTGGACAATGGAGCTGGAGACGTTGTCACCAAGGTGCCACCCAGGGTGGGTTCCCCCCAGGGCAAAGGAGAGGACTCCAAGTTGGAGCGAGAAGACAAGCAGAGGTGGGGAATGGGCCTGTAGGGGTAAGGGCTGGTGGGCAGGCCAGCAGGCAGCCTGGAGCAGAGTGTGGGTGAGACAGAGCAGGACACGGGCTGGCTTGGCAAGACCAGGACAGAGCCTCCAGAATCTGGGAAAATGCATGGTCATGCCTCGACTTGTTATGGTTAGCATGAGGACCTGAGCTTCAACAATAAGGAAAAAGATGACTTGGGGGTGCGGGGCAGTCCACTCTTGATAACCTCAGGGTGGATTTTTCAACGGTGTGTTAAACCTCAGACTGACTTGTCCTGACACTCAGGCCACTGTCTACTTGCTGCCTTCACCACATTTCAACTTCAACCTACTTAAGAATATAAATCTGCCCAAATGTACAAATGCTCATGTGTTTTAGGCCCTGTAAACCCCGGGGGAAAGCTCTGTCATCTGCATCCCTCCTCCCTGTCATTAGCCCAGAGCCAGGTAGAGCTCCCCTGTTACGTGCTGGGGCCTGGAGAGGGCTCCAGGCTCAGTTCTTGCCTTCCTCACTCTGTGGTCTTCTGAGTGAGTTTCAGCCACTCCTGGGCTGTAACCAAATCTGCATACAGTCAATTCCTGAATCCTGGCCAACAAACCGATAGCCTAGAAACCCTTATGCCTAGCAGCAGCCCCAGAATTAGAATGGGTCCCTGGACAGCACCCCCTTGTGGTCACAGAAATATCACCATGTTCAACTCAGACCTAGTATCTTCCCCCAACCCTCCAAGGAAAATTGGGTCCTCCTCCTGTAATTCTTATCTGGTTTAACAACATCATTCATCATCTGCACAGTGAGCTAAGCTAAAAATCTCACAGTTATCTTGATTCCTCCCTCAACCACCTTCCCACACCAACTCCCCAGCACACCTACTGTCTCCATGGCCTACTGCAACCCAGGCTTTTGCAGTATCTGTCAGGATCCAGCTAGGACAAAGGAATCACTCTAGTTCTTTCAAATAAAGGAGATTTAATGTATGGAATTGTCTACATAGGGGGTGAAACAAATGAGAAGCCAAACAGGATGGTATCGCATCCCAGAATTCTGCAACAGCTGGAGGCCACGAACATCCCTAGGGCTAAGGGAGGAGGTAGACTTACAAGATCCCAGAAGCTGGGGCTAACGGGTGGGAGATAGAACACAGCAGAAGCTCCCTGGCTGGAGCCGAAACCACAGAGGGAGGGTTTGTCTGACGGGAGCTGGAGCCACCAAAGTGATGCAGTTGCTGTGAAAGTTGTTGCCTGAAGCAGAAAGAGATAAATACACCTGGGCTTCTCTCTCTCCTTGCCCTCTAATTTCCAGCCAATGCTTTCTATTGGCCAAACCCAGGCAGAAACCAACTGACTTGGGCACCTTGGAAACAGCCTGCAGAGGTCAGGCCCCCTGAAATGCAGGAAGGCAGAGGGGAAGGACCCAAAGCCAGATCACCCCCCGCAACCAGCCTCGTTCTCCATAATCTTTAATTCCTTCTAATCTATTCTCCACTCCATGCCAGAAAGATCTTTCTTGCTTATAAACTTAATTAAGTCATTCCTCCTGCTTAAAACCTGGCAGTGGCTGGCAGTTTCCTGGCAGGAAAAAAATAGGACTCATCCACCAGGCTGATTTTGTCAATCAATTGCAAATATAGGAAGGCTACTTCCCTTACTATGACATGAATTGAATGCCAAACTGGATTTCCTACGAGTTTACTTTATGACATGGAGTGAGCTGCTACTCAAGGTACTACTATAGAGTAGTATGCCTCAAAGTCATTCACCCTGGCACTGGTAACTAGCTAAAGATCAGTCCTTTCTGACCGGGATTGTTTGCCATGATCAAGAGGATTTTAAGGGCTCCAATGAAAAGATGTCATGTAGAAGAAAGTGGAGAAGAAGTAAAGGCTATTAAAATCTATTAAAACAATAGAGTAACAAGAGATTGCATCAGTAATTTAAAAAAAAAAAAACTTCCTACAAAGAAAAGCCAAGGCTCAGATGGCTTATTGGTGAATTCTACCAAATCTTTAAAGAAGAATTAACACACTCCTTCACAAACTCTTCCAAAGAGTAGAAGAGGAGAGAATACTTCACAATTCACTCTATGATACCAGTATTACTGTGATACCAAACCAGACAAAGATATCACAAGAAAACTACACCAATATCCACTATGAATATAGATGTAAAAATTCTCAACAAAATATTAGTGCATCAAACCCAGCAACATATAAAAAGGTTTATATACCATGACCAAGTGGGACTTATCCCAGGAATGCAAGGCTGGTTTAACACAGGAAAGTCAATCAATGTAATATACCATATTAGAAGAATAAGACACAAAAATTACATGATTATCTCAGTAGAAAAAGCATTTGACAAAAATATAACACCCTTTCATGATGAAAACATTCAACAAACTAGAAAGAGAGGAGAACTTCTTCAACCTGATGAAGGCCGTTTATGAAAAACCCACAGCTAACATTGTACTTAATGGTGAACAGCTGAAAGCCTTCCGCCTAAAACAAAGATCTCTGCTCTGGTCACTTCTATGCAACATCATATTAGAGGTTCTAGCCAATGCAATGAGGCAACAAAAAGAAATAAAGGGCATCCAGATTGGAAAGGAAGAAGTAAAACTATTCTATTTAGAGACGACATGATCTTATACATAGAAAACCATGAAGAATCCACAAAAAATTATTAGAACTAATAAATGAGTGCAGCAGGGTTATAGGATAAAAGATCAACATACAAAAATCAGTTGTATTTTCTATACACTAGCAATGAACAATCTGAAAATGAAATTAAGAAAACAATTCCACTTATTATAGCATGAAAAAGAATAAATACATAGGAATAAATTTAACAAAAGGAATGTAAGACTTGTACACCAAAAACTACAAAACATTTTTGAAAGAAATTAAAGAAGACATCCCATGTTCATGAATTGGAAAACCAAATATTGTTAAGATGGAAATCCTCCCCAAATTGATCTGCAGATTCAACATAATCCTTATCAAATGCCCAGAAAGCTTGCTTTATTTATTTACTTATTCATTTATTCATTTATTTATTTATTTTTGTAATTGACCATTTGATCCTAAAATTTACATGGAAATGTAAGAGACCCAGAAAATCCAAAACAATCTTGAAAAAGTAGAAAAAGTTCCTTCCTTCCTAATCTCAAAACTTACTACAAAGCTACAGTAATAAAGACAGTGTGGTATTGGCATTGGGATAGATGTTTAGACCAATGGAACAGAATTGAGAGTTCAGAAATAAACCCTTACATTCATGTTTAATTGATTTCAACAAAGATGTCAAGACAATTCAATGGAGAAAAAATAGTATTTTCAACAAATGGTGCCGGAATAACTGGATATCCACATGCAAAAGAATAAAGTTGGACTCCTACCTCACACCACATACAAAAATTAACTCAAAGTAGATCATAGACCTAAATGTAAGAGTTAAAACTATAAAACTCTAAGAAGAAAACATCGGAGTAAATCTTTGTGACCTTGATTAGGCAGTAGTTTCTTAGATACAACACCAAAAGCACAAAAACAACAAAAGAAAAAAATAAACAAACTGAACTTGAAATTTATAACTTTTGCATTTCAAAGGACACCATCAAGAAAGTGAAAAGACAACCCACAGAATGGGAGAAAATATTTTAAAATCATTTATCTGTATATCTAGAATATATAAAGAACTATTACAACTCAATAATAAAAAGACTAATTACCCAATTAAAAAATGAGTATAAGATCTGAATAGACATTTCTCCAAAGAAGATAAACAAATGGCCAATAAACACATGAAAAACTGTTCAACTTCATTAGTCATTAGGCAAAGACAAATAAAAACCACAGTGAGCTACCACTTCACATGCACTAGGATGGCTGCATCAAAAGGACAGATGGTAAAGTGTCGACAAGGATGTAGAGAAACTGGAACCTTCATGGGTTTGGAAAACAGTTTGCAGTTCCTCAAAAAGTTAAACAGAGTTATCACATGACCCCCTAATTCCAGTCCTAAATATATACCCAAGAGAAATGAAAACATACATCCACCCTAAATTTTGTACACAAATGTTCATAGCAGCATTATTCATAATAGTCAAAAAGTGTAAACAACCCATGTTCATCAACTGACATGTGGATTAACAAAATGTGCAAAATGTGGTATATCCATACAATAGAGTATTATTCACTTGCTGCAACATGTGAGAACCCTGAAAACATTCTGCTAAGTGAAAGAAGCCAGACAGAAAACATCACATATCATACGATTCCATTTATATAAACTGTCTAGAAGAAGCAAGTCTATAACATAGAAAGTAGATTAGTGGTGTACTAGGGTAAGGGGCGGGGGGGCGGGGGCACTAATCGGGTAATGGGAAGTGACTTTTAAAGAGTACAGGTTTCTTTCTGGGGTGATAAAAATGTTCTAAAATTGGGGTAATGGTTGCACAATTCCAAATATACTAAAAACCACTGAATTGTACACTGTAAAAGTTTGCATTTTATGGTATGTGAATTACATCTCAATAAGACTGTTTTTAAAAAAAGCTATACAGCATATTTGTAATATGAAAAACTGAAACAACACAGATGTTCCATGGGCAACTGGTTCAAAAATATCCATAAGGCAGACCACTGTGCAGTCATTAAAAACTTTTCAAAAATACTTAGTGACATGGAAAAATAACTGTACATACACACACATATATACATATAATGAAAAAAGCAGAATGTAAAATAGTAGATATAGCATAATCCTAATTGTATATAAAATACTATATAAATATACCTTTATATATTTAAAATTTTATATATATCTTTAAAAGTGGTTAACCAGCTCAAGTGGCAGTATGGTGACTGATTTTATTTTCTGCTTTATATTTTCCTTTATTTTCCAAATAGCCTACACTCAACATATAACTGAAGAATAAATGTTCACTTTCAGATCAGAGGGATTCTATTCAGTGTTGGCCAGAATGAGAGGTGCTGGTCCCACACACTGCAGGCAGGAAAGCACACGGGTACAGTGGTTCTGCAGGGCAGTCAGGAAATACTTCTCTTTCAACCCAGAAACTCCACTTCTGGAAACCTCTCCTAGGGAGATCATTAAGAACAAGCACAAAGACCAGGTGAGAGGGCGTTCGTCACAGCCTTACGTGTAACAGTGAAAAGCTGAAAACAACCTACATGTCCAAAAATAGAGGCTTTTTAGTTAAATATGTTATAACTTATCCACACAATGAAATGCTGTACAGCTGGTAAAATGATGCAGAAAAGTATCTATTATCAGGAAAGTGTTTATGATCTGTGTAGCAAAGGGAAAAAGCAGGTCACAAAGCAGTATATGTGGAATAATCTCATTTTTATAAAAAAAAAATTCACACATATGATAAGTATAGAGAAGATCTGGAGGGAAACACACTAAAATGTGAACAAGGGTTACCTCTGGGTAGACTGGGTGATGGATAGCTTTATGTTCTTTTACTGGCCTGTATTTCTGATTTTTATATAATGCACATGTATTTTGTCTATATTAAGAAGAACAATAGAATAAAATTAGGGCCAGCCCTGTGGCCTAGTAGTTAATTTTGGCGTGCTCCGCTTTGGCGGCCTGGGTTTGGTTCCCAGGCATGGACCCACACCACTATCGGTGGCCATGCTGTGGTGGTGACCCACATAAAAAATAGAGGAAGATTGGCGTGGATGTTAGCTCAGAGTGAATCTTCTTCAGCAAAAAAATAAATAAATAAGATAAAATTATGGGGGAGGGGGTAGGAAGTCAACCCCAGGGACGATTAGAAGCACCACTGGCTACCCAAGCAAAGGAGCAGGATAGGCAGGGCCTTTGGGAGGTGGGGCCATGGGGAGGGTGAGACCATCACAGTCACCAGCTCCTCCCAACCTCAGGTGTATGGGAGGTCAGACTACACAAATCCCCTTCTGTTGATCTGGGAATTATATATTTCAAAGCATTTTTCCATTTTGTCTTATTCATTCTTCTCAGAGCATTATTATCCCCATTATGCAGATAAGAAAAGTGAGACTTAGATTAAATTACTTAAGAATCACAGAATAGAATCAAAGGTTCGCAGGCTATCTGACACTAGACCCTCATCAACAATATCCCCGCTCCAGATGAGAGGTCATGCTCCAACTGCAAGGCGGCTCAACAGAGCAGGAGGAATATGCATTCTGGAATCCACAGGCCTGGATTTGAACCCCACCTCACTCTTGAAATTTGGTCTCTCTGCAGGGAATGATAATCCCTATAGCACAGGATTGTTGTCTGGACGAAGTGCAATCACGCAGGTAAATGACCGAGCACCATGCCCCCTCTTTGCAGGGCTCGACGAATGCTAACCCAACATGACCCCCCACCTCTCAGGGCAGCTGAAGCCTGAGGCAGCTGTGGCTGTTAGAAAGATTTCCAGATATGGGACTAGTTTCCACTGCCCGGCTCTGGCCCCATCCCCGAGGCCAGAAAAGACAAGTTTTTCTTCCCCCAAGAGCCCTCAACATATGTGAGGCTGGAGCCTCCATCCCTGGAGACTGCTCTTCTCCAAAAAGCCCCATTCCTTCAGTGCTAACCCGACTGATGTGCTCTGGTCCCAAGGCCATCTCCAGTCCACAGTGACTCCGTCACAGAGCGGTCACCTGGCTCCTCCCCAACTGTCCCTTCGCCTCTTCCCCTGCAAGGATCGCCCCCAAGGAGAAAAGGGCATAAAGAGCTCAGGCCTCTTTGACAAGAGGGCTCCCATATAGAGGAGCCACTGCTGTGGATGTCTGTCATGGACACTCGCCCTCCCTCTGCTTCCCGTGATGGGCCCACCCCTCTTCATCACAGCCTTCATGTGAGGCCTAAGTCAGTCACAGGGCAGGTCATTGGCCACCATAACTGGATCAAGGATGGGAATGTGATCAGCCAGGGCCAACAAGACACAATGAGAATCTGGCTGAGATTTCTGAGACTTACCCCTAACAGAATCAGAGTCTGGAGCTGCTTCAGCCACCTGGAGCCTGAGACATGGGGGAAGGTGAGCTGAAAACAGAGAGAAAGCATCCACGTCTTTGAGCCCTGAATCCCGCTGCCCCTGAAGTCAGATTGGGTTGGGTTTTCTTTCACCTACAGCTGAAAGGGCCCTAACCCACAGATCTTGGCAGAACTTCAAAATGAGTCTTCAGCTTGGGTTGGGAAACACTCTCCATCTAGTGTTTCCCCCTCTGCTCTGCACATGCCCAAGGCAGGGGCTTTGGCCCCAGCATCAGAAAGACTTTTGGATGGAGTTTTAGCTGCTGACTTGGATTTGCACTTCTGCCTCCATCCTGTGAACAAAATACATTCATTCACTACATCTGCCAAGCAGCTGGCTGGGGCTAGGCAGAGCAGATGACATGGACACCCTGCCACCACTCCATCCCCTCCCCCCTCCTATGTCCCCAGCAGCCATTGCATCTCTCTCGTGGCACTCGCTCCCACTGAGCACACAAGTGGCACCAGATCTTGCCTCTACCACGCCCCTGGAGCTTCTACCAGTCTACGTTAGATGGCTCAAGAGACAAGCCCTGGCCGCCATGCCTGGGCCTGAAGCTGTCAGCTGAGCAAAGGCACCAGCTGGCCCAGAAGACTTCCACCCAAGACCTGAAGAGGGCAGGGGCCTAGGTGTGAGAGTGGACCAGCGCTGCCTACCCCCAGATGCCTCTGGCACAGATGGAGCTTGGCAAGCCAGGAGCCAACCCACCATACCCAGGTTCCCCTGGGACCAGCACACTAACATACCTAAGGATGGAGCCCACTTCAGTGATAGCCTGAGAGCCCCCACTGAACGTGTCTCCATTTTCCTGGGGGAAACTGGGGCTGCTCCTGGGAGATAATATTCTAGAATGGAACAATGAGCTTTGAAGCAGAAAAGTAAACCACCTTTCAGGAAACCCATTCCTCAAGTCACCTTGTCAGGAGCCTGGCCTCACCTTGACATACAGTGCTGTTAGAATTAGGCCCTAAGGAGAAAGAGCAGATATACCTTCATTCTCGTTTCTTTTGTATTTCATGGGGGGAACCCCGTGATTAAAGATACACAATTCCTCTGTGGTCTTCAAATGTGACAGACTTTTGGGGATATGACAATACTCAAGTCATAACCACCCAGTAGCTGAAGAATTTCCAACTCAATTTGTTTCAAGCATTTTTCGATACCACCCAGCTGCCCAGGACTGAGTAAAGTGTGGTGGAGAAACACATGAGCAACACCTGATAAAAGCCCCTCATCAGTCAACTGGGTCCCTTGTGCTGATTTATCTAAATTTTGCTCTGGTAGGAGGCCCACAGAACACAGCGAGCAACTCCCAGGTGCCTCTTCCCAAGACATTTTGTCAGTGAATGTTTTAAGTCTTCTGGCCTAAGCTGAGGTCTGTGGGTGTGCAAAGACAGTTTTCAAGCTGGGGAGAGCAAGGCTGAGATCCAAACCTTTCTGGAGACGGGTTCTGTATTTAAAGACTAGTGCTTATAAGCTTGGGGGAACAGGCAGCGCTTCTGAAAAGCCCCCCTGAGAGCTCTCTGGTCCCTCTGCACTGCCCACTGTAAAAGGGAGGTGTCTCCATTCCTTCCCTGACACTGTACCCTGAGACCTGAGACAGGATGCTCATAACACATGGCAGCCCAGAGAGAGCTCTCGGGCCAGTTTTACACGAGGAAGGCACAAAAGGATATAACATTTTCCAAAGAGAGGTCGTTACATAATTCACTTACCACGTCCCCACTGCTGTTCTTCATCACACCTGTGCTCTGAGGAGGCGAGAGGTCCATGAGCTCTGCAGACTCTAGACTAGGGGAGGCCTTAAGGGATCGGGCCCTGGCCTGCGGCCAGGAAGGAAAGTCCAGTCAGAAGAGACAAGCCCTCCTCCCTAGAACCCAATCAAGAGATGGTCTCTCCTCCTCTGCTATCTCGCCTCTTATCAGCCAATGTATTTACCATGTTCCTTATGAAGACAGAGTTGTCTGAGAGTTGTGTGAATTATTCTTGCCTGTTGAAGGAACACTACTTGAATCAACTGATCCATCCCAATGTGAATGGCTTTTTGTGACAAAACCATTAATGCGAACCCAGCTCCAAAGACCTCTAACCTTCTTGGTCAGCCCTGGGCAGGACCAGAGAAGCGCATGATGAAGTATGTCTTAGGCCCCACCTTCAGGCAATCCCCTTAGGGTAACCTCTCCACCTGCCCTGACCACTGGGTACTCCCCATCCTCCAACATCATCAACAACTTCTCCTCCCTAAGCCACACTCCAGGCCTCAAATCTGTGCTCAATCTCCCCCTAAAGATTTCCTTTTAAATGTACTGGTCCCAGGTCTCACATCCTGAGAGCCATACCCTCTGCCAGACAAAGCAAGATACACTAGGGCAACTCTCCCCTCTCCCTGTCACTGGATATCATCTGGGGCTTCTGAAGAGGTCCATCCATGTGGGGTCAAACCCAAGGGAAACAAAAGAATGAAAACAGCTACCCTTTGTTGATCTGCCGGCACGGTGCAAAGAGCTTCATATGTATTCACTCACGGCCTATAACAACCCCATACTCTAGATGCTATTATTATCTCCATTTTATAGATGGAAAAACCGAGCCCCAGTGAGGTGAAAGTAATTTGTCCAAGATCCTATTGCAAATAAGTGACAAAGCTAGAGATCAAACCTGGGCAGTCTGGCTCCAAAACCCCACGCTCTTAACCAATGCCTCAGAGGAGCAACTTCAAACCCAGGAGTGAAGGAGGAATAGAGAAAATGGAAGAGGCTCCATTAAGCTCCCCAACATCGTGCCACCTTCTCTACCTGAGCACACACAGGTCAGGCAGCTTGATGGGAAAGTTTCCTATCAAGAACCACCCCTCATCCTGGCCCTGCTCCCACTTTATTGTGTGTCATCGGGCAAGTCCCTTACCCTCTCTGGTACAGTCTCCCCCACTGGAAAATAAGACGTTTGTGTGAGAGATGACTCTGAAGGCCCCATTTAGTCTTTGGAGTCAGTTCCTCTGTGCTTGGGTACCAGGCAATCTGGAAGGGAAGTTTAATACCACACTGCTGTTTCCAGGTTCATGATTTCCCTCCTTTGGGGCACCAATCCCAAGCCTCAGGTCCTATGTGTCCCCTTCATTCACCTGAGTGCAGACTACTTCTTTCTCCCTACACCTTCCAACAGGTTCCAACTGGCTTAAGAGACCAAACTCTATGGACACGTCTAATCAGAGGCTTACATGGCCCCCAATCTCTTCTTTTTCCCAGGCGCCTGGCGGCTATGGTCCTCTAGTAACTTCTCACCAATGGAATGTCAGCAGAACTGATGTGTGTTACTTCTCTTCACCGTAGACATCTCTCTTTTCCCCTGTCTACGAGCTGCAACACACCAGCAACCCAGCTTCAGTCACAAAGATGAGGACTGCGCCCTGGCAGATGGGGAAGGAACGGTAAGCTCAGAGAACACAGATGCCCCACCAGCCCTGACCAGTTGGACTATTCCAGGAATGTTACGGGACTTCCCTCACATTGGAGCCAATGCATTTTTGTTCCCTTTGCTACCACAGGGTACATATCAAGGCTATTTATAAAGGCCATCTCTAGGAAGGCAAGCCACTTCCAGCTCCCACTGTCCTAGCTGCAGAAAGTTACCCCATGTCCAGCAGATCTAAGTCCCAAAATAGACAGTGGCCATGTGTCCGCTGTTCCCAAACCTCCCCATTTGGGAAAAGAATATCCAGGCCACTCGGTGTCCTGGAGATTTCATTTGATATCTCAAGCTGTATCCCAGAACAAAGATCTCTACTCACTTGATTAACCCAATACTACCAGAAGCTAAAGAGTTTCATCATTTCTTCTATTCCCATTCTGTTTCTCTACCTAGGTTTAAGAGATAGGAGGAAGGAGGTGGGGAGAGGCGGGGGGAGTTGAGATCCACTTAGGAGCTCCCTGATAAGGGAAATGAACTGAAATGTACCTTCTTTGGGAAAGAGATCCATGTCAGGCTCTGAATGGTGGGATGCCAGCATGCTCTTACAGGTATTCCCCATTATTGGCAGGGAATGACTCTGAATCATCGAAATATGCCCAGTATGTTACCTACAGGCAAAGAAAACGCATCTGCCCATGACAGGCTAAGAGCAAAAGCACCCGGAATCACCCAACCTACATAACAGTCATCTCAGTAGAAATCCAAGCAAGGGAATTTTTATAAATTTCCTTCAATAATTGAGTACCAATTATGTGCCATACACTGTGTTAAGTTCTGAGGATGCAAACAAACAAAACAAAGAGTTCTTCCTTTAGAGGAACTCACAGACCAGCAAGGGTGTCAGATAATGGCACAACTAATACGAATATGATTTTCACGTAATTCTAATCTACTGCTATGACACTATTGAATATGACTGACTCTGAATGGGTGAGTCTCAGAGGGCTGCAGAGAAGATAGGACATGTGGGCTTGAGGGACAGAGCTTAGAGGAAGACACCTGGGCAAGAAGGTAAGGTGGAGTAACAAGGGAGTGGGGCTGAGAAGAGGAGTATATGTACAAATCTAGAGTGTTCTCTAGTGACCTGAATGTTTTCTACCTGAGGAAACCTTACCTGGCCCAAGCGAGCTCCCATCCACCTGCCAACAGAGCAGAGTGATTAAGATCATGGGCTCTGGAGTTGAAGGCTCTTCAAATTGAGTGCCCCTTCTGCCACCCAGAAGGAGAGCTTGGGCTCTAGAAC
Source organism: Ceratotherium simum simum (assembly GCF_057802395.1). NCBI lineage: Eukaryota > Metazoa > Chordata > Mammalia > Perissodactyla > Rhinocerotidae > Ceratotherium > Ceratotherium simum. The sequence goes on along the minus strand of NC_141923.1, from coordinate 14,649,819 downwards.
CAGTCTCTGAGGTCAAGTCCTGGCTCTCCCACTTCCTACCTGTAGGACCCTGGGCAGGTTATCTAACCTCCCTGTGCCTCAGTTTTCTCATCTGTAAAATGGAAAGAATAATAGTGCCTACCTCACAGAGTGGCTGTGAAGATTGACTGAGATCCCCAAATGAAGGGCACAGTGCCTGGCACACAGTAGCCACTGATGTCATTCCTAGGAACCTCACCCAGTCTCCTTTCCCTTGTCTGTAAATCAGGAGTTGGGAGGATTAAAGAGACAGTAAAGCCAGAACATGGTGTTGGCCCACAGGAGGCTCTCAGTAACTCAATGATGTCGACTTCTGATACCCAACAGGCCAAGGCTGTGATTACCTGGCGGGCGGGAGGTGCTCCCGGCTGTGGCTGGAAGAGAAGGTGTGCGAGGTCAATGGCACTTCCAGGCTCTAGCTGAAAGCCCTGGTCAAGTCAGGGCTCAGGAAAAGCTTAGGTGACCTGTGAAAGTATGCCTAGAGCAGCATGCCAGTGGCACATGGGAGGGGCATAGGCTGGTGCATGCCCATCCAAAAGGCAGCTGAGCTCAGCTCCACCTGGTCTTGCCCTGGGGCAATGAGGGGACAGCTCTTCCCTTCTTTCCAAAGAAAGCAGAAAGCAAAGTTTTTAGCTGGATGGTTCTAATTTGAAAATGTGAGCAACTAATTCAAAAGCATTGGAAACACTGAGCCAACTAAACAAACCCTGTCTCAGGGGCCTGCAGGACAGCGGTTCACAACATTCATCTAATCCTTGTCAGCAGCCTTCCCTTGAAAATTTTCAAGGACCTTGATGAAGAAAGAAAAACCAAGAATACTCCTACACAGAGCTAGGATCAAGACCCTCTCGACCTCCTCAAAAAACTGGCCTGTCTCTGGGCATCTCCATGAATTAGAGGCCCTCCACCCTTGTGGTCCCTCCACCAAATACTTATCCTTCAAGCTAATATTTACATCATGCTCACTATGTGCCAGGCACTGTTTTAGGCATTTTACATATACTATCTCATGTAATCCTCATGACAACCCAGTGAGAGCTTGACAGATGGGGAAACTGAGGAACAAAGACATCAGGCCCTCGCATAAGGTCTCATGGCCAGCACAGCCACACGTGACAAAGGCGGGATGGACCCAGGCAGATGGTCCAGTGCTGCTGCTCACAGCCATCGCTGCATGCTGCCTCTCTCCCGGCCAACCCAGGCTCCCGGGGGCTGGGTCCTCCTGGGCGACAGGCCACTTCCTCTAGGCAAAAGCGACCCTTCCCTCTCCCTGCACAGTGTGACTCTGCGTGTGCCTACAGAAATCAGAAACCAGCCAGGGCCGGGTCTCCCAAGAGCCAGCCAGCATGTCCCAAGAGCCAAGTGTCTTAGCCCCATGGCTGGGGACCATATGTCACCCAAGGCCAGACTTGGGGACCGAATCTCCTGTCCTCCCTGCCTGCTTTGCATGGTAGCCACAAGACTAAGCTGGCAGTGCCACCTGCAAACGGTCTGCTATCACCAGGCTGCCTTAGATCCAACACTAAGACCTGAGCTCTTGGTGCTAAACAGGCCCTAGAGCCATCCCCCACCCCCAACTAGCAAACCAACTCCGGGCTACCATCCACCAGGCCCCAGGTCAATCAGGTGACTGGAAAGTGCCAGAAGCAGCTTTGCTCTCATCGCAGAATATCATTCCTGGCCCAAAGTGACACGCACACACACCTATCTCCCTTAAGCCTAAGGCACATGAGGTGGCTGAGTGAGCACGAGAGAGAGAAGAGGGCAGCTGTGTGGCACAGACCCCAGCACACTCCAAGGCTCAGACAGAGGCAAACCCAGGCCAGGCGCTCTCAGGACCCCCTGAGACAGCCTCAAAGGACTGTGCCCATTAAACCGCCAGAGTGACGGTATCTTTTCCCAACCCACAGGGATCTTCAGAAGATTAATTAGATGAAGCTGGCAGTACTCGAGGCTCCCCAGGGAACTGGGTGAATATGTCGCCCCCATCAAAAAGCTCTCGGTCTTTGTTCAACATTGCACAGGACAACCAAGTCAAACAGCTGGCAGCACACAAGTGGCCAGCTCACTGCTGTTCTGGAGGGTCAACCCACGAGGGGCCTTGGCCTCTGTGCCAGCCACAGTCAGTCACAATGCACAGTTTGCACAGTAGGTGGCAGGAAGGAGAGGAGCTGCTTCAGATGGTTCTCTTCTCACCGTGGCCTTTAAAAGTCCAACTCAAAGTGTCTCTCCTCCTCCAGGAAGCCTTCCTGGCCCTGCTGGCCTGCAGTGACCTCTCCCGCCTCTGAAAAGCTATTACCCAGGCCCGGCCTTTACCATTTGCTGCCTTGTTTGGAGCTGAGGTTTTTTTTCTGTGTGTGTGTGAGGAAGATCAGCCCTGAGCTAACATCCATGCCAATCCTCCTCTTTTTTGCTGAGGAGGACCGGCTCTGAGCTAACATCTATTGCCAATCCTCCTCATTTTTCTCCCCAAAGCCCCAGCAGATAGTTGTTTGTCATAGTTGCACATCCTTCTAGTTGCTGTATGTGGGATGCCGCCACAGCGTGGCTTGACAAGCAGTGCATCGGTGCGCGCCCAGGATCCCAACCCGGGCCGCCAGTAGCAGAGCACGCGCACTTAACCGCCAAGCCACGGGGCCGGCCCCTGGAGCTGAGATTTTAAACTATCATTCAGTATGTGCCAGGTACTGTGTCCAGTGCTTTACATAGAGTTGTGTTACTCCTCACAACTCTATCAAATGGATGTGATTAAACCCATTTCACAGATGAGGAAGCAGCAACCTGGAAAGGTCAAATCACGTGCGTGTCCTGCCTCTCTGTCATTTCCATGGATTGTGTTCTCTCACATTAGATGACAAACTCCTTCCTGGCCATCAGGGTGATGTTGCCTTTCCCTTCTATCCCCTAAACCCCTAGGCACACAGTTAAACACTGGATGACTGACTGTCACAGGGACTGCCATATATAGCAACACTTAGCCTTAATTAACCCAGAGGCGGCATTAATGAATAAAAATGTGCTCAGCCACGTGGCCAATTGGTCACGTGACAAGAATCCCTGTATGTGCTGTACAGCATCTTAATTACCAAGAAAAGTCCTTGCACATTAATTACCAGGAAACTTGGCCGAAATGTTTTTCCTTCATTCCCTTCACTGATAACTGAAGAACTGACACTCTGAGGAAACACCGTGTTTCTGGGCTTAAAATTATCCAACGCGTGCAGTGGGGCCGACCCCAGTGGCCTTGCTGGGAGTTGCCAGGGTTAAGCACCAGCCAAGGGCACAGGGGTGAACTGTAGGCTCCAGGCAGGCTCTGCTGGCTCCAAAGAGCGTGACCCCGGGGGACACCCTCCGCGGGAGAGAGGGCGCAGGCTCACCTTTGGTGGCGTAGGCTTCTGCAATCATCCGCAGCCTGTAAGGAGGGACAGCAGTCAGCGGCAAGTCATCGAGGCCCACCCGGGCGTAAATGTTGAGAGCTTCTTTATAATCTCCTTCCACGTAATTCAACTTGGCCATGATCAGATTGGATTCTTGTAGGAATTCTGACTAGAAGGAAAAGGAGAGAAAACAACATTTTCCTACGATATTATGTGCGATGCTCTCTCAGGGCCCAGCCACCTGCTGCTGCAAAGCCCGGTGGCTCTGCACACAAAAACGTGTGCACAAATGTTCACAGCAGGATTGTTCACAAGAGCCCCAAAGTGGAAACAACTCAAAAGTCTGTCCATCAACTGATGAGTGGGTAAGCATAACGTGGTCTGGCCACAATGGAATATTATTCAGCCATAATAAAGAAGTACTGACCCATGCTACCACATGGGTGAACCACAAAAACACTGTGCCAGGTGAAAAAGTCAGTCACAACAAGCTACATATTGTATGCTTCCATTCATACGAAATGGCCAGAATGGTCAAATCTACAGAGGCAGAAAGTAGATTAGCGTTCGCCTAGGGCTGGGAGGATGAGGGAATGGGAGGAGACCGCTAATGGTTATGGGTGTATTTTTGGGGTGATGAAAAATGTTCTAAAATTGAGGTAATGGTTGCACAACTCTGTGAATATACTAAAAACCATTGAATTGTACACTTTAAATGGGTAAATTATATGGCATGTGAATTATATTTCAATAAAGCTGCTGCAAAACAAAAACCCTGAGGCTCCCCTCAGGCCCTTGAGCTGGGCTGGGCCAAGAATGAAAGGAATGCTTTATGAACAAAACGTATAAGCACCTGCCTCAAAGAAGGACATCCTGCTGGGTCCTGCCCACCGTACTGGGGGTGGACCCCACGCCTGTAACCCAAATAACTCGAGGAGGGAGGCTTTCTAAATTGGTGCAAAATCAAGACTTGCCGTCTTTCCAGGGGTGACCTTTTCTCACCGAGCCATTCCAGCTCGTTAAGGTGACTGACCCCTGGTCCCCTCCCCAGAGGCTGCAAGCTCTAACAGTCCTGTGACGGGCTCTCCTTCCTCTCCAGTCAGGAGAGGTTGGCTTCCGCAGTCCACACCCGCCAGCCTCACCCTCTCCCCTTCTCCCACCCCGCGCTCATCAGCAGCGAAGAAGAGGCAACCCAGCCATCTATATAAGGAAACAGACTTATCAGCCTCTCCAGGCCTTCTCCCTGGAACCCAAGCTATACAAGGCTAGAGTTTTCAGTTTATGGAAGCACGCCAGGGAGCTGCACTGTTCTGTAATCTATAGCTATGACGGGCTGGGCCACCCCTAGGTAACCAGCCAGAACATGGCGAAGCAGCTAGTTGATTCAAGGTGGCCAGCTTCCAGGCATCTCTTGAAAGGGAGCAGGGGCAACAGGCAGCACTGGGGAGGATGGCAGAACGGGCAGAGAGGACTGCAGGGAACAACAAGGTTTTATGAGTGGCCTAAGGGAGAAGCAGCAGCGCAAGAAATGAGAATTGTATTTGCAAATAAAAATCCAAGCAGACTTAAGAAAAAAAGAGTTGTGAGAAAAAGCACCCACCACAGGGGTTCTTTACCCGGCTGGGGACAGGGCAGGCTTGGGTATTTTGAAAAGGCTTCCCTCCTTCCGCCAGGCCTCCAGCACCGAGAACCATGGGCTTAAAAGCAAACTGAAGGGGGAGGAGGAGGGGAGTTAGTGTTTGGTTCTGGAGATGGATGGTGATGACGGTTACACCACAATGTGAATATACTTAATGACACAGAACTGTACACTTAAAAATGGTTATAACGGTAAATTTAATGTATATTTTATTACAAGAAAAAACAGTTCAAAAAATTTTTTAAATTAAAAAAAAAGCAAACTGAAGGGCCAGATGGAAAATATGCAGGAGTCTGAAGAAAATGACAAGTGTAGAGGCACAGTATGGACGCAATGGGAGAGCCTTGCTGGGCAAGTCTGATCTGCGGCCTCGAGCACAGGAGGAAACAGCTCGGCCAAGGCCACTGGGCTGCGGGTGGGGGGAGAACAGCTCCGGCACGGTGCCCGCGCCACCTTGCTCACGATAAGCAGTTTTCTTGACTTGAATCAGAAGCAGGTCTCCTGACTCGTAGTCCAGGCTCTTTCTGCCACACCACACTGCTCCCTTGCTCTGGCCCTTCCAGCCTCAATCCACTTGTGTTTGCACAATATCTGTCTGCACAGGGCTTTAGTGAGCTCCCAGCCAGAAGACACACTGACTTCAGGTCAAGAAGAGAAGAAGTTTCCCATTAGCCAGTGTACTGGGCCAGCACACCCATGCAAAAGCTGTGACTTTGGAACATTCTTTATAAAGTTGAGGAAGCTAAAAAATGGAAATAGGAGAAAAATTTTCCAGGTAGAACCAATAAAACTGCAGTAAATGACATGTATCTAGCACTGTGTAGTTGTGAAAGAACTCTCACATCTGAGCCCCAAAACAACCCTGAGCTAAGTTTACTTACAGACAAGAAATGTGAAGCTCAGAGAGGTTAAATAACTTCCCCAAATCACACAGCTTATAAGTCCAGAACTAGAATGCAAACTCAGGAATTCTAACTTGAAATTCAACGTTCTTACTACCGCTTTGGGTTATAGAGGATGGAGCGCAAAAACTACCAGCTCCTGGTAAAATAAAAGGTTAATTTTTTCAAAATGAAGTTAGAGGGGTTAGGAGTGGGAAAGAAACTAGCCTTTCTCCCCTGACACACAGTCACACCCTCACACCTCCTGGAGGGACACTTGAGTCTGACTGGCTGTCACTGAGAGCTGTGGCCCCATGTGCCCATTGTCCCTCCACCCTTTCCCACTGATCAAGACCCACTAGTGTCATGGAGACAACTGGTCTCTACCTTTGGAGGAAAGTGTAGCAATGCCCTTTGAAAGAAACTGAACAGGGAAGAGAAAATACTTGGTTTTTAAAGCCTGAAATGCAGCATCACGTCCTTCAGAACGTGGGCTTCCTATGTTAAAGTGATGCTCTCACGCCAGCCTCTGAGGGGCCACCGGGGGCTGCATCCAGGGGAGACAAACATACACAAAGGAGGCTCTCTGTCAGGGTTTCCAGAAGCCTGTGGCTACATAACAGACAGACACTAACACTAACATTCAAATGTTGAGCAGTCTTGCCAATCCAAGCCCTCAATTCCACCAGGGCCAAGGAGGTGACCAGATGACAAAGAGGAAGGACATCTCAGAATGGAAGCTCACAGGCTTGGAATATGTAGGAGCTGGGAGGGTCCAAGCTTACCCTCCAATAGCCCATCCCATTCAAACCTACAGAAACTAAGCCCCAGAGAGGGAAGTGACCTCCTCGGGGTTGCACAGCAATTTGGGAATAGGCACGAGTTTCCAATACAGATACGAAAGGTAAAGCCAAGGAAAACATGGCTTCTCTGGGGGAAATGTACACAAGCAGGAAGTCCAAGGAAGTAGCCCCAGAGGATTCTGAGACAGGAAGAAAGGAAAACGAAAGAGAAATCATCAAGGTTAAAAGGTCAGAGATACAACTCAATAACAACAACAAAACCAACCCAATTGAAAAATGGGCAAAGAACTTGAATAGACATTTCTCCAAAGAAGATATACAAATGGCCAATAAGCACATGAAAAGATGCTCAATTAATCGTTAGGGAAATGCAAATCAAAACTACCATGAAATACCACTTCAAAACTATTAGGATGGCTGCTATCCAAAAAAAAAAAACAGAAAATAAAATTTAAAATGCTGGCAAAGATTAGGGGCTGGCCTGGTGGCATAGTGGTTAAGTTCGTGCGTTCCACTTCTGGTGGCCCAAGGTTCACAGGTTCGGATCCCGGGCACGGACCTATGCACTGCTCATCAAGCCATGCTGTGGCGGTGTCCCATATAAAGCAGAGGAAGATGGGCACGGATGTTAGCCCAGGGCCAGTCTTCCTCAGCAAAAAAGAGGAAGACTGGCAACTGGTGTTAGCTCAGGGCTAATCTTCCTCACAAAAAAAAAAAAAAAAAAAAAAGCTGGCAAGGATGTGGAGAAATTGGAACCCTGTGCACTGCTGGTGAGAATGTTAAGTGGTGCAGCTGCTACGGAAAATAGTATGGTGGTTCCTCAAAATATTAAACATAGAATTACCATATGATTTAGCAATTCCACTTCTAGGCATATACCCAAAAGAATTGAGGGCAGGATCTCGAAGAGATATTTGTAAACCCACATTCATAGCAGCATTATTCACAAGAGGCAAAAGATAAAAGCAACCTAAGTGTCCATTGACAGATGAAAGGAAAAACAAAATGTGGTACATACATACATACAGTGGAATAATAGCCTTAAAAAGGAAGGAAAATCTGACACATGCCACAACATAGATGAGCCTTAAGGACATTATGCTAATGAAATAAGCGAGTCACAAAAAGAAAAATACTGTATGATTCCACTTATATAAGGTACTTAGACCAGTCAAAATCATAGAGACAGAACATAGAATGGTGGTCGCTGGGGCTGGGGGGAGGGGAGAATGAGGAGTTACTAATGGGCACAGAGTTGCAGTTTTGCAAGATGAAACAGTTCTGGAGACGGATGGTGGTGCTGGCTGCACAATACTGTGAATGTACTTAATGCCACTGAACTTATACACTTATAAATGGCCAAATGGTAAACTGTAAGTTATGTACCTTTTATCACAATTGAAAGAAAGAAAGAAGGAAGGAGGAAGGGAGGGAAGGAAGAAGAAAAAGTCAGAGCTTCAAAAGTTCACTGAAGACTGCCCATCCTCAATAGAAAATACATCCTAAAAACAAAGGAGCCTTCTAAAGAAGCTGATGGAAATGGGACTTCAGGAAAGCAGTAAGAGCCAGAGAGAGTAAGTGAGCTCACGGGGTGGGTGGGGAGGGGGCCAGGGAAGCGAAGGCGAGATGAAAGGGGATTCAAAAGAAGCAGGAAAGGAAAGCCATGTGAGAGGGAAAGCTGAGTATCAATAGAGACTAGAAAACAGGCTAGATGAATAGAAGGGCAGCGCTGAAGGTCTCCTGTGCCCTGAGGATTAGGGTCATTGCTCAGGGAAGGGCTGTCCTGGTTCCCTCCCACACAAAGCTACCAGGCCTGCTGTCCTCAGCGTGAAACCCCACATGGCTCTGGGCCAGAGCAGCCTGGGACATTCACAAGCCATGTATTTTAGGCAGGAAATTGTGCGCTAAGTGATACTCCTGATTCACTTCTCTCTTTTCTAGAGTGGGACAAGATATCAGGTTGAGCTCTGCGCTACATACAACAGCTTTATTCCAAGCACCTGGCGAAGATTAGTGCCATTTTTCAAGAGAATGTCTCACTAAAGACTCTCAGTAGAGAGACCTTATTGGACCCCACAGCCAGCCTAGAGGCTGACACAGTCACACAGAGAGCTAGCCTGCTTCTGAGAAGACAAGACATGGCAGTGTGCAGATGTGCTCTGAACATCGCCCAGTTCATCACTGGGCATCCTTCCAACCACACACTGCCCTGAGGAGGTGGAGCCAGCATCTCCCCACTGTCCCCCCTCATCCCCCAGACCCATGCTACCTTGAGGTTCCCTCGGTCCAGGGCGGCGGTCAGATGCTTGCGGACCTCAGTCAGCTGGGGCCTGGGGCCTCGGGGACTGGCCCCCTGCCGCAGGGGGTGTTCCTTCAGGTACTGCTCCAGCTTCGACTCCCCAAGGAGGAGTTCTGCCATGTCATCTACAAAGAACAAAGTGAGAAGCTAAATGGGAGCCAGGAATGGTCTGTGTGCTGGGAAGCCCCAAGGACTTCAGAACCACACCCTGCTCCATGCCCCCAGCAAGGCCCTTCTGGAACTTCATGACCTTGGATGGAGTCTAAGTAGGCACCATCTTACAGTGAATTCAGTTCATTAGTAAAGAACATTCCAGTAGTATGTACTCAAACAGCCAGTGGCTGAAGCATTCAGTCATTCCTTTGTCACACATTTATTGAATCTAGAAAGATGGATACATATTAACACGGAGAGAGCTCAAGTTCAGTAGAAAAAACACAAAGATGTCTTATGTTTTATTCCGTATAATCTTTACAAAACACATACAAAACCCAAATACTATATATTTTCCAAAAGTGATTCAGTGAAATCTCCTAGCTTTTTTGTGTTCTATGGCCTTATACACGGATATGAGCTGATGAAATATCTTGTACTATCAGATTCTTAGAAAGAATTTGTGTCAAAATGACCTCAATGCATGCAATCGGTTTCTGCCTAAAAATCAAACCTATACAGACACTGATACTTGGGAATGTTCGTATGGAGGTTTTACTCCTAAGAGTATGCTACTTACAGTTATAACTTTGTTAATGTCTGTGTTGGCTTGTTAATTAGAATAAAAAGTTCACTCCAGGAGCAGCTCTGTGGAATCCACTCATCTAGATATTCTGAATAAACCCAGAACAATTCACACACCAGCCTGAGCATGGTCTATTTTTTCTGTGATGGGACAGAACATAATTGTATTAAAATATAAGAGCAGTTTTAAAAGGTCTGGAAGGATATACCTCAAATCCATGATTGCAGTGACCGCTGGGGGCAGGAGAGGGGGACCTCAGCTGGCGTTAGTGGCCAAAATGGACTTGAGCTTTATCTTTAATATTCCAGTCCCAGAAAAGGGAACAGATTTGCCTATTATTTGTGCAATCTAAAATTAACTCAAAAAATAATCACGGACGACCCACTGCGATTCTGGGTGGTAGGTCCATTGAAGGCCGAGAGCTATAACAAGAGGCTTTCCAAGTCCTCTGGCCAGTGACCTACAGCTGCCGAATCTGTAGTTCTCAGCAGCGCCTTTGTCTGTGAACTGGGAAGCCTAAAACAATCTTTTAGAGTTGAGACCAGGGTCCTGGGAGGAGCCAAGCAACACCAACACAGGGCTGAGTTAAGTTATTGAACACAAGGGTTCTGCAGTTGTCCAAGAAGAAAAAGCAAGTCGCCTACCAGATGAGAACATCAGGCGGGACCCACAGCAGCGTTCCACACCAGAAGACAAGGAAGGAAGTGATGTCTGCAGAGGGCACAGGCACACAAAGCATAACGCAAGTGGACCGGACCCAGCCACAATACCAGTCAGGTACGTCAGGGACGAAGGCGACAAGCAGCATCCTCCCAGGAGCACGAGCCCTTCTTCAGAAAGAAATCCAGCTAATCAAGAACTGCAGGACTCAAGGATGAAGGACGTGTAGGCAAAGGCCTGACTGAGTATCAGAGCGTTGACATACAGAACACTAAACGCTACAGAACTACAGTCACAGAACAGGATATGACGTCATAAACCAACACAATGCAAAAGCAATAATATATCAAAAATTGGGAGGCGCTTCAGAGGGCCATGTCCTCATCTTTCAAAAAACTGTAATATATGTTTAAAGAAAAAAAAACATGATTCTAATCTTTTTTAAATTTTATCAGACTCAGGAAATGATGTCATGTGGTGAAGCGTTTATTTGGAGCTCAAGGATTCCTTTAGATTCCCTTTGGTTTCTTTTTTCCCATTAGTACTTATTAACACTTTATTTTTTAAATAGAGCACAACTGTCCAATAGAAATATATGCAAGTCACAGGTTATTTTTAAAGTTTTAGGAGCTATATTAAAAAAGAAAAAAGTAACAGGTGAAATTAATTTTAATAATATATTTTATTTAACTTAATATATCCAAAATATTATCAGTTTAATAAGTAATCAATATTTTTAAATTATTGAGATATTTTACATTCTTTTTTCATATTAAGTTTTCCCAATTTAGTGTGTACTTTACACTTATAGCACATCTCAATTCAAACCTGCCCCATTTCAAGTGGTCCAGAGCTACACCAGGCTGGTGGCTATCGTATGGGACAGGAGTATGACCACTGTTGATAAATGTACATCTGTTTATCTTTATATCTGTCCATGTCCCTAGAAAGATGTCTAGGATGAGTATTACTTAAGAGTAAATGATAGAAATTTGTAAATGATAGGATTTGGGATAATTTTTTAACTCTCATCTTTGTCATTTGAATTACTTTTATTGAACAGAATCATTTTATATTACTTTTAGAAAAAACTGTAACTCTTCTTTAACAATTGGAAGTATATATGCAGGGACATTAATAGTGGTTACTTCTGAGTAGTGAGACTATCAGTATACACTGAATTTCCTTTCAGTATATTTTAAATTTCCAAAAAATAAAATGGGATTCAGGGTCCTAGATTTAAATCCCAGTTTGTCACTGTGACTTTGGCCCTAGAATTGAACCTCAGGGCTTTGGGGGGCAATTCTAAGAAAGCCCCTCTGTATGCCTGAGCTGAGGACTCCTCTCTCCCCATTATTCCACATTATTCCACATTATTCCCCGCCCCTCCGCTCACCTCCCTGCTGCGGGCTCCTCTGACCTTGCATCTGGAAAGGGCTGCCCTGAGCAGCATCCTACCACAAGAAAGGACCATAGATCAGGACTTCTGCTCCCTCTTTCTGGCTGTGGGACAGGGGGCATATTACTTACTCTCTTGAAGCATCAATTCCCCATTTATAAAATGGGGACAATACCACAACCACAGCAAAACTGTGGAGTTGAGCTAATGAGTTCTCGGGGGGAAACGCTGTGACCTGGAGTGACCACACCTCTCAACTGTGCCTTACAGGATGAGTAGGATCTGGACTAGCAAACAATACAGGGAAGGGCAAACCAGGCTGGGGGAGCATAAGAAAGGTGCAAAGGCAAGGGAAGTATGTTGAACCGAGTGGCCGGGGAGTGGGGTGGGGGTGAGTGAGAAAACGAGCACGGAGACTCAGCCGAGAGCAGAAAGTGGGGATTTAATGGTTCTCTCTCCCCCCGCCTCCCTACTCAGCCCCACCACCACAGGATGACTTCCAAATCCCTTGGCATGGAAAACAGGTCCTGGTCAAGTTCTCTGCATGCACGTGCCAGCCCGGTCCACTCCTCCAAGCCTTTGGAATGCTCTGGAATGCTGAGAGCACCATTCAGCATTACTTGGTAAACACCTACTAATCTTTCAAGCACCACTGATCTCTCCCCACTTATGCCCCATCCCAAGCCACCACCAGCTGCCCCAGGAACCTCGAGCACCCTAACCTAGGTGTTTATATATCTGTCTGCCCCTTCTAGACTGCGAGGAGAGGCATGAAGGAAGCACCTGTGTGTTCTTTATTTTTGAGTCCCAGGGCGGAACACAACACCTGGCACAGAGTCAGTGCTCGATAAATGGTGAATTAACTCAACAACAGGCCGAGGCACTTGGACTGCACGCGCCACAGTTTTGCCAGAATCTGCCAGTTGTCCCCAAATATTCATTCTCCCCTTCTTCCTTTATATTAGAACCCCCAAGTTTTATCAGTGCACACAGCTGCTGGGTGCAAGACTGTAACTCCCCAGGCGCCCTGGGAGCTAGATGCTGCCATGTGACTAAGCTATGGCCAACAGGATGCCAGCAGAAGTGTTACATGCAGCTTCCGGGCTGTGCCCTTAGAGGGAACGGGCTTGCCCTCCAGCTCCTCTTCACCCTACCCCACCAGCTGGAATGTGGCTGTGCTGATGGAAAATGGCCCATCCATCCTAGATCATGAGATGGAAGCCATCTACTGAGGACGGCAGAGCAACACAACATAAGGAGCCTTGTCTCCAACACCCAGGAGCTGCCGCCAAGCCCTGGGCTGTTGATGATCAATTATTACATGAGAGAGAAACATTAACTTCTACCTTATTCTTGCTTAAGTCACTGTTATTCTGACCTTTGTCACACGGGCCAAACTGGTATCCTAACTAGATCTCCCAGACACGAGACAGGCTTCAAGTTGAGAACCACTGTCTGAGAACTCCTTACCAACACCCATCCTGGGTTCACTTGTTTCTAAACAGAATTCCGCAGAACCCAACTGAGAGCTTAGGTAAAACTCCCAGACTCTTCACCTCTTCTATTTCATTGGTTTTACATCCTGGGCTTGCAAAAACGTGTAAGGGCCACATAGTTAAAGAGCAGTGTAAAAACCACCACTCTTGTGTTATGTGGGATTTATGTCCTTTAGTTCATTGATCTCCTGACACTGGGGGAACACACAGAGTCTTCCTGCCAACGTGTGGAGAGAGCCCGGCTCTATCGGGAACAACCGGGAGGGCCCTGGGAAAGGCTCAGCTGAGAGGAAGAGGCTTTCCTCAGAATTAGAAGACATGGTCCTTCCCGCAGGGAGGTTCTAGTCCTTCAGGACGATTCGACACGATGCAGCTCTCATGGAGATGTGTACAGGCCTGGATGGGCGGAAAGAAGGAGACAAAGCCTTCCCCCAAAATGTGACAGGTATATGTTTGCAAGGTGGAAAATGTGGGGAGAGGCATTCAGGCAGAAGGAACAGAATATGCAAAGGCATGACACAGCCTAGTTGTTTGGGGAACGCCCAGTAGTCTGTTAGAGCTGAACCATGAAGCACAGGGAGAGGACGAGGGGAACCATCAGGGGAGTTTCCTGCCAGGTAGGCAAGGATCAGCTCCTCAGTTCTTCTGGAAGGAGGTGCACACTCCAAGTAAAGAGCTTACAATCTAATTTGAAATTTAGCATAACGGCTACAAAATCATTTTTTAAATTTTTCAAATTTTTAGGCTCCAATTAATCTCCCAAGCAAACTATGTTTTCTTTGTTCCTCTTCAGTAAAAGTGACTTCCCTGCCACTCACTCTCCCACCAGGCGGGCAGGGATCTTAAACCCATCAAAGAACTCCTGCCAGAGAAATTACACAGAGGCTGCAGGGCTTGGTCCTAAGGACGGTGGGGCGCAGCGGCTTGACCAACATGCCTTGGGCCCTGGCTGCGCTTGTCAAGGCCCTCACAGGTTCCCATTCAGAATCCACCAGCAACAAAAGAAACAGACGTCACCTAACCAGCTGTTATCGCCCAATAGTGAGTCCAGCTACATGCTAGGACAGGGAGGCACAGGGAAAAAAGACACCTCGGCACACGAGAAAATTAATTCCAGTTGGATTAAAGAATTAAATGTAAAATAAAAGAGGATCAAAATGTTAAAAATAGACTTTTGCTTGCAGCGAAGATGAAACAGATTTACCCTCCTATATGAAATAACCACAAAAACAAGACAGAATATATGAAAAAAACAGTTTTAAAGACACTGGACATCAGGCAAGCGAGGAAAGTGGCCCCTGAGAACTGGGTAGGAAACCAGGTGAGCTCTATGAACGCCTGGAGAGTTTCCAGCTGTGACAGAGGACCAGGGACCCTTACATCAGAATCCTGCCTCATGAAAGACTTAAATCTGAGTCTCTCTTCCCCCCACTTGCCTACTGGCACTCACTAGGCACAGAGTAGAGCACAGCCGGGCTTCCCACCGCTGCAGGTGTGGCCTCAGGACTGCAAAGTAGGGCCAGGCATGTACTTTCCAGAATGGAAAAGCCCAGTACAGTGGTCCAATGTGGAGGAAAGAACTCTGGCCTCAGGCAGCCTTGGGCTTGAATCCCAGCTCCTTTGCTTATAGCTGTGTGGCACTGGGTAAGTCATTTAACCTCTCTGAGCTTTAGTTTCCTCACCTGGCTACTGTGAGATAATATATGTAATGCATATAGTACAAAGCAGGTGCTGAATAAACGTTAATTACTATTACTGTTATTTGCATTCATTTTGGACTTACTACTTCCCAGAATGGTGATGGTGCTCAGGGCAAGCTGCCCCAGGAAGCACCACTCTGGTTTGCGGATTATTTCGAGCTGAAGACAATAAGGACATTTGACCTCCCCCACTAACTGCCTAAAGAATCTGACATGGTGGCTCATTCCTGGAACAGATCTTCTATCATGATGGCTATAAAGATAATGTAAAATAGATGTTACAATGGGAGGGGCACCAAGCCCCTTTTATCAAAAAAACTCTATCTCTCCCTGACCAAATGATCAATAGATGACCCTGAAAAGAATTGTCCTTCTGCCCTCTGAAGTCCCAGGCCACTACCCAGCCCCAACACGTTCCTCGCCTTTAGCTGCAATACTTAAGCAAGCAGCTTAGACAGAGGGACGAGTTGCTCATTTCTGAGTTTCTCCCATGTATACATGTTATTAAACTTGGTATTATTTTCTCCTGCTAACCTGTCTTGTTGATTATTTGGCCAGCCAGAAGAACCTTAAGGGAAAGGGCAGAGGGTGATTCTCCCTCTTCCCCCTACAATGGTTACGTTGGATCTAGTGGGGCCAGAAAGCTCTGAGACACAATCCCTGCGCCCAAGAGGCCTGCAATCTAGTAGGAAGACATGAATGCTATGCGACATTCATTACTAGCCAAGCGATACTGAGCTCTCACTAAACGCCATGTAGTGTGCTAGAAAGTTCACATCATCCTGTTAGTCCTCCAAACAATACCGGGACGTTAATAATATTATTATCTCCACCTCACAGTCAGGGAACCAGGCACCAGCAGTGAAGCAACATGCCAGAGGTCACAGAGCCAGCCTGTCCTGGAGCTGGGATGTGAACCCAGGCTGTCTGCATATGCTGTCTCCCCAGCACGCCCAGCACAAACCATGTGGACATCAGCGTGGAGAGAAGGGGCCCAGCTTCCCTCCCAACCAGCTGTGTGACCCTGGCCAAGCCACTTAACGCTCCACTGCAGGGCCGGACAGGCAGTTTCTAAGCCCCATTCCTGCTCCACCTGCACAGTTCAGGGGACTGGAGTGAGGGGGGACTCGGGGTGCCCAGGGCTGGTCTCACCTTCCCCACAGGCATTTTTTGGGGTGTGAGGCTGCAGAAACCAGATCCCCAGTGACTTATACAGAGTTAACACCTGAAGCTGAATGGAGCCCACTCCGTGAGGAGAAGAGTGTGGGGAATTAGCCCCCAGCGGGGACCCTGGGCCCGTGGTTCATCTCCAAACAGACAAGCCCGTAAGTCTCGCGGCTGGCACAGCTCAATGCCCAGGTGCCTCGGCCTCCCTAACCCCCAGGGAGGCAGGGGCTGTGGCCTTTGCCCCTTGAGGTGACTGCCCCTTCCTCACAGCCTCCCCCTTTGCAGGATAAGCATAACACACAGAGGTTTGATTAGATGGTAAGGAAAAAACTTAGAGCTTCTACTCTATTCCAGGGAGTACTTGATATCAGTACAAAAAAATCTCAACCACACGGTTTACATGTCAATAGGGAAGCATTTAGGTCTATTCAAACCATTCCTGCCGCAGCTCGGATCCAAGAGGAAAAACAAACCCCCATTCAAGCAGGAACCGGTTCTTCAGTGTCTCGCTTCGTCACCCAGCAAAGACAGCCAGGTGCTCCATTGCTTTGTCTCAGGACGACCTCAGTGAACTTCATCCCCTCGTTTGTTTGGCTTCTTGTCAGTCCCAGGCCCCCTGACATCTGCAGTACTTCCCCCACCCACCAGCATGTTGCCAGGACAGCAGACACCGTAGGACAGGGCTGGTAGGAGTATAAATGGTGCGCGTGTCCACAGAGGGCAATCAGCAACGTCTATCAAATGATTTATGGACCTGTACCATCTGACCCAGAAATTCCAGTTTTGGCAACTTATCCCATAGATACACACACTCTAGATGTACTCAAAGATGTACAGACAGGGGCGTTTACCACATACAGCCCACTGGTAAAGCAAAGGATAGGAAACAACCTATAGGGTCCTCGACAGGGGACCTGCTAACTGAATTACGGTGTCCCTCATGTGACGGGACATGGCATATCCATTAAACAAAGGGAACACATGTAAAGACAGCTCCGTGGAGCCTGACTGCACAAATGGCCCCAGATCTTCGTGGCTGCCTGAGTCCACATGCTGTGTGGCCTCTTGCACTGATCCTGGGCTTGGCCACATGCCTCGCTCTGACCGATGGCCCAGTAGCAAATCTGTTGCACGGAGAAGCTTGGGAAAGAGCTTACTCACTTCTGCCTCCCTCTTGCTTCTCGGTGACCAGCATGAGAACGTGCTCAGGCTAGCCTGGGAGTAGGAGGCTGAAAAGCCACGTGGAACAGAGCTGAGTCGTCTCAGCCACGGCCCCACCATATAAGAGAGCCCAGCCAAGGCCAGCAACATCACTGCGCTGACCCACGGCTGGCCGTAGATGCACAAGCGAGCCCTGGCAAGCCCAGAATCATGAAAAAAAATAAAAGGTGGTTGTTTTAAGACACCAAGTTTTGAGATGGTTTGTTACACATCAATAGATAATCTCAAAGATAGATACAAAATTGGGTGTGCCTTATGTTACTATTGTGGGTAAAAAACAAAAACCAACAAGATACTTTCTTATAAATACAACAGATATACACAATATTTCTGAAAGGACCTCCTAAGAGTGGTAGTTTTGTGAAAAGGAGCAAGAGGACACGGAGATGATGGAGGAAGGCAGTTACTTTTCGCTATTCCCTTTTGTGTTATTTGATTTTTATTACCATGCACATTATGGTACACAAAACACTAACTGGTTAATTTAAAAAGAAAAAGGATGGCCCGTGTTACAGTGTGCTCTAAATCAAGAGTGGCTAGTTTGGTTGCCCACAGAGGGGTCCATACGACCTAGACCATCTCAGAACCAAGAGAAGGAGTTTCAAGTCTGTGGTTACCACCGAGAGCCCAGCTCCTGCTCTGCCTGGGCCACCAGCCTCTCACACATACACACCAGGCCCTCAGCATCCTTCCGAGGCCGTGGCAATCCATCTCACCTGAGGGTGCCTGGACATGCTGTACCTCCCTCCCTTCTCCTGCCAAAATCCCCAGCATCGTTTGAGACACATCTCAGGGTCACCTTGGAGGAGCTTTCCCAGCTCCCTCGGCCGAGCTAATCACGTTCCTCACAGCACTCTGCACGTTCATTCATCAGCCAGCACTTATTCAGCACCTGCCAGCACCAGGGCCTTACAGCAGGGAATGGGACAGAGGAGGTCCCTGCCCTCACGGAGCTTACATTTCTAGACAGGGAGACAAAGAGGCAAACCAGAAAAAGGCCAGACAGTGGTAAGAGATGTTCAGAGAACTAAAACAGGCGGCGTGCTAGCGAGTGACGAGGGGACTGCTTGAGAGTGGGAGGTCAGATCAGGGAAGGGGTCTCCATGGAGAGTGCACTGAGACTTGAACGACCAGACAGAGTCAGCCAGGCAAGGATCTGAGGGAAGAGCATGTTCTCAGCTCAAGTCAGGGCCCTGCGGGGGGAGCGCAGCCGGTGTGTTCTAGGAACAGCAAGGAGGCCAGTGTGGCTGGAGAAGGGGAATGGATTGGAGTGGGGTAGTCAGAGAGGTGGGGAAGAGCAGAGCGTGAACATTCTCGAAGACTGCGGTGAGGGTTGGGCATTCACTCTAAGTGCAAGTGGAAGTCTTTGTAGAGGGCAGCAGTGTGTAAGCAGAGGGAAGAAATGATCTGATTTAGGTTTTGAAAAGCTCCCTCTGTCTGCTGTGTGGAGAACGAACTCAGGGTTGGAGTGGGCGGAGGCAATGGCAGAAACCGTCAGGTGGCTACTGTAACAGTCAGTGAGAGGTGACAGTGACTCGGACAAGGAGGTGAGAGGTGAGAAACGGTGCAGAAAGGGAAAGACAGACTGAGTGAGGACACAGTCTGGAGGTAAAATAAACAAGACTTACTAATGGATGGGCTTGGAGGTGTGGGAGACAGAATAAAGCCCCCCTCCCAAATTCCATGTCCTAATCACAGGAACCTATGAATGTGCCACCTTACATGGCAAAAGGGACTTTGCAGATGTGATTAAGTTAACGATCTTGAGATGGGAGGACTATCCTGGATTATCTGGGTGGGCCCACTGGGTCCTTAGAAGAGGGAAGTAAGAGGGTCAGAGTCCAAGGAGGAACTGTGAGCAGGGGTCGCAGTCACAGGGAGAGAGACTGGAGGAAGCTAAACTGCTGGCTTTAAAGATGGAGGAGGGGCCACGACCCAGGGAAGGTGGGCAGCCTGTAGAAGCTGAAGACAGGGACACACATTCCCCCCTTGAGCATCCAGAAGGATCCAGCCCCGTTGACACTTGATTTTGGCCCAATGAGACCTATTTTAACTTCTGACCCCCAGAACTGTAAAAGAACAAATTTACATTGTTTTAATTTGTGATAATCTGTTATAGCAGCAATAGGAAACTAACACACGAGGGATAAGGAAAGGAGAGGGAGTTAAGATAAATCCCAGATTTTAGATTGCACAGTGGAGCAAACAGTGGTACCATTTTGCCATTTACTGAGGTGATGAGGAATAAAACCAAGAGTTCTGTTTTGACCAAGCTAAGTGACATTTGATATCCAAGTAATCAAGTTGGTGGATGGAGGTCTGGACCAAAGCTGGAGGAGAATGAATGGCAAAGACTAGGGAAGAGAAACCAGGACCCTGTCTGCTACAGAAACCAAGATTAGGAAGTTTCCGGAAAGAGGGAGTGGTCAAGTGGGTTAAAAGCAGCTGGAATATGAAGGAAGAGAAGAGCACAAACATAATCATTAGATTTGGCAACATGTAGGCAACATCAGAGGGTGACCTTGACATGAGAAGTCTCGAGGGAGTTCAGAGGATACAAGCCCTGGGCTGAGAAGATGATGAGTCTTTGAAGAGGCTTTGCTGAAAGAGATGGGGCCAGGGGGTGGGCAGTAATTAGACCGCAACGTGGCGTCAAGGAAGGTTGTACGTCACAGGAAAGTCTAGGGCATCTGTGTATCCTGAAGGGAACGACCCAGGAGACAGACAGACAGAGAACTGATCCAGGAGAGCGAAGAGATGGCGGCAGGAGCCAAGTCCTGAGAAGGCAGGAGCAGAAGGGGCTGCCGGCCTTTGAAAGGAACTGGAGCCTGTGACAGGAGGAGAGCGTGTAGACTTGGTGCTAGGAAATTAGGAGGTTTCCTAATTGTTTCTATTTCCTCCATAAAGTATGAGACAAGCTCATGAGCTAGGAGTGAGGGGATGGCATTCAGAGAATGTAAAAGGTCTAAGAAGAAAAAGGAACGTGTGAAATAGGCGTTTTGGAAAGTGGGAATACAAACACACTGGAAAAGCGGCAGTGCCTCTGAGGTCATTGGTCACCAAGTGGTCAGCATGGTGAGGGCTTCGTCCAGCAGCACATGGGCGGGCAGAGAGCTGGGATTAACCAGGGTAGGGCCATCGTTAGGCAGTAGGATGGAGAAGACAAGGGCACATACCTCGACTGGAAAATATAGATTAGTTGTCCCCATTCCTGTTTTAAAATGTAAATCATATCAGGTTACTCCTTCCCTCAAAACTCTCCAATGGCCCCTCTCACCCAAAGTGAAAGCCAAAATCCTCATCATTTATTACCCCAGCTCTGACCTCCATCCTGTCACTCTCACATCCATGCTCTAGGTCCAGTGCTCCGCACGTAGTCGGTGTTCCACACATATTTCTGGAATGAAGCAACCAATAAGTATGTCCCCTCTTCATGGACAGGGCCCAAACAAGCACCTTAGTCTCTGGAGACTCAGCTCCCCGCAGCCCCTCGGGGTGCCTGGCATGGAGTCGGGGCTTGATCATTGACTGAGACCCAGACCCTCCCATTTCTACCTCAGGGCCCCATTGCTCCCGGCTCCACTCTCTGTTTAAATTGTGGCCCCTGGCTATTTGGAACTCTTGACCGAAAGGCAAAGATGGCAAAAGTCAAAGATTAAGGAGCTCAAAAGAAGTTGGCAGAAATGATATTCTGGGAAAATCTTGGTAGTCGGAATCTGGGCTTCATGCCAAACCCTCCTCCCCATGTCCACACACAATGCAGAAGCTGGAAGGACAGGATGGGAGAGTAAAATGTGGGAACAGAAGACAATACTTCCACTGCGATGGCAGAATAGACGAGTAAATTGATCTAACACACACACACACTTCCCCTACAGAAACCTAGCCTAAGACAAGAAAAGGTAACTTGAAAGTCATTGGCTTGGAGCTGGTTTGGCCTGTCCCCAGACCTCAGCAGGGCAGGAAGTGACTCTAAGGGGCAGGGGGGATGTTATCAGGCCAGCCCAGAAGGCTTGGAAATGGCTCTCTCAGGAAGCCAGCTCCACAAAGACAAGTTAAACGCACACCCACACAGTCAACAAGCATCTCTTGAAGATTCAAAGGCCAGTCCAGTCCCTGCCCTCAAGAAGTATGGTCTGAAGGGAGACAGGTACCACCGAGCCCTGCATGGTGGTGTGGAAAGACCACCAGGGACACCTAGAAGTGTCAGAAGCAAGTGAGGTCCGAGCTGTGCCTGAGAAATTTCTCCAAGTAAGGTAGCATTTCTCCAAGTGAGATTCTAGGGGGAAGGGAGACGGGATACAATTGGCACGTGTGGTGCTGCAGGGGCAGAGAGGAGGCCACCGCAGGGCGTGGCATCTAAGGGCCTGAGAGAACCACTTTACCAGGCCTCCAGGCCCAAGCCTCAATGGAGTGCTGACTCCCGTGGCCTGGTGGGCCCAGAAAAGGAAAGTGGCATTTACTGCAGGTCCCTGGACTTGACACCCCAAGCAGTATCACCTCACCAACTGGACACTCCTCCAAGCCTGACTAACTTGAGAGAAAACACTGCTTCTCGTTAGACTTAGGCCCTGCAAGGCAGAGAGGGCGGTTCCCCAGGGGAGCCTCTCACAGCCAAGGGGCTGAGCCAGCCTGTATGTGAGGAGAGAAGAGGAACAAGGAGGGGTAGCAGAGGAGACCGGAACCCCTGCCTGGGAAGGGCCACACAGCAAGTGTCCACCCTGCAGTTGACAAGAGACACAGGAAGACAAGGTCACAGGCATTCAGTCAGCCCAATCAGCAATCTATCAGCCAGAACTCACCCAGAGCCCCAGGCCAGCCCGAGCCTCAGTCACCCTAGGGACGACATCAAGAGTCTTAGATGTGGGACCACACCTCGAGTGGACACTCCTTCCCCTGGGCCTCCACAGCCCTTGTCCCTCTACCACCCCCGGCCCTGACCACAAGTATGCCAAGTCTCTCCATTCTATACTTGCGCATAAGGATGGTGTTAGGGATCACTGCATCCCCGGTCCTCAGGACAGGGGCTGGCACACAGTAGTGCTCTGTAGGTTTGGTTGCTCAGAGGCTAGGTTGTTCATTTAACAACTGAGTACCTACTGTGTGTCAGACATGTTACTAGTACTTGGGCTATTGCAGTGAACAAATGGGCTATTGCAGCGAACAAAACAGCCAAAAGCCCTGCCCTCGGAGTGCTGACAGCCCAGTGGTCTCATTCATCTTTGTGTCCCTGTTACACATCACAGCACCCCCGCATCCTACCCCTGGCCCACTGAAGAGCTGAATGAACGGCTGGAGGAGAAGGTCTGTGGAGTCTGCCAGACCCGGGCTGAAGCCCTAGTCCTGCATTTACTAGTTCTGTGACCAGCTAACACCGTGTGCCGTCGGCTTTGGGCCTTAGCCACAACTCAGTACACAGGAACCACCCGCCACACATCTTTGCCGTCACCACTATTATCGTTATCCTCCTGCCTGCTTCCTCTACCCGCTGTGAAGGACTGAGTATCTGGAACTTTCTACTCTCCTTCCACACACAATGCTCCTGATTCAGTCAGGCTGCTTCTGATGATGCTGGTGCCGGAAATTGCATTACCTCATCTACGCCTCAAAACAACCTTTGAGGTGAAGAGTGAGGCTCAGAGAAGTTAAGTAACTCACCCAAGGCCAGAGGAGCAGTAAAGCGTCAGACCCGGGATCTGAACCTGGGTCTAAGAGAGCAGAGCCCTCTGCCTCCCCCTGCACTAGGGGTCCTTTCCCCTCTGCTGAAATACCTCCCTCCGCCTAACGGGGTGAAGTATCATCCCACTGCTCAGGACTGAGGTGGTTCCAGGACAAGCGACTTTCAGTGCTAAAACTGGCAAAACTCAGGCCACCTAGGACAAGTCGGTCACCCTAAAGCCACAGCTCTGCCCAAGACCCTGGCACTCTGCCAGGACTTACCCACTGCCAGCTAAGCCCACCCTGCCCTCAGCGCCCCAATAACCCAGCTGCACCTTGTAGCCTTGTAAGTGATGCTATCACTGTTCTCTGTGGGCTGCAGGGTGACATTCTGTCCCAACACTTGGGCAATCATGTCTAATGTCTAGTCCTGGAACTCCCTGTGCCACAGTCACCTGGGCACCACTAACAATCCTGCTCCCTGAACCCCAATCCCACTAACACCTCCTGAGGCAGAAGCTCAGGCCCAGCCTGGGAATCTGAGTGGACAACCAGCCCCCAAGGGACTCAGCTCCCCAGAGGTGTTGAGTGATGCCCCGAGCTGTCAGCCACCTGTGGCTGGTGAGCTGCTCACTCTGTTTCTTCTGGTGCAGGGACCACACACAGCAGGTGCTCGGTACACCTGCTGAGGACTGTGGTGGAGGGCTGTAGCTTCCAGACCTGCCTGATCACACACATCACCCCAGACTCGATTTTAAAATGCAGATTTCCAGCTCCCATCTGAGACTGAGAGAATCACACCCCCCACAGAAGGGAATCCACAATGTCCAGGCTCCCTTAGTTCAGTGCTACTCTGGGCGTGTCCACAGACCAGCAGCATCGGCATCACCTGGGAGCTTGTCAAGAATGCAGAAGCCCAGGTCCTGCCCCAGACCTGCTGTATCCACATCACTAGCAGTGGGCCCTGCAATCTGGGTCCTAACAAGTTGGCTTGGTGACTTCTTGATGTGACAAGTTTAGAAAAACATTAGTGTAGTAGAAAGAATAATGGAACCAGAGTCAGAAGTGGGCTAGAATCCACTCAATGAACATCTCCAAGCCTCAGTCTACTTAGACTCTGAATGAAGGAGAATTACAACCCCGACCCCACTCCTCATGCAGCTGTTGTGATCGTTAACCGAGATCCATGTAAAAGTTCATGCCCAGATCCGGCACACAGCAGAAGCTCAAGAAATGCTTGTTCATTCTTCTTCCCTACTGGGACTGTTTTAACACCCATGAAGTCAGGGAAATTAAGGTTTAAGAGGATCAACTGATGTGCACAAGGTCACTCGGAGGGCAAGTGCCTGGGGATTCTGACTCCACGTCTGGCAGGCCTCTGACAGGACCAAAAATCATCTGTTCTGCCTAGTTCTGGCACCTCCACCACCCACTGCACTTGATGAACAGGGAGAAACCCGGGGGGCGGCAGGGGATCCAGCCACACTGTTAGGTTTCCTGTGGCTTGTGGCTGCCCTTTATATTTTATGTGGCACCCCTCTAACCCGTCTGCCAAACACTGCTCAGCTCGTCTTGGTGGCTGATGGGGATGGTTTTGAGAGGTCTCAGAAAACCTCTTCCCTCTCACTGGCTTCTCAGATGGAAAACACTGCCTGTCACACAAGTCAAAAACCTGCAACCCTCCACCATCTGCCAAGCATGAGGTCACCCAGAGGGGCAGGAATCCACCCATGTGAGGTCAAGGTGAACAGGAGCACAGGCTATTCCTGATGGAGTGCCCAGTGCACAGCTGGCCAGGCAGCTTGGGGTGCTCCCGGTAAGAGATGAGGTGTACCAGTTAGAATGCCTTCAGTGGCAAAGCAAAGACCGAACGCCCAACTCAATGTGGCTTCAACCAGAAAGTATTTATTATCTCACATACAGGAAGTCCAGGGAAGGGCCGCTCCCGGGTGGAGCCACCATCAGTTCATTGATGTAATCAGAGACCATGTTCTTCTTGTCTCTCTTTGCTACCCTCCATGGGTCGACCTTACTCCCCGGGAGCCCTCATGGCCACAAGATGGCTGCAGTTCCAGGCCTCAAAAGCAGGAACAACAATTTCCAGAGAAAGAAGAGACCATTTTTCTTCCTCCCTAAGCATGTATGTCACTCTCAAGCATGAAGAAATCTCTCCCAGAAGCCCCCCTCCCACCCTCTGATGTCTCATTGGCTGGAACTAAGTCACATGCTCGAGCCTCAACCAATCACGGGCAAGGGAGTAGACCCACTGCGGCCAGGGCCCGCCTACAGTGAAAGGCAAGGCACTTATGGAGGCTGAGAGTTGATAGGGGCTCAATGAGGAAGGAGGACAATGAATGGAGGGGGAGAATGCTGGATTGACAACCAGGGAGCCTCTGGCTGGCCCCAACTCACTTGACACCACCAGCCCCAAAGGTAAACACCAGTCCATGCAGGACACCACTTCTCAGGGAGGAGTCATCCCTTGCACTATGGCCCTCACTTCCATTTTGGAAGGCCCCGCCTAACTTTCTTAGGCCTGTTCCAGTTGCCCGGAGGCCTCCACTTGTGAGAGTCTGTGGGTCAATTCAACACAGCACACCAAGTACAGACTGTAAGCCTGAGGGCTCATTAAAGATTAAAGCAGAACTATGGCCCTCTGTCCTCTCGAAGCTGACCACCTTGGTGAGGACACAAGGCACATGCCAAGATAGGCGATGTCGGGGAGGGGAGACAGCCCTGACCTGAGATGGGAGATGATAACACCCCCACCATAGGACGGCAGCTGATATCCACCGAGGGCTTGCTCTGGGCAGCCACCCACCGTGCTAAGCACTTTCAGGTAGTTTTATTTTTTTTCCTCATTTGGTCTTTACAAACACCCTGCAAGTTTGGCACTGTTCTTACAGGTTCATAATCACTTATCCATAATTTCCAAAATCTAGAACTCTCTAAAAACCAAAAGCTGGTTTTTGTTGTTGTTAACTTATTGGGCAGCAAAACCTCAACTGAACCAACATGAGGCTATTTATAGTCTCTCCCTTTTGCAATGCCTGCTCATATGTTTTGATGCAGAAATACTGACACGTTTTATTATGAAGTGCTGCCCCTGACCCCATTGCGAGTGTCACATAATGCCCAGTCTATGTGCCATGTTCTGAAAAATTCTGCATTCTGAAACTCATCTAGTCCCAAGGGTTTCAGAAAAGGGATTTGGGAAATGTGTCTCCACTTTACACATGGGGTTTCCCAGGGTGAAGAGACTCTCTTAGTTAGGAAACAGCAGAACCACACTTGGAGCTCAAGCAACTGCACTCTGGGGCCAGAACTCTGACCCACTCTGCTTGCTTCTGCCACTCGCCAGCTGGTGGCTTTAAGGAAGCCACTTCCCTCTCTCTGTATGTTTTCCCATCTGTAAAATGGGGAGGGGAGGCTGGACTAGATCAGTGGGTTTGAAATGTGGGGTTTTTTTGCTGAGGAAGATTCGCCCTGAGCTAACATCTTTTGCCAATCTTCCCCCCCCACACCTTTTTTTTCCCCCTGAGGAAGATTAGCCCTGAGCTAACATCTGTGCCAGTCTTCCTCCATTTTGTATGTGGGTTACCGCCACAGCATGGCTGACAAGTGGTATAGGTCCACGCCCGGAACCCAAACCTGTGAACCTAGGCTGCCGAAGTGGAGCGTGGAACTTAACCACTACACCATGAGGCTGGCCCCCAAATGTGTTTTTTAAAGCATATTAGCCCTTCCTTCAAAGGAAACCTTAAGGAAAATGTCACTGGTCCCATGAGTGGGATCTGCCCACCCAGCCACCAGGCCCCAAGAGCATGTTCCCAGAGGGGTTCCTCGACAGCACAGCTTGAAACCTGCTACACAGTGTGATCTCTCAGGTCCCATCTGGCTCTCACACCGTATGGCTGTCTTCTCTGAGGAAACAGCCTTTTCTGTGAAGGAAGGACAGCTTGATGGACGGGTGGGCTTCTGACCTGCAGAGAGGACTCCAGAGCCAAAAAGCATGAGCACAGGTGGAAAGACAAGGGCAAGGTGTGTGAGAGGGTCCAGGAAGCCAAACTAGCCACGGGGGCGGGGGTGCGCCAAGGTGACGGGAGGACATGCTGGAAAGAACATGCTGGAAAGGTTGGCTGATCAAGCGGATGAATGTCAGGAATCCTCCTCCCTCCCCACACGGAGCTTGAAATTCCTCCAAACGGGAGGCCAGGGAAAAAGCAGAGCAGTCCCAGCCCCACTGTGTGTAGCCACAAGGTCACAGTCCTTCTGCCCTGACTGCAGTGACCACGAGCCCCCATGCCCGGCTCAGCGCCGTCAATATGTTATTGTGGAATAAGTGAATCTTCTGAATCCGAAAATCAGGGCACATGGTCTGCCACAAAGACGTGACCTTTGTGGACAAGAGGGCAGCAGGACAGAGTGTTTGAAAGCAGGACAGCTGCCCTGGGAAGGCCAGGATGGAGGGTCACCGAGGTCTCACTGGTGCCCTTCCCCACTGTCTGGGGACAGTTTGACTCCCAGAAGTCTGCAGGACCCTGGAAATATCCAAAGACGCCATTCTAAACAATAGTGCCACCTCTCACTCCACAGCAGACTCAGTCAAACCTCAGTCTTCCTTCCAAGGAAGCCCCTCAGGCTGGCCTGGGGTCCCCTGGTCCATCATTAATGCTCCCTCTTTGGGAAGGCTCCAGAGGCCTGAGGGAGACCAGGGAGCGGTCCAGGAGCCCAGCTCTCCTCCAGAAGGGGAAGCCACAGGGCTGAAGGCAAGAAGGCTATCCGTGCCCCTTCATTCCAACAACGGGAATATCAGCTACCGGCAAATACAAGACCTTCACTCCCACTCAATGGTCTAAACACATTTTGTAACCAAACTTTGCCCCAGAAATATTCTTATTTCAGGCACCATTTCCCTACCTACCAAGAGGAAATTAAAATGCCCAAAATCACACCTAATCAGAAGGGTAATGATCCCTCAAAGGACAAACTACCATTTGGGGCCTAACTATACTAAGTGAGCTCAATAACTGAGCTGCCTAAGAAGATTAACAGACTGGGGGAAGGGAGGAGAAGCAGACACTGTCTCAGAAAGGGAGTGGCCGTCTGTGGGGCTGGCACAGGCCTCCAAAACACCTGTTTCTGTCATGACATATGTGGGCATCCTGACCAGACACAAGCTCAGGTGTGTCCTTTCTAGGTCTCCCACTCTCTTTTCTTCCCAACCAGGTGACACACAGGACATGGCCTGCTTTGCCCAGGGTTACACTGAGTCAGCTGGAAAAGAGTGAACACCAATTTTTCCACGTACCAAAGTTTACATATGTCAACTCGCGTCATCCTCACAGCCACCCTAATGGAGGAGGTATTAGGAACCCTGTCTTACCAATGAGCAAATGCAGGCTCCGAAAGGTTAAGTAATGGGCTCGAGGTCACCCAGCCAGCTACAGGTAGAGTCTGAATTGAAAGCCAGGTGCCACATCACTGCACTTTTTCACACAGCAGTGAACTTCACCATTGGGTGGCTGGAGGGTGACATTCCAGGGCATGAGGGTAGCTGGTACTGCCCTCCCAGGGGCCAGGACTGATCTGTGAGCCAACAAGAAGCCAACATGCAGCTCTCCATCATAACCTCTGACCCCCTCAGGCTGCCACCTGAGCTCCAGACCAGGGCAGCTCAGACTTTCCTATGCCCACGAATCCCCTGGACACCTTGTTAGGATGCTGATTCTGACCCTGCAGGTCTGGGCTGGGGCCCGAGAGTCTGCATTCCTCACACGCTCCCAGAGGATGCCCAAGCTGCTAGTCCCCTGACCACACGGAGGACAGCAAGAGCCTAGACTGGAGTGGAATTTTCTCCCACCTCCTTACCTTGTGGGATCACCCTCTTGCTGAAAGTCACCAGGACCTGGCATTTGGCTGCAACACATTTTGGTTTTCTCGGATGGAGTGATTAACATGGGGACTGTGGTGGGATATGAGGCAGAAGGATTCTGGGTTCTGTTTTCTGCTTGGCATTTGCCCTTTTCTTCCTTATCCACCTCTTGGCAAAACTGTCTAAGCCAATTTATCTCAAAGGAATCCGGCTGGAGCAGCATGCTCTGAAAGTGTCCATTATTCAGAGCCCTTAATGGGGAGGGACTGCCACGCTCCTTTCCCATTAGAAGCTAATGCTGCTGAGTGGGGAGGCCGCTGCATTGAGAATCTAAGGCATTGAGAATGAGTGATTTCTCTGCTCGGAACCCTCCCATGGCTCCCATCTCACGCAGAGAAAAGCCAAAGCCTTAACCATGACCTACGAGGTTCTGTGATCTGGCCCGGCCACCCTGCTGCCCTCATCAGGCCTCTGCCCTTGAAGTCCCCTCCCTGCAACATGCTTCTCCACCACCTTAGGTCTTAGCTCAGACATCGCCTTCACAGTGAGGCCTTCCCCGGCCACCCTATCTAAACTAGGAGTCCCTGCGCCCCCACCACCCCACCCCCAGAGCACTTCTCCCCCTCCCCCTCTTTATTCTGATAGCACTTATCACCATAGACATCCTGTAAATTTCATTTAACGATTTCATTTTTTATCTGTCTCCCTGCTCCTTCCCCACTAAAACGTGGGCTTCATCAGGGCAGGGATGTTTGTTATTTTTGTTCACTGATATATCCCCGTGCCTAAAACAGTGGCTAGTGCATAGCAAGTACGCAATATTTGTGGAATGAATGAATGAATGAATGAAGGGCCTGCCTCCGAAGGTGCTGGGCTCTGTGGCTAGCCCTGGGAGTCATTAGCCCCTTTGATTCTCATAAGAACCCCTACAAGGTAAGTCTTTTAATCCCCATTCTAAGACGAGGAAACTTAGGCTCAGAGTGGTTAAGGGATTTGGCCAAGAACATCGAGTTAGGAAATGGCAGGTCTGGGACTCTGGCACCGATCTGGCTCATTCCAAAGACCCGTGTGTGCTCTTTGCTGCCTGTGGCTGCCTCCAAGGTAACTGTCTTAGGATGACAAACATGACATTAACTCGCTTTTCTTATTCTAAGCAGCAAATGCTTTAGCTTAAGGATTTTGCCAAATCTGCCCAGAAATCTAGTGCACCCATAAGGGTCTAAGGAGGAGCTGGTGCCCCCAAGGCCAGGAGGAAGTCACACTGACAGCCCAAGGAAGCCCCTACCAGCCAAAGAAAGGGAAGGACCCTTCTTCAAACACTTGTCTGAACCCCAAAGAAAAGCCACAATAATTCCAGTTTTGTTTCATCTTTTTCTTTGATTTATTTTTTTATCTTCCTGAGCAATCTTCTTTGACCTTTTCAAGTCTGGGTAACTTTTTGCCATCAATGGCTGCTGCTCACCAAGTGGATTCTGGGGCAGAAATCTCTCTCATGAGTTTCCCAAAACTAGACTTGCACAAGGACCCATGGACCACTGCGCCCCATACAACCCCCTCCCCCTCAAGCTCCATTAATGACAGTGGCTTAGGCCACAGGGACCAGGACCTGGGAAGGGAGCCTTGGGGGGCTGTGAAGGTAAGACGAGCCCATGCCACTGAAAGCCCATCCACCCTCTCATTCCAGAGACCACCATAGTTTGTGTCACTCCACCTCCCCTACCTGTCATTCTCAATCACATTACCTCGTCCGCTTTCTTTAAATCACCTCTCACCATCTGAAGCTCTCCTATTTATTGACTTCCATGTTTGCTGTCTCGGAGGAGGAGGTTAAGTACCTGAGGGTAGGAGCTTGGTCACTGCTGTCCGCCACTGTTCTGTGCCTGGCACAGATGGGCACACAAACACTGGTTGAATGAATGAGTAAATAAAGCAGGAAACAAGTGGGTTCTGAAGGAAAAAACCAGCAGGCTCACAAATGAACCCATTTAATCCTAACATCAACCTGCACAGAAGGTATCATATGCACACACAGCTGGGAAGTGACAAAGTAGACCCAGGACTGTCCAACTCCCAGAAGAAACAAGAAGATGCTGCAGGTAAGGAGAGGAGACGCAAGAGGACCAGCTGGTGAGCCTTACAGGGAGGGCAAGGTCAAGCTGCCAGCGGGACCCAGGGGGCTGAACACTTTTCCTCAAATGCTGACTTAACTGAGAAGAGTCAACATTTTCCACCAAGCTGAGCCCAGGTAGGTCTGTGCTTCCTCCACGCCCCTGGGATGATCGTGGCACCTGCATTCGCCCAGGAAATACCTGCCCAAAGCAAGGTACCACAGTTGAGAGTGTGCAAAACCAAGTTCTTATTTCGAGGCGCTAATACAAACATAAACCATCCTTGAAGAGGACATGCGACAACCCTTTCCATTTCTGGGTAGTTCGAGGTGAAAATAGTGCAGATGTCCTTTCTTAGAGCAGTATCATTCATTCATTCACTCTCATTCATTTGTTCAGCCAACATGTGCTCTCCCAGCCTCAGGAACCCAGACACGAAATAAGACAAAACCTCTGTCCTCTCACCAGGCCACTGGTGCCTGTGGTTTTGGCGGGCACTAAAAGACACGCAAATATTAATGATACTTGCTTCCAAAACAAATAAGACCACGTGGAGCTGCGCTCTGAAATGGGATTTTGGATGCAATTTTGATTCCACTGGGTAAAGAACCAATTCAGTCAACGGGGTCAGAGACTAACTCCAGGCACCAGGTTCCCACTCAGTGGCCCCCTCAGACCCCTGCCTCCTCTAGGAACAAAACCCCTCACCCATCCAACCCCATTTCCCAACATTCTTCAGCCACATTCTCACCTCTCTCCACAACAGTCTCCCTCTGACTCTATTTCCCCTGGATTCCCAAACC
The DNA here is from genome assembly GCF_057802395.1 of Ceratotherium simum simum. Lineage (NCBI taxonomy): Eukaryota > Metazoa > Chordata > Mammalia > Perissodactyla > Rhinocerotidae > Ceratotherium > Ceratotherium simum. Next base: position 14,617,976 of record NC_141923.1, on the reverse strand, counting down.
CGACCTCCCTAGGTCCACAGCTTTGACATCCTACTCTCTGAACCCCCAAGACACACATCTCAACCTGCCTTCCACCACAACCCCACACACACCCCAAATCTGAGCTTCCACCTGGAGCCCCTCGAACACCATATGTTTACTAACCATATTTCCCAGGGGTCTCTGTTCAACACCCCCATTCGCAGGACCCCTATAAATACATCCTGACTCCCTGAGTGCACCATACACACACCCTGGAATCCTCTACACACTCACATCCATGTCCTAAGGGAGCATCTCCCTCCATCCCCTCCAACTTCTTAGAACCCCAAGGCGGGCCCCTGACCCCCTGGGACGCGGGTGCAGCAGCCGACTCCCTGAGCCCCCGACACCCCGACCCCGCAGAAGCCCGCCATGCACGCCGAACTCTGGGACGCCCGGCACAAGCGCTCGCCCGCTGGACGCCCCCACCGCGTGATCCGGGGCCCCCAGGCGCCGGACCCGCGCACATCCCCGGCCGCGGCGCCCTGGCGGCCCGGCCGCGCCCCTGCCCGCGCCCTGGGGGCCGGCCCAGCCCGGCGGAGGCCGCGGCGCCCCCCGCAGCCCAGGCCGGCGCCCGGCGCGTACCGTTGGCGATGAGCTTGGCCGACAGCTGCTTGACGAGCTCGGGGAGCCGCTCCCACTGGCACTCGGAGCGGCAGCGCTCGATCTCCGTCTCGAGCCGCGAGCCCGCCTTCCTGGTCGCCATCGCGGCCTGGCCGGGCCCGGCCCGCCGCCCGCAGGCCCCGCAGGCCCCGCCGCCGCCGCCCGGGCGCCTCCGTCGCCGCCTCCCGCCGCCGCCGCGGGCTCGGGCTCGGGCTCCGGCTCCCGGCTCCGCGGCGTAACGGGAGCGCCGGCTGGGGAAGGGGCGGGGAGGCGGCGGCGGGGCCCCGGGCGCCGCGAGGAGCGGCCCCTGCCGGCCAGGGCCGGAGCCACAGCCGGGGCCGGGCCGGGGGCAGCGGGAGGCGCGAGGGAGGGCGAGGTGCGGGGAGGGCGACCTGGAGCGGGGCTGGGGCTGGGGGAGCCCCGAGGTGGAAGGGCTGGGGAGCTGAGGACGGCGCGGGTGGCGGTAGGGGTCCTGGCAGGGTGGCGGCGGGAGGGAGGGAGGGAGAGAATGGGCGCGGGAGCGGGCGGACCCTCAGGAATAGGGCTGAGAAAGGGCAGTGACCCTGGAGAAGGTCACCGGCCGGGCAGGACTCGTGGGCCTGGGGCCTGGGATGAGAGGCGAGGGGGAGGGGGAGGCCTGCCTGAGCTTGCCCGCCGTCTCAGGTTTCAGGTGGATCCCTCCGGACCAGGGTTGGCCTGTGCCCCTGAGTAGGCCCCTCTCTGCCCGCACCCAGCCCGAGGTGGGCGGAGAGTCTTCCGTCTCAGGCAGGCCCAGCACCTGCCCAGGGTCCATAAATGTCTGTTGAGTTGAACTGAGCCAGGCAAGGACTGCTACCCGCTCAGATGCCAGCTCCCTTGCCCTCTGAGGAGGACGCACAGTCACCAGTGGGCCTTCCTTGTCTCGGCCCTGTAGCCTGAGAGCTGGGACCAGATGTCCAAGCTGTGCATTGTTTCTGTTATTCCATAATTATGGAGTGATCACCTACTATGTGTTAGGCACTGTTCTAGGTGCTGCGGATACAGCAGAGAACTAAACAGATGAAATTCCTGCCTTAGTGGAGCTTATGTTCCAGTGAGGGGATAAATGAGCAAAATAAAGTAATAAACTAGAAGGTAAAAATGGCTATTTGAAGAAACAGCACAGGGTCAAGTGCGGAGAATAAAGAGTTGAGGAGGTGGAGGGTGTTGCAATTTTAAATGGGACAGTCAAGGATGGCCTCACTGAGATGACATTTGACAAAGACTTGAAGAAGGCAAGAGAGAGCCATGAGGATATCCCTGGGGAAGAGCATTCTAGGCAGAGGAAACAGCAAGTACAAAGGCCCTGGGGTCTTTTTGGTGAGGCATATTTGGTGAGTTGGAGGAACAGCAAGGAGACCAGAGAGGCTGGAGTGCACTGAAGGGGAGGAGGGAAGCAGGAGAGCTCAGAGGTGGGGGTAGGAGTTGCCGTTCAGGGAGGATCTTGTGGGCCATTATAAAGACTTGGGCTTTTACTGTGTTGAAATGGGGCATCCATGCAGGGCTTTTAACAAAAGAGTGCCATGGTCTGACCTACATCATAGGAATATCACTGTGGCTGCAGTGCTGAGAATACTGCCAGTAGTTCAGGAGAGAGATGGCGGTGGATGACCCAGGGTGGTAGCTGTGGGGGTGGTGAGGGTGTTGGATGCTGGATACTGCCTTTGAGGATGGAGCTGACAGACTGGAACTCCAGATATGAGGAAGCACCAAGTCATAATAAGCATCATCCCTTCTAGGGGTGCCTCACTCGAGCTCTCCAAGAGTTCTTACATGCAGGTTCGTCTCTCATCCCCTGGCAGCCCTGGGGCTGTTCTTGAGAAGAACAGACATCGTGAACCCCATTAACCAATGAGGAAGCTGAAACTCAGGCATTAATAGATGTGAGGAGGGAAGAAGGGGAGATGCCTTCTGACCTGACCGGCATAACCTCAGGCACCCCCAAAGACCTCTGAGGTGATGAAGGTTGACCTGATGGGCCTCAGACACTGTGGATAGCCTAAGGAAAAGAGAACTAGAATGTGAAAGTTTCAACAGGGAACCCTTTGGTGCCCTGGTCCCTTGGTTCCACCAACAGGGAATAGGAAAAGAGAAGGAATCTCCACAGGAGATATTTCCCTACCCACCAAACCCTCATATTCTCCTCTCAACTCTCGCATGGAGGTCTGTCTCTCCAGATGTTTGCCTGGAATGTTCTCTCCCCTCTGGTCCAGGAGGGAAATTCCTGTACATTCTTTAAGACCCAGGCCAAAGGTCACCAAGAAGCCTTGCTCGACATCTGACAGATCCTCTGTGATCCCACAGCAGTGTTATTTCCCTCTGTGATAGGACTTCTAATGATGAACTTCATCATGTAACAACTGATGTTTATACTGCCTCAGTTGCCACCCTGTAATGTAAATTTCTGGTGTCCATCTCTCCGCTCCCCTAGCTGAGAAGTTCCAGGATAAGGCCTGTGTCTTCATGACGCCAGAGTGAAGCTGGAATCCTGACTTGGCATGTGCTGCCTGGGCGGTGGCCTTTCACCTCTCCGTGCCTTCCATGCTTCAGTTCCTCAGCTGTAATACCTACTACATAGAGTTGGTTGAGAATTAAATGAGGAAATACAGGTAAAGTGCTTAGAATAGTGTTAATACACCGTAAGAGTGCAAAAACTGCAAGCTGTCATTCTGTGTCTCTGTACCCCTTGCACCCAGCCGAGGGCCTGGCACAGTGTAGGCGCTTGAGTGAAAGAGTGAATGAATGAATGAGGCTGGAGATCTCCAAGGTCTAGAACCAGGCCTACAAATGTTCTACTTTAGGATTTAACACAACAATAAGTATATGTGACTACATTTGAGGCTTCACCTTCACTGCAGGCTACCCCGGAAGGGGCCAACACTCACAGAGTACTTGAAACTATTTGCTTGAGCCCTGAGGTTGCTGGGGTATAGGGGTTCAGAGCAGAAGCTGACAATCATTGTCAGCCTAACCCAGCAGAGAGAAAGAACATTCTGGGCCTTCAGTGTGTGGAGCCCGAGAGCTGGGCTGCATAATCTCCGGGCTCATTCCCACGTCTGCGATGTTTTGATCCTCACCCATTGCCCAGGCTGTTCTGGAAGCTGCCACAACAACCCTAGAGACATACCAATGATTGCATGAGAAGAAGGTCCCCAATTTGTTTTCCGGGTGAGTTTACCTGCAGGTGGCACTCAGGGAAATTCAGGAGTAGGAAGTCATTTGTGCTAATAATAGAAATTAAGCCAACATCTTTTTTGCAGGCTTTGGTATTACAGGTTTGACAAGGATGTGAAAAATCACAGCCTATAGGCTGAATCAACCTTGAGACCTGGTGATGCTCGGCAGGAAAGAGGCTAAGTGGAAGATAGCTCAGGAAGTCTGACTACAGGCTAATTCCTTGAGAAAAGCTGACTTTCCAGGAGCAGTGAGCCGAGCTACAGGCTCAGAGTGAAAGTCAGTGCAAAGAGGGTGCCTCTGTGGTCTGGAAACCTCCCAGTCCTTTTCCCCTGGAAGCCGAGGTCTCCTGTACGACTAGAATAGGAGGAGACACGAGTGAGAGGAGGGGTCAGGGCCTTTGACCTCTGCCCCTAGGTCACCTCCACAGACAGGCCTTCCCTCACCACCCTCCCCAAACCCGCTCCCTGCCATTCCCTTCACTCCCTATCCTCTTACTCCGCCATGATTTTCTTCTTGTCACCACCCGATTTATATTTGTTCGTTTAGTACATATTGTCTGTCTCCCCTGACTAGAATGTACGTTCCTTGAGGGCAGGGATCTGTGCGTGGTTTTGTTCATCCCAGCACTGAGAACGCTACCTGGCACGTAGCTGGAGCTCGGTGAATACCTGTTGAAAGGATGGATGAGTAGAAGGAAGTTGGTGGGGCTGGGGTGGGACAGGTGGACTCCAGGCCTGAGCATCCCCGTGGACAGGCTCAGAGAGAAGTGGGAATCAGCTTGCTGAAGGAGATGGGTCAGGTTTAATGGGGAGACAGAAATCCAGAAAGAGGAAAGGACCGGGGGCCTCAGTGTCCTAACAGGACAATCACTTCTAACCTTTGACCTCACCACTCAGGGCAGCAGCCCTGTCATCTGGCTGCGGAGCCTGGGGGGTTTGAGCCGTGAGCAGCTGGCCCTGTGGGCGGGAGCTCCAGCAACGCTCATGAGGATCCTGGAAACCACGCAGCAGCTTGCAGGCCCGGGGCTTGAGTGGTGACAGCTGCGGTGCCTTGGGACCGTGTTTAATTCTGAGATATTTGATACATAACAAAACACATTATCACCAGGGAGCCGTGTGACTATCCCAGAGTTAACCACCAGCTTGATTTTTGTGTTTATTGTACCCCTGCTTTTTTTTAAGTAGTTTTATCACCAAACTCACTTTCTGCCATAGCGTGTAATATGAGTGTAATGTATAACCCCACACATGATATTGTTTGGTTTCGTGCTTCCGAAAGAAGGTGTCATGTTCTGTAACTTGCTTTTTTGCTCATTATGTTCCTCAATTTGTCCTTGTTGCTTGTAGCTGTGGTTCGTTCCTTTTCTCTGCTGTGCAATATTCCATGGCATGACTCTGCCACACTTGAATTATCCATCCTCCAGTTTTATTATATTTCCAGGGCCCAGGTTTGCTTTTATGAACAAAGCTGCTGTTTATAAAAGCTGTATCAGTGCCGTTGTTTTGAGCAGGGTTTCTGAGGATGATTCAAGATGGCTCTGTGCCCCTCTCCCCATCTGAAGTACTCTGGGGGTCCCCTAACTTTCTTCCTAAGGGCCGCCTGCTGCTACCTGGAGCCATGGTTCCCACGGTTGGGACAAACCATGGGAACCTTGCTGGGCAACTCGGCTGCTGGCACTGAAGCTGGTGTTTCTAATTTACTGCCTGTTGCCATTTGAGAGGGATAGCCAGATGTAGGAGGCTGGCCGGCTGCTCAAGGAGGGCCTCAGCATGGCATGACCCGCAGATGGAAACCATGTTCCTAGGGTGGCCTTCAGCTTTGCAAGTCCAGAAACATGTGGGTGCTCCAGGGTGTTCCATCTACTCCCACTAATGAAGCCCACTGGAGACCATTGTTCACACTCCATGCCAACTCTCATGTATGATGGAAACTATTTGCCCACTATCCCATACCTGGAGACCCCATTCCCAATGTCAGGATGCATGCAAAGCTGAAATGCTTATTAGGAGGTTGTTTGGTGAGCATAGACTTGGAACCGGAGAGGGGAAAGTCTCAAGAAGGTCATCATCCAGGCTCTGTGGGCTCTGTGGGCTGTCTTAGTCCCAATCTTGAGTGCACCTCTCCATGGCTGAGAATATCCACGTGTCCCAGATCATGAGGCTGGACCAGCTGTGTGAATGTTCACTTCTCATCTCCATCCACGCCAACCTTGCATAGGCTTTGGACACCATAACAACAGTCAAGTTGGGTTTTGGTTTAAGCTTACGCGATAGGAATCCCTTATCTTTTTTGTGTGTATGAGGAAGATTAGCCCTGAGCTAACATCCATTGCCAATCCTCCTCTTTTTGCTGAGGAAGATTGGCCCTGGGGTAACATCTGTGCCTATCTTTCTCTACTTTATATGGGACGCCACCACAGCATGGCTTGACAAGTGGTGCATAGGTCCGCACCCGGGATCCGAACCTGCGAACCCTGGGCTGCCGAAGCAGAGCACGTGAACTTAACCACTATGCCACCAGGCCAGCGCCCAGAATCCCTTATCTCCGTGAGTATTTGTTTCACACTCAGAGTTCTGGGGACACTTTCCTGTTATCCTATATGCCACCTGTCCTACCTTCCTCCAGAAAGGCAAAAAGTGGCCTTATGATAAAATACCCACTTATACGTGTAAATGAACAGCAAAGTAAAGATCAGAAACTACATGGATACAGAGGAGATTATTGTACCTGTCACAAAAGAGGAGACTGTTCCTGAGACTGTGACTAGACTGATTTTTGAGCTTCCTAGCAGACCAGGCACAGAAGAAAACACATGGAGTGGTTGGATTTGAATAATGCAGTTGATTCACACATCTGGAGTGTTAAAGGGCAGTCAGGAACTAGGTAAGCACAAGGGATCCGGTTGTTCCTACGGAGTTGTGTTAGCAAACAGTTGTGAAGCTTTTATTTCAAGCACTGTACTAATAAAAAGAAGCTAATTCTCATTCTGTGTGAAGGAGCCTCCCAGACACAGAATCTTCTTAGGAATTGTGAGTGATCTTCCTCTGCACAAGGCACTAGCGTGCAAGGTCACCACAAAGTCACCACATGCATGCAAGGTCACCACAGTTCAATTCAGTTCAGAACACTGACTGAGCATCTACTATGTGCCAGACAGCATTAGGCCCTGGGATAGGATACAGCATCCTATAAAGTGTGATCCCATTCCTCAAGGAAATCACAGTCCAGCTTGGAAAAGGGACAGAGAAGTGAACAGCAGCTCTGCCATTGGACTCAGATGAGTACCAGGGACTGGAGGAGCCCTTGGCTCACCTGGAGGACTTCAGCAAGTCTTCCTGGAGGTGGTAACCCCTGAGCCAAGCCTTAAAAAAAGGATTTCAGGTCTAGTCTGCTCGCCAACTCTCCCCATCTAACAGAATGGACCTGAGTTTTCAAAAACCCTAAACTCAAAATAGAGTCAGAGCATTCAGACACATCAAGCCCCAGATCACTCCCACCATCAGAAGAGAAAAATCTCACAGCTTGGTCTCCTTTCCTGTAGCAAAGCACCTGTTGGTCAGAGAGGTTGGGGATGAGGGCTCATCTGACCTGCTGGCCAGCCAGGGAAGCATACAAACACTTCTGATTGTTTTCTTACCCCCATATCTGATGCTTGCAGGACTAAAACCATGCTGACTGCACAGACCTTTCCCTGGGGACTCGTGGGCATTCCATTCCTTCTGGCGTTTGGGGGTCATCCCTGGACGAGAAGAGCAGGAGGCCTGAGTCAAGCCCTGCCTCTACCCATCACCAGCCGGTTTGTGATCAGGTGCCCTCCAATCTCCTCATCTGTTTAAAATGAGGGCGCTGCTCTAGGAGGTTGCGGGGCTCCCGTCCATGATTCTGTCCTGTCAAAGTGAGAATTGGGTAGTTGCTAGTATGTGAGGAAACCCGGGTTATCCCTTATTGGTATGTGGGTATGTGGGTTCTCCTACAAGCCGGGGTTCCTGGACTGCAACGCGGTTCAGAGCTCTCAGGCAGCAGATGGGCGGGCGGGGGCGGGAAGGGTGACACTGAACTTGGAGTTACGAGCCCTGGATCTGATTTTCATCTCTGTAACTAACCGCTGCATAAGATCATGCTGGAGAAATTCATCGACTGCGAAGCAAGACAAAACTTGTCAAAATACGTGATTAAAATAAGGGAATAAATGTTATCTGTCAGGTGCTTAGGAAGGGAAGGGGAAGGATGAAGGTACCAGCTAAACCCCAGTAACACACCAGTCAAAGGTCAGCGCGGGAAACCAGTACTTTGGCTGGTTGGAGGGAACACTCAAGTCGGTCTCAGAAAGCCGAGTTTTCCTCCCGAGGGATCTGTTTGCAGACAAGCCCTCAAGGCTTGCAGACCCGGTTAGAACTCAACCTGCCTTCAGCCTTAGGGGGCGGGGCCCGCTCCCGCGCCGGAGCGCTAATGGACGCGGCAGGCCCGGCGCGGAGGGCGGCAGCCAATCAGAGAGCCTCCCGATGAGGTCATGGCGTTCCTCGGCGCTTCATTGGCGGATCCGCCGCGAGGCGTCGGCGCGGACCGCGGGGCGGGGGGCGGGTCGCAGCTGGGGACCCCGGGGAGCCGGGGGTGGGAGGGCGATTCCGCAAACTTTCTCCCAGCATTTATTTACCCTGAGCAGAAGCCACGCGATGAGTCCGGGCCGGTCTCCTCCTACAGGGAGAAACGAAGATGCCCAGGAAAAAGAGCTCTTACCGACCCCAGAGGCTGGGTTTCCCTATTTTGGGGGAACTCTTGATTTTTTTTTGGTGAAAGTGGAGGGTTGGTTTGTTTTGTTTTAATCCAGTCCAGCACACTCATTAATTAACCACTTTAAATATTTAAGGACACCTAGGAAACGTCCACTGGTTAGTCCCCTTTTATTTCCTCATGGTGACACTCAAGGTTGGGAACAAAGACATTTCTGATGTGAAACATTTTAAAGTGATTCTCAAACCCGGGTGTACAGAGAGATCCTGGAATGCCGGTTGCACACTCCAGGCCTCTCCCCTTGTCTCCCTCCTTCTGACTCTGGAACCTGCAGGAAGAAGAAACTGGCACGGCCAGGGATGTGGACCCCACTTTGGGAACCAAAGTGTTTAAAGCATCATCAGCATCTCAGGCTGTGCCACTCTAGACCTATTGAATCAGAGACTCTGAGGTGGGGTCCAGCCATCAGGGTTTTGACAAGACCTCCGGGTGGTTCTGATGCACACTCGAGTTTGAGAACTAATGTAAATCAACTCCTTATTGAGACTGCTTCAGAACATTCTGAAGAGTTACTCTGCAGTCCATTCTCTCCTGCACTCTCAGAGTCTTAGGGCTAGGAAGAGGGGGCCCTAGTCCTATCCCTTCTGGAGTAGACAATTTAGAGGTACCTGCCCTGTTCTCACCATGGATCTCCTGGGGTTCACAGGGGCTCCCAGCAGCTGCGGTGGTTTTGGCTACAGGTAATTGGACCAGAGATGCACCTGTGACCAATCCTTTCCTGAAAATAAGAAATTAATTGAGGGCCGGCCCCGTGGCTTAGCGGTTAAGTGCACACGCTCCGCTACTGGCGCCCCGGTCCGGATCCCGGGCTCGCACCGCCTCACTGCTTCTCCGGCCATGCTGAGGCCGCGTCCCACATACAGCAACTAGAAGGATGTGCAACTATGACATACAACTATCTACTGGGGTTTTGGGGAAAAAAAAAAGGAGGAGGATTGGCAATAGATGTTAGCTCAGAGCTGGTCTTCCTCAGCAAAAAGAGGAAGATTAGCACGGATGTTAGCTCAGGGTTGATCTTCCTCACCAAAAAAAAAAAAAAAAAAAAAAAAAAAAATTAATTAATTGAGACAGTCCCTGTGAGTGACTAGACCCTAAGGGTTTCCTTGGTACCCAAGGGCAGCCCTGTTCTGGGAGGCCTGTCTGCAGAAGGAAGAAGAGGGAAGCAGTCGCACAGAGGCCCAGAGATGGGCAGTGGAGAGAGAATCCATTCCAAGATGCCCTCCAGGCCTTGCACTACTGGGCCGCTGCCTCTCTCTCAGACTTAAGTCAGGACACCAGCTGTGGCTCAGTGGACTCCAGGCACATTCATCTTCAAGCAAGGACAACATGATCCCGCCTGAGGCTTTGTGCATGCTGTTCCCTCTACCTGGAACTCTTGCCCCTGTCTTTCCCGTGCTGCCTCATTCCTGATAATCAGGAATGTTCTTAAATGTCACTTCCTCCCAGAGTGACGCTCCAAAGTGGCCCCTCCTCCAGCCACACTCGATCACATTAGCCTGCTCTACTGTCTTCATTGCATGTGTCATCTTCATGCTATCTCAGGTATTCATTTCCTTACTGGTCTGTGGCAAGCTCCTTGAGAGCAGACCTCCTGTAGTTGTGTTCATCACTGGATCTCCAGGCCCTTGAACACAGCCTGGCACATATAGCGGTAGCTCAATAAATGTTAGTTGAAGGAAAGATCACTTTCCCAGACTTCCTGAGGCCCAGCTGCCTTGCAGTCCTCAGGGTGCGGGAGACTCCCCAGCCTGTGTTGTCTGATCACAAACGTCCTTCCTAGGAGACCCATGTGGATCCTAATATTTGCCACCCAAGGACTCCTAAGGGGTTCAGCCTTGTTTTACTGATAAGGAAACTGAAACCCAAGTGACTTTTGCAGGCCTCTGTGGCCAGTTAGTGGGGCAGTGGGGACAAGAGAAGTAAGATTTCAGGCCACTGCTGCATCCCCAGGGGACTCAGTCTCCTGGCCTTGGGTCACAGCCCAGGGCTCTCCCCACAGCAAGGTGGTCAAGTCAACCTCAGGCCTGTGTGCTTCCTGTTGCAAGCTTTTAATAAATCAGTTTCATTTCAAAATACTGCCCAGAATAGTCCGTGGTCAGCAGAAAGATGCTGACAGCCCTGTCTCTTCTAGGAAGTTATTTTATTTTCTGATGAACTATAGTGGGAATGGACGGTTTGAATGTCTGTTGCTGAAGGAACATGACAGGTATTACACTGCTCCTTGCCTCACCCAGATTTCTTTTCTAAGATGTCCTGGAGTTAGAGCCTTTGGTTTGCTGCAGTCCAGGGAAAACACAGTCCTAACTGCTGTGTGCAGAATGTTCTTCTAAGGAACTCTCCCAAGGAAATGGGACCCTTGCACTTGGCCTGGGACCTCAACAAATGTGTGTCGAATGGCTGACTCAGCCATGACCGCCTGAGTGACTGTTATCAAACTCAGAGAACATGATGGTCGGGGAAGGCAGCAGAAAGAGTGGACTGAGATGCACTTACTCATGGGAGGCAGAATGGCCATTTGTCATGCTTTGTGGACACCTGGGATCTTTATTTCCTTTCCTGTGTTTGGAGAATCCCCCATCTGATGAGGCAGAACCTTCCTCCCACTGGAGAAGCTGAAAATGCCAGGCACTCACTGTGCCAGACTCCTTGGTGGCTACAGCAGGGGCGGGTGACCTCGGCTCTGCTGGACAGACACCACTCAGAGTCCAGGGGCAGCTGCCTCCCAATTCGGTCGAGGTTGTCCAGGCAGCTGTGGGTGGAGTTGGTGCACGTGCGCCTGGGTGTCCATGCCCAGCAGTGGTGCAGTGGTCTCTCTCCTTGCCAGACCAGTCCTGAGGAGGATTGCCAGCCTCTGTCACTGGCTGCCCAGCTTCCCAGCCTCATCCTCGTCCTCCCAGAGACTGTGGCCCACTTGGGATTAATTCCGTTTCTGCCTGAATGAGCCAGGGTTGGTTTCCGTGGCTTGTAAGGGAGAACAGGACAGAGAGGGGAGACCTCCTGAAGGAGGGCCAGGCACTGGAGCATGAAGAGGGTGCAGCCCAGGCAGAGGACATGGCGTTTGAGCAGGGAGAGACGCCATGGCACCTTGTCATTCAGACCAAGTCACAAGTTGTGTGGAGGGAAGTGAGTCACAGCGGCTCGCAGTGGCCTCCGGCTCCTCACAGGGGTTACAAAGGGTCACGGGAATCATGAACAGGCCGGAGGGACTTCCTCCAAGGCTGGCTTCTTTCTCTTTGCTGCTTTTCAAGCTTTCCACTCAAGAACGTTGGGCTTTCCCCCATGGAAGGTGGGAGGGGGGCTAGGGGGGAAAGGTTAGACTGCCTCAGCCTCATCATAGGCAGCTTCTTGGGTTTGATTGGGAAGCCTCAGGGTGCTTCCTCACCTCGAACCCAAAACGCTAAGTCCTTCACCCAAAGCACTGTTTTAACTAGGGGTGGACTTGCTTTTCGCCATGAAAGATAAAGCTTAAAACAGCCACCACCTCCTGCACAGCTCTTATATTTACGCGTTTGATGGGAGCAATGAAGTCCAGTGGATGGGCCCTCGCAGCTCTGTGTGCGTTAGAAGGGGCTCGTGGGCCCCAACCTCGGGGGCACGCCACCCCTGAGCGGCTGAGGGGACCCTCTAGTGGGGCTTCACCCCTTGTGGGGAGGCGCTGAGGCACACTCAGGGGCCGGGGATCAGGTCCTTTCTTGGGAGAAGGTTTGAACAAGCAAGAAACAGCTCAGATACTTGGACCTGGAGGAAGAGGAGGAGGGAAAGGCCTCTAGAGGGTGGAGGCAGGGGTCCAGCACCCCACAGATAGGCCTCCCTCCCCTGTTGTCAGAGACTGGGCTGCGGGTCTCTCATCTCATCCCTAACCCCGGTTTAAAGCATCAACTGCCGCACAGCCCTGCCTGCAGATCACCGTGGACAGGCCCAGGAGACATCTGCCCACACAGCGGGGTTTAAGGAGCACAATCTGGAAAGAGTGGAAGCAGGACATGGCACTCCTGTGGCACTTACCATCCTGGGCCCTCAAACCAGCGTCAGTCACTGCTGCCTTCTGCAAGTCCTCGGCTCTGGGCATCAGCTTCTCAGTGCGCCCCGGCCCAGTGGGCTGTGGACTCCCGGGCACTACGGGCCATGCCTGAGTCCTCCGGGTATCCCCACCCCCCCAGGATACCCCGCCCCCCCCGGGCTCAACAGGTCCTCATCAGTTCACCCCTCCATTCAGTGGAGTGTCTTAGGAGAGGCCCCATAGGAAGGAGAAGGAAATCCCTGCTGAACTATGCCTTCCTCTTCACCAGGCTCATTTCCTTCCCCAAGAGGAAGGAGCAGTTGGCATTTCCAACTCTCCCATGTCGTTTGTTTCTTACGCTTCATGCTTTTGCTGTAACAGATATCCACAATCCCTCTTCTGTTAGAAGCATTTGGGTATTTGCTTCTCTGAACAGACTATGAGTCTCTGAAGGGCCAGGAGTGGGTCTTGGTCCCTTCAACATCTTCCATATCATCTGGTCCATGGTTGGCACGCCATACAGTTTTTGAATGAAGGGATAGTCATGGAATGGAATTGTCATGCTCAGAGGCCACCTACCACCCTATAACATCTGTGTAGTGTGTTAGAATGTGTGATTTTAAAAAAAAGCTTATTGAGATATAATCACATAGCATACAGTCTCAATTTAAAGTATACAATTCAATAGTTGTTAATATATTCACAGAGGTGTGCGACCATCACCACATTCAATTTTAGAACATTTTTTCACCCCAAAAAGAAACCCAGGACCTATTAGCTGTCACTCCTGGGGCCTCCCACTCCCCAGCCCCTGGCAAACACAGATAGATTTTCTGTCTCCATGAATTTACCTATTCTGGCCACTTCATATAGATGGAATCATACAATATGTGGTCTTTTATAACTGGCTTCTTTGATTTAGCGTATTTTCAAGGTTCCTCCATGTTGTATCATGTAACAGCATTTCATTCAATTTTATGGTTGAATAATGTTCTGTTGTGTGGATACCACACTTTATTCATCTATTAATCAGTTGTGGACATTGGGCTGTTTCTACTTTTTGGTTATGGTTAATGATGCTGCTATGTACATTTGTGTGTTGATTTTTGCGTGGACATGCGTTTTCATTTTGCTTAGGTACATACCTAGAAGTGAAATTGCTGGGTCATATGGTAACTCTATGTTTAACCTTTTTAGGAATTGTCAAACTGTTTTCCAAAACAGCTGTACCATTTTACATTCTCACTGACAATGTATGAGGATTCCAATTTCTCTACATCCTTGTCAACACTTGTTATTGTCTGTTTTTTTGATTCTAGTCATCTTAGTGTATATGAGGCATATCTCACTGTGGTTTTGATTTGCATTTCCTTGATGACCAATGATGCTGAGCAACTCTTCATGTGCTCATTGGCCATTTGTCTATCTTCTTTGGAGAATTTAGATCCTTTGCCTATTTTTAAATCAGGTTATTTTTCTATTATTGAGTTGTGATAATTTCTTATATATTCTAGATGCAAGTCTCTTACCAGATATATGATTTGTAAATATTTTCCCCCATTCTGTGGGTTGTCTTTTCACTTCCTTGATAGTATCCTTTGAAGCACAAATGTTAATTTTGATGAAATCCAGTTTATCTAATTTTTTCTTTTGTCATGTGTGCTTTTGGTGTTGGACTTAAGACAACGTTGCCTAATCCAAGGTCATGAAGATTTACACCTATGTTTTCTTCTAAGAATTTTGTAGTTTTAGCCTTTACAATTAAGCCTATGATCCATTTTGTATTAATTTTTGTATATGGTGTGAGGTAGTGACCCAAATTCATTCTTTTGCTTGTGGATATTCAGTTGTTCCAGCTCATTTATTGAAAAGACTCTTCTTTCCCCCATTGAATGATATTGACCTCCTTATGAAAAATCAATTGGCCATAAATGTAAGGATTTATTTCTGAACTCTGAAGTTTATTCCATTGATTTATATGCCTATTCTTATGTCAGTATCATGCTGTCTTGATTACTGTAGCTTTGTAGTAAATTTCAAAATTGAGAAATGTGAGTTCTTAACTTTGTTCTTCTTTTATAAGATTGATTTGACCATTGAGGGTCCCTTACATTTTCATACTAAAATTTGGATCAGTTTGTCAATTTCTGCAAAAATTCACAGCTGGGATTTTGGTAGGGATCGTGTTGAATCTGTAGACCAATTTGGTGAGTATTGACATCTCAAGAATATTAAGTCTCATCCTGTCTGCTGCTCCTTTTTCCTTGTCTCTGCAGAGTTGCTATTGTTTGAAAGAGGCCAGGGAGCTGGATTTGCTGAGTTCCAGTGGCCCCTGGGACATTCAGTTCCTGAAATCAGAGAAGAGCTTTGCTTTTTCTCTCAGAGACCCTTGGGGATCAAGGCTCAGCTCCTGGCAGGATCATCTCCTGTGTGATTGCCAGAATTCCTGGGCCCCGGTCTGAATGCAATTTCCCAGGGCTTCTTTCCCACACAGGCGTGATCAGCAAATGCTCCCTGCCTGCCCAGGGAGGTGTGGGAGGGCGCTGAGGAGAAACTGCACTGACGTCATCATTTCCAAGGCCAGGCCTGAACTAGTTCCTGGTGGTTAAGAATGTTAGGGCCGGAGGCAAGTCCTTAGAGAGCAGAGGGTCAAGCATCACAGAGAAGGAAACCAGGCCAGGGCCTCAAAGAGATGCCGCTGCAGTCTGGAAGTGAGCCTGGGCCAGAATGAGACTAGAGCCCCGGGCTCCCAGTCCCTTCTTCCGTACACTGCACCGCTCTGCTGCCGCCGACAGGCCGTTCGTCCCAGATTTAGAGTGTCTCCTGTGGCGCTGGGGACAAAGCTTGATGCTGGCGACATGCATTGGGGAGCGGACAGCTTAATGGGGAAGAGGCACATCTGTTAGATGGTTATATATTCATTTACTTATAACTGCTGGTTATATTAGGAAGATGTGTGGGTTGCTGAACAGGGCTCTTCAACCTAGCATGGGGTCCAGGAAGGCGCCCCGAAGGACACTAGTGGTCTGAGGGCCCTGGGCTGAGGAAGGGCGGGGGAGGGCTCCTGTTGGGAAGGAGTTGAGGAGTGCTGGGGGAGGAATGAGAAGAGCAAGGAGCTCAGGGGGCCAGGGCCTGCCCCACACAAGGTGCAGAGGTGGACAGGACCACATGGGCTCTGGGGCTTCTTCCTAGGAGCAGCCGGGAGCCACAGAGGGGTTTCAGTGGGAATATGACATGATCAGATTTGAATTTTCAGATGGTCATTGAGGTGACGCCCACCTCTGAAAGCCCCGACCCTGGCCCACCTCTGCAGCCAGGCCCTCACCCCAGGAACCGCCACCCAGCAAAGCCTTTGGGGAGGCCAGCTGCCCTGCCCCCACCCCCACCCCCGGAAACAGATTCGTGTCCCTCGTGTAGAAACCACAGCCCAAGCTCCTTTCCTTTCCTTAGGAACAGGGGACATGTAGATCCACTCTTAGTCCTGAGTGTCCTCGGCTCCCAGAGGCACCCTGGTCTGGCTGGCTGGCTGTCTCTGAGCTGGAGACCCAGCACACCAGAGCACACAGGGGCTTTTCTGGGTTGGCTGGCCCCTAACTTGAGCCTGGGAGGCAGAAGGACCATTTTCTCTCAAGCCTTCTCTCCACCTCTCCGAAATTTCAGGAAAGTTACAGAGCCACCCTCTGACAAGGATGGAGCGCTCAGGTCAGCGTGGTCCAGCTGCAGGGGCAGAAGGATGCACAGCTCAGGCACCTTCTTTATTATTAGTATCTGCACAATGTGAGGGACGCTGTTGGGCAGACAAAATCAGCTCTGAGTCCCATCCCTTTGTCAAGAAGCTCGGTTCTAAATTACCACGCTCCTCCTCTGTGGCCTGTTTATTTGAGGTGTCTGTATACAAGGCTGGAATGATGTCTGTCTTTCTCTCTCTCTCTTAGGAAAATTTCTAAAAAAACAAAATATGATGTCAGGGTGAAGCAATCTCTGAGGGTCTTTTCCCCAGACTATGAGTAAGTCACTTAATCTCTCTGAGTCTCAGTTTTCCTGCTTATAAATTTTTCTTGACCCCAAAGTGTCTCAGAGTAGCAGTGTCTGGACACCCCATATGAACCATCAGCACCCCATCCTGGTTGGCGGCCGGTTATGCAGCGTCCAGAAACTCAAGTGCAGGGAGACCCTGGGCCTCCCCGGATCATCCAGCAGGTTTTACTGGATGGTTTCACGTGGATGCAGATGAGCAGGCCCGGAGCTTCTGAGGGGCTGTCTGTGCTCCACGACATCGCAGGAGAGCTCAGGTCCCGGCCTAAAACCCCAGGCAACATTCATTTACCAAAGGGCAGTCATCAGGGAGTAGGGTTTTGTTCCTTGGTTTGAAGTTGGTTGTTTTTTTGTTTGTTTGTTTTCTGGGGTTTGTTTTGGTGAGGAAGATTAGGCCTGAGCTAACATCCGTTGCCCATCTTCCTCTCTTTGCTGAGGAAGATTGGCCCTGAGCTAACGTCCGTGCCCATCTTCCTCCACTTTATATGGGACGCCGCCACAGCGTGGCTTGACGAGCGGTGAGTAGGTCCACACCCGGGATCCGAACCCACGAACCGTGGGGCAGCTAAAGCAGAGCGCACTCTTAACCACTATGCCTCCGGGCCTGCCCCTGAAGCTTCTTTAAAAAATGTCTTTGGAAGGGAAACTATAAAACTGCATAGTGATGCAGGAGTTTGCCAATTCTTCTTCCATGCTCCTGACAATAGTCCGAGTTTGATCTTTAGGTGTTTAACACGTAAGATCAGATGATGTTTATGAGCTCAAACAGTGGTCTTAATATCAGAGAGAAAATAGGAAGGCTTATTATTTCACACATGGACTGTGAGAAGCAGATCAGCTTGCTCCCACGAAGGCTGGCCCCGGGTGCCCCTGATGAAGGTTTCTCAGTGTGAATGTGTGGCCCCTAATTCCAGTGACTACCGAGTCACTTCTCAGAAAGTAAGTTGTGCCAAGGATTGGGAGAACGTGTGCGGCCTCTGACTGAGGCCATGAGGGATGTTCTTTGACGCTGTAAAGGGAAAGACAGTGGGCTCCTGCATCGAGACTGATCGAATCAACACAACTCTGCTGAAATTTGCATTCCTTTCTTTCTCAAGGATGGAAATTAATATTTGGCATCTATGAGCCTTTTTTCAAACTTGTCTAAGAATAAAACCCTCATTGTTGGATGCATGTCTTCACAGTAAATAGCAACATTATTCCATTATTCTGCAACACCACAGGGAATGTCCAACCCAGAGTGGGTGAAGGGGAGGAAGCAAAGAGGAGCTTCCAGGGTGAAGAGGCCTCAGAAACACGAAGCCGGTCTGAGGTATTTCATCCTCACCTCTTTACCTTAGAGCACAGCAGTGTTTTGACCTGCTGGAACAAACTTTGAAAAGATCTGCATTTCCATTTTTCCTCCCTTGGATTTCACTGAATTCTATTCCTTACACGGTTGTTAAGCAGTTACTAAGTATCAGGATGGTGCTGAATTCCCTCCCTCCCCCTCCAACCAGGGAAACAAAAGAGGAGGAAGATGGCCCCGTCCTCTTGGAGTTTGAGATCTGCTGGGGACACAGAAGGATTGTTGAAAAGGCCAGACAAGAAGACATGGCAGAGCGGATGAGCTGGGTAGTGGCCGTCGTGTTATTTCTGCCCCGCGTCCAGTCGCCCATCTTCTGGTTGGGTCCCATTGAGGAATGACCTCAGACCAGCATCCTTCAGGGCCTGTCGGGGGAGATGCCGGCTGTCCTCTAGCCCGGCCTGGGCACGTGACCGCAGGCAGCTCGGACCCTCTGCCCAGGTAGCTGAGTCTCACCTGGAGGAACACAAGGATAGAGAAAAGGAAACACACTCCCACATGCTCACTCACACGCCTCTGCAGACTCTGCTCAGCACGGAGGCCCAGATGAAACAGTCCACCACCTTTTGTTCCCCAGACCCCAGGGGCCAGCCCAGGCTCCTGCCTGTTCCAAGCCGGCTTCTTTGTTCCTTTGGCCTTGTGGTTCTCCCGGTTCCTGTCACCCATTCCCTTTGTGCTTAGAGGTAGTTTTCGTTGCTTTGAAACAAAGAACCTGAGCGGAACACCTGGCAAATTATTTTCATGTCCTTCAGAGTTGGAAAAGCTTAGGGAACGTGACTAGCGCTCAGGGAGACTGACAGAACTGTCCAGAGCCCAGACCCAGGCAGAGAAATGCCAGCCCTGGGGCTGTGAGCTCTAAGAACAGAAGGAAGACTGCCCTGAATACAGAGAGCATGGAAACCCTTCTGTGTTGGTCAGATGAACAGAGATCTTAATATCTCCTCCCGGCTCTTCACCCCACCCCCTGCATGTTCAGTATAGGACATCACACACAGTGGGACTCACTGCTCAGAGTGGGCCTGTGGAGGGATTCAGTTCCACAGGTCACATGTTCTGCCAGGCCCATGAGCCCCCAGAGGCCTGATGGCCTGCATGAGTGAGCACACACAGCTCCTCAGTCAGAACTTTGTATCATCTGCTCACTCACCCCGGGGATCATCTGGGGTAAAATCTGAATCCCTGGGTGGCCTCCTCTCACCATCCAACATGCTGAGGGTGGACTGCCTCCCTTACCCGTTGTTCAGGGAATGTTTTAAAACGAGCTGGAACAAAACAACTGGCGTGCCAGTCTGTTGCATGCAGCTCTCTCTCATTGTACCTCTGTTCCTCTTCTCCATGTTATGTACTTGAGAACTGGCTGCTCTTTGCTGGTGGGGCTAGGCCTACATTGTCCTTTCAAAAATCATTATGAAATATTTCCAACATATGAAAAGGCTTAAGGAATCCTACAGTGAACACCTGTGTGCTACCACTAAGCTCGAGAAATAAAATATTAGAAATACAGTTGGAGCCTCCCGTGCAAATGCCTGCTTAGAGAGCCCAGACTCTAACCCAGAGCTTTGCGGCCTGCACAGAGGCTTGGGAGCAACAGCAATTCAATGTGGGCCACAATCAAACATAGCTCTGTGTCTGATTGGGTCTAAAAGATCACTGACAATTATTATCCATATCACTGTATTTTTCTGCATCCAAAATGTGTCACCAGCAGCAAGATCAACACAGGCAGGCCTGTGTTGACTTCAGTCCACTGTGCCCTCTTCTCATTGTGGGAGATCAAGATTTGGCCACCCTGAAATCTATCTCTTTACCTTGGTTGTTTTCTCTGAGGACATTTGACCTCCCCCACTAACTGCCTAAAGAATTTGACATAGTGGCTCCTTCCTGGAACAGATCTATCATGATGGCTGTAAAGATAACGTATGGTAAATGTTACAATAGGAAAGGCACCAACAAGCCCCTCTTATTAGAAGTTCTGTCTCTCTGGCCACATTCTCTGGATGACCCTGCGAAGAGTTGCCAGATAATCATTTACATTTACAAGGGAAATCTCCATTTGTAAAGGTATCTCCCTCTCTGTATTGGGAAAAGGGGGGATGAGCTCATTTCTAGTAACTTATCAATGTGGAAGGTGAGGCCTTGGGGCTGCCCGATAACCTTACTCTTGTTTACTGTGCTTTAGTGGTAATCTCCTGCAACTGACTCCCCCCACCCCCAAAATCCTCCTTTGTCATTGGCTGAACATGGTATTTAAGATGAGAATTTCTGCTATTGTGTTGAGAAATGCAGTGTCCCTGCTTTCTCCCACGTATACATGTTATTAAACTTGGTATTATTTTCTCCTGCTAACCTGTCTTGTTAATTATTTGGCCAGCCAGAAGAACCTTAAGAAAAAGGGCAGAGGGAGATTCTCCCTCTTCCCCCGACATCATCCTAAAAATAACCACACAGTCAAGGTGGGGGGTGTTATGTCATATTGCCCAGGCCCATGACCTTCCCCTCTGCCCAGATCCCCTCAGAGCCACCATGCCCGACTTATTCAGGTCGTGCTGGCTCTTCCCACTCTAGGCTCCCTCTTCAAGCTGCGTAGGGTTTTATTGGCCTTAGAACCTCCCTCAATGTTTGTCATCTATCAATAACTACTATAATTTTTGAGCACTCTGAAAATAGCAGACACTTTATACAGAGTTTACAGTCTAAAGAATTACCCCAGGGAATGTTCTAGTCTTCTGTAGTGTGAGGGCCTGTTACAGAGAGAAATTGACTAAAGGATTACAGTAACGTTATCCCTATTTTGCAGATGAGGAAACTGAGGCTTACAGAGGCCTGACCCTGCAATGGTCAGAACTCGTGCAGTATTGAGGTTGGTACCAAACTTGCTGAGAAGATGGGATTTGAGGGGGAGGTCTGCCCAGACCTTCTCCCAAAGGCTGATTCTGACGTTCTGCCAGGCTGGTCCATCCACTGTTTTGGTTGTTTTTTAGCCACTTGTGGTCACCCCACATTGTTGAATGGAGGGACCAGGGTGGCCTTCATCTGTGTTTCCTGTGAGTTCCCCATCAGGACCAGCTGCAGCCTCCGACTACCACAGGGTACAATTTGGAAAGTACCAACTGGTGTTTTGCTCAGCTGTATCATCTGTGACTATGACAGTCTGATAGAATTAACAATAATAATATTTACTAGAAATATCCATGGATGCTTTACATACATTATTATCTTACAAAAATGAGATTCTTGATTCAATCTGAGCATGTGGTTCAGCGTCATTTGCAGCCAAACATTCTGCAAAGTAAACACGCAGATGCGGCAGCAGTAGGCCAGACCACCATCTGTGGGATATCTCGGGTGGTCTGAGGTTGTCCCCTCACCTCTACATGGCAGCTTCATCCCAGCCTTTGGTATCGCCTGATTTTACACTGGGGATTATTTCTTCTTTGTCTTATAAATAGCCAAACACATGCCTGGGTTAGCTGTTAATCCACGGGGCTGGCTCTGAGATTTCAGAATCACGTCTCTCTCAGTTTGAGCCGACAGCACACATCGCATAGCTGACCAAGGATAAAGAAACACAAAATGTGAAGTGCAAGTCCAGTTTTGAGTCTGTGGCTGGATTTGATAATTGATCAAAGAATGGAACATGCTAAAAACAATACCCGCAACGCAATCTTGTTTACGTTATCCCATTAGCACCTCCTCTTGGCCACAGGCCACCGCTCTGGTAATTCTTTGTGGCGAAAGTAAACTTCTTCCATTTGGCCAGGAGGCTTCAGGGCCCATGGAAGGGGATAGGAATTGAGAATAAGGGCTCCAGAAGCAGGAAGGTGGGCTCTACTTTCCAAGAAATAAAAACAGACAAAGAGTACAGAAAGAGCTATGTCACAAAGTTGTGAATGACTAATGAACAGGCTTCTTCCTCAGCAAATAAAAAATCCACTGCTCTTTTTTATGCATCCAGTTTCAAACAAAGCCTTAGAAAAGATGTCATCCCGTTTGAAACTTGATGCAAAATATAAACAAATAGTGCACCCTACCCAGGCCAGGTGCAGGGAGTCCAAAGTCCATTGTAAACCAATGAAGCTTTACTCCTGGGCCAAATGATGACCTAAGCTTCTAAGTTGAGGACACATTTATTTCACTCCCAAATTTTTGTTTTAGCTGGTTGAGCTCAAGATCAAAATGTCTTAAGAAAAGCTCTCGGGGGCGCTGTTCCCAAGCAGGGCCACTCCCAGAAGTAGGTGGGAATGGGGAGAGATTTGCTCATCTAAGGCACTGGGAGATGGCACTGTTTTCTCCCTGGCTTGTAAGAGGAGTCTCCTTTGTGTTGTGTTCATTTTGGTGTGAAGTAAAGCTTGTCTCCCCCAAGGTCAGTAAAAAATACATCTTCCCCAAATGGTATGAACTACCAAGGGGCAATAAAGCAAGAGCCAGGAGAGAGAGTAGAGCGGGGAGCCCATACAGCGGAGTCAGCTATCACCTCATGGCCAGATCCACGGGGCTGGGGTGTCCAAGTTTCCTGTTGCTGCTGTAACAGTTACAACAAACGTAATGGCTTAAAACAACACATTTATTTTTTATTGGTTCTTTTTAAAAACAGATTTATTGAGACATAATTTACATACCATACAATTCACCCATTTAGAGTGTACAATTCAATGGTTTTCATATTCACAGATATGTACAACCATCACAATATTAGAACATTTTCATCACCTGAAAAAGAAACCCCATACTCTTTAGCCATCACCCCCTTATATCCCTAAATCCCCCAAACCTAGGCGTCTATGCATCTAGTTTCTGTCTGGAGCTGGGGACAATGGCGTGCTTCCCTCTGAGTGACACCCCTGCCTTAGGAGCTCAGTGGTTGGTGAGGCTGGGGGTGGGCAGCAGCCTCAGGTCTTCTAGGCTCGCCTCTCCCAGCATGGAACCTCTGCCTCAGGAGCCAGGGCAAGGCAGTCAGGGCCCCGGGGTTCTTAAAGCACCACACCCAGAGTGGAGCCTTCAAGCTGCAAGTAGGGGCTGGGTGGAGGAAGGAAGCCCCCCACTCCCATCTGCACTTGCCCAGAACTTGACCGCAGTAACAGGTAGTTGGGATAGGATGAGAAATGCTGACATCCAGGCTCTCCGGGGGAGACAGCCCTTCACTGGGAGCTGGGGGAGAGGGAGCCCTGTGTTCTTGGCTAGAGTAGAGTTTCCATCTCACTGAGCTGGAGGTCAGAAGTCCAAAATCCATCTCACTGGTCTAAATAAGGTGTCAGCAGGGCTGTCTCTTTTTGGAGGCTCTTGGGGAAAATCCATTTCCTTGCCCTTCCAGAAACCACCTATATCCTTAGGTTTGCGGCCCCTTTCTTCATCCTCAAAGCCAGCAGGGTAGCATCGTCTGTACTCTCTGACCTCCTGCCTTTCTCTTATAAGGACCCACCTGGATAATCCAGAATAATCTTTCAACTCAAGATGCTTACTTTAATCCCACCATCAAGGTTCCATTTGCCATGTAAGGTACCGTATTCACAGGTTCTAGGATTAGGGCGTGGCCCTTTTTGGGGAGCAGGGCATTATTCTGTCTACTACAGGGTAAGAACAGGAGAGAGACAAAGTGGTGGCCTCTAGTTCAGAGGCTGGTGCTTTTGCACTAATGCCCATCATGGCTCATTCACTGACCCTGACAGGATATGGCACAGGATATGGCTGCAGGGGAAGCTCCCTGTACTGTGGGGCTGCCTGGGGAGTGTCTCTCCCCAAACACTCCATCACCACCATGCTGAGGTTCCATCTTCACTGGTACTGTCAGCAAAGACTCTGGCCTTGGTCTTCTTCTGGAGCCGAGATAACAGTAACTACCATTTATTGAACACCTACTGTGCCTCAGACATTGTTGTGCTAAGAGTTTTTAACCATCTTGAATCTGTAGGACTACCCTTTGAGGAGATAGTGTTATACTCATTGTAGAGATGAAGAAATTAAGGCTTAGGAGTGTAACTAGCCCCCATCAAATGATTAGTAAAATGGAGGAGTAAGGATTTGCACTTGCAGAGATGTTAAAATACACCCACAAATCCTTCAGTACCCCTCCATTCAGAAGGTAGAGCCTTATCAACCTCCCCTTCAGGATGGTTGTACTTGGTTGCTGGCTTCTAGAGAATGAGATGTCTGTGACATCTGAGATTAGGACATCAAAGGAATTGTGGCCTCCTCCTTGATTTCTCTTAGATCATGAGCTTAGGAGAAGCCAGTTGTCATACTGTAAGGACACTCAAGCAGCCCAGTTGAGAGGCCTAAGTGGCAAGCTACCTGCTGAGTGAGCCATCTTGGAAGCAGATCTGCCAGCCCCAGTCAAGCCTTCAAATGATGGTAGCCCTGGCCAACATCTTCATCTTGACTGCAACCCACGAGAGACTCTGATCTCCACCAGGACAATCCAGCTAAGCCACTCCTGAATTCCTGACCCATAGGAACTGTGAAATAATAAGTGGCTATTGTTTTAAGCCACTAAGTTTTGGGGTTGTCATGCAGCGATAAGTAACTAATACCGCACCTAAACCTGTGCTCATCCCATCGACTGCTGCTGCCTCCGAAATAATCAAATTAGGTAACAATTTCTTTGAAAGACGGAGGGAAGCGGGCTTTGAGGGATGTAAGGTGGATGAGCTTCAGAGCATAAAAGTGAGGGATGAGCGGCTAAGGTAGCGGGAGGAGGGTCATTTCTCAGGGGGGCTGAGTCCAAGAAGATTGGGTGGGTGGTAGCCAAGGAGACCAGGGAACCAGCTGCCAAAGGCTGAGGTAATGAAGACCCAGGATTCCCTCTCTATGATCTGCTCAGGGGCTGGTTGCTTCTGGAACCCTCAGATCACATGACAGGGGTTCTAGGAGCAGAGTGATGAACGGGCAGCTAGAGGACAAGACCTTCAGAGAATGCAGTGCAGAGGGAAGCTTCCTCTCCTTGCAGAGCAGAGCAGAGCAGACAAGTGCAATTAAGAGAACAATAGAGAACTCTGAATTCAGTTATCTATACACAATTTTAGTACAAGTAAGTTAATTTGAGTCATTCTTCTAAAATGTAGAATTACTGATATACACTGTTGTGTTTCTTTAATAATCTTTTTTTTTTTAATTAATTAATTTATTTATTTTCCCCCCAAAGCCCCAGTAGATAGTTGTATGTCATAGCTGCACATCCTTCTAGTTGGTGTATGTGGGACGCGGCCTCAGCCGCGGTGTGTCCGTGCGCGCCCAGGATCCGAACCCGGGCCGCCAGTAGCGGAGCGCGCGCACTTAACCGCTGAGCCACGGGGCCAGCCCTTTAATAATCTTAATTCCAAAAAAACAACATACATAAATCCTTCTCTCCCCACCCCAAAAATACCCCCACAAATCCAAATCAGAGAGCAAGTATTTGGACATTGACAGGTTTATTCTTTTCTTAAAGCTTGAACAAGTACATTTTTACGCACACAGAAGTTGGTAAAAAGTAAGCCCTTACTGCTTTGTTAAAAATAAAACCCATACATAAAGCTTTCCGGCAGAACTCCCAAAGCAAGAAAACATCACATTTCTACATCCACAAATACATCCCTTTTTTGATACATGTGTGTTTTCCAGTCGACACAACTCATTCAGACCTGGGGACAAAGGGAAAATTAACTTTAAGATCATGAAGGGGAAAAATACAGGGCTCTTATCACTGTTAAAGACAAGGAGCCATGGAATCTTGAAAATTCTCAATAAATAGTTCATAGAATAAAAGTTCTTAATTCCATATAATTTCCCTTTAATCAACGGCAGTACCAATTATCACTATAATGAAGCATTCAAAGAACATTACAATAACTATGCATATTTACAGGAACAAAAGAAACATGAAACATTTAGCTCTTCTATATAATCCCAGAAGAGCGAAAGTTCAGTATAAATTAATACTTGAAGATTCTAGCCCAGCTAGAATTAATCAATTTCCAAAAAAAAAAAAAAAATCTATCATAAAATATTATAAATATGGGACTCAGGAAAGCAGGTAAAGAAAAGTTACTACTTCCTAAATGCAAGAGGTGTCAAGCAAAAAAACCTCACTCCCTTTAGGGAGAATAACACTCGATTAATACTAATAAAAATAATGGAAGATAGCATAGAAGGCAGATATAAAATAAAATTGATCCTTGATGTGAGAATGATTTTATTTCTTGCATCTTCAGCATGTCTTATGTTCTTCTAGAGAGACTTAGAAAAAAACCATGCAAATAAAATCCTAATTACATGCCAGTTGAGTGACTTTGTCAAAGGTTTGCCCCAAAAGAGCTTTTTCAAAAAGGTTAAAAACCCATTCTAATTACCCTCCAAATTGATGTTTACAAACAAAATAAGAAGAAATCATCTACTCCCAAAGCAAATTCCATCTATAGACTTCATTTAAGAGCATTTTTGCTTCTTTCTTGAATAAAAAGGGAGGATAAGGTGAGAGCAGGAGGGAAGGGACAGATATGCAGGTAAAGAACCTCATGACGCCAGGCAGAATATGGCAAAGACCAACAGAAGAAAAACGCAAGCCAAGTTTCCTCAAGTAGACTAGCTCCCTCCCTTGAAGAAGAAAGAGGACTTAGTCCAGCGGGAGAACCCGCACAGGCACCTGGGGTCTGGATATAACAGATGCTCCCCAGTATTTAGGGGATGATGAATTAGCTACTGTGTATCAGGCAGCGAGCAAAGCCAGCAACCAAAAGATTACAAACACATCTTCCCAGCCCTTCTGAAATGGGAAACAAAGTTTTGGCCAGAAATGAACATGCACCCACATGTCTGAAAAGAGGTTTTAAAAGGGGCACTGACTACAGGTCTTTTATTTTAGAAACATATCCAGTCTGGCTGGTGATTCTTTTGCCCAAAAGGCCACCATGGACTGCTACATAGCTGATGGGACTAGCCAGCAAATAGCTGTTTAAAACTGTCTAAAACAGTTAATTTGGTGGCTACACGCAGATCATCATAACTACAGGGTTTAGAGTCTAAGGCTGATTCATTTTAACATGGGATAATCTGGACTGTAGCAAGATCAAGCATAGCTTCCCTTAAAAGGTGGGAGAAAGCAGAAGGAACACCATGGTGAGAGAGACAGGGACAGACTGAGAGAGAGAGAGAGACAGACAGACAGACAGAGACAGAGAGAGTAATGAAAACCAAAAGAAAAGATACAATTAAAGTGATTTACTTTGTTGATGTGAATTTGGGCCAGTTAGCAAAACCAAGGTACTATCATTTGCCAAAGATGGAACGCAGGGTGGAGTTAAACATAAGGCTGTATGATGTCCACAAACCTGACACGTGTGAAAATTGACACGTTTCACAGCCTTCTTCCCTGGCAGCTGGCGCTACACTAGAATGCCGTGGCTTTGGGAAGTATGCTCCTTAGAAGGAAATATGGTTTTAGGACATTCAGACACTGTTCTGTACTCTGGGGTCCCATCAGCTTCCCTTTCCCCAGAGCTGTTGACAACACTTACCAGGCATTGACCTGAAAGGAATGGTTTCTAGTTTCAAAAGACCGTTAAATAGGAGATAGTAATCAGTCCAGCTGCCACGGTAAGACAAGAACAGAAGTTTTGGTTTCAGTCCATTTTAAAAATAGACATCCTTTCCCTCTCCGCTACCATAAATGCTAAATGGAAGAAGATACAAATAAAAAGAGAAGAAAATATTTTCAAATTATTAAGAAAATAGAGAAGACAACCCAATCAGTGGGGGGGGGGGGGGGAGACGGACCATGCCTCAAACAAAAACAAAACAAAACCCAGAAAATATTACAAACATAGGCGCTTTAACTGAGGATAGTGTTCAATACAAAATGCAAAATGCTTGCATCTTCGAATGTAACTAGTTTCAAGTTTTAGGAAATTCTTTAACAAAAGGTACATATCAAAGTAATGATGTAGCAACACACCCCCCCCACTTCCCGCAAGTTTTCAGGAAGAGGCCGCACAGCACCTGTGAGTCACGTCACCAGGAAGGAACCTTGCTTCCGGTAGGAAATTGCACGGGGTGACCTCTAAGCTCCTGAACTCTAAGATTCTAGGATCTGCTAAAAATACCGCTCTGATCAACTGCGCAGCCCTCTGGAATAAACGAAGTCAACTCAAATAACAAGACATTCTACAAATTAGCTGAGTGCAATAACATATCCTAAACTCACTTCAGACCTATCACATACACCACACATTTTTACTGATATTGTTTCATGACCATAAATATTAAAAATCTGTTTAATTGTAAACCTACTTATTTTCAATTTCCACTTCAAAATGCTAGTTGATATTCACTGTACAAAACCAGGCAAAGACACTTTTAAAATTAAAATGCCACATAATGAAGTCTTCATTATTAAAGAACTGCTACATCTATATTCTGCTCATCTTTGGGACCAATGAACCTTCTAGAATTTTTTTCCTCTTCTTTAATGGATCCTTCAGTGTGCTGGCGAGGTGGGGAAGGACAAGTATAATCACCCCCATTTTACAGATGAAGAAATAGAGGCACAGAGAGGCTGAGTGACTTGCTTAGCTTGTTACCAGTCTGGAAATACAGTACCCAACTGCCTTCCCACCTCCTTTCACGAAATCATGAGCAACGCTAATGGAGAGGGTCGCACATAATACATTTTACTCTTCAATCAGAGACAAGAGTTAAGCCAAGTGAGGAGGAATAAAGGGAGCTTTTTGGGTAACCTGTTTTCTTTTAGAAGACAAATGTGCTTTTCTTAAGATGCTGATAAGTATAATTATTTTATTTTATTTTATTTTTAATTTTATTTATTTTTTTTCCCCAAAGCCCCAGTAGATAGTTGTATGTCACAGCTGCACATCTTTCTAGTTGCTGTATGTGGGACGCGACCTCAGCATGGCCGGAGAAGCGGTGCATTGGTGCGCGCTCGGGATCCGAACCCGGGCCGCCAGCAGCAGAGCACGCGCACTTAACCACTAAGCCATGGGGCCAGCCCTGATAAGTATAATTATTAAAAACTGAATGCAGAGAAACAAAGCTAGGGCCCTGACTCAGCTGGACATGGATGACGGGCTGTACGTCTCATGACTCACTGCTTCCTGAGACCTCAGTTCTCACAAAAGCCTCACGGTACAACAGTCGACTTCACATCTAACTTCAACACACAGTGTTCCCAATCATCTCAGTGTTCTTTTGAACAAAAAAGAGCTCATTTAATAATATGATATAAAGAAATAAATAGAATGATTCAGTAATAGTCCTGGATATAGAAGCATAGCATTATGCCCAAGCAATTCATCTACAAAAAAAGTTAAGAATGGAAATTTCATCTAAAATGGTTCCTCAAATCTATGGCTCACAAGCAAACCACTAATTTCCAACGTCTAAATACCTTCAAAGGAGCAAATATCTACGTATTAGCTCAATTATGTGAAATCCACCCAAATAAGACCTGATGTGAAAACACTTTCAACGTAAAGTGCTAAGTTTAATGAAAAACAGTCTCTCTGGATGCTGTTAGTATGGCTGGTATGTAATGCTGTGGAGTACTGCTAATTTAGAGATCGCCACATGAGAGGCATATGTGCAACTTTTATTTTCTCCATATTAGAAATATTTTTCTTTAAACAAAAATAAATTTCAATCAGCCTCTTACCAGAGAGGAACATTATTAAGTTTGCAAAACAGTCACAATGAAAAGAAGCCCAGAATATTAGCAAAAAGTGATAAATATGCTCGTCATTCTACATGAGATGAATTCACTATGAAAGAGAACTCACTACAATGCATCGCTTAATTTGCCTATCTCCCAATATAGGCTTTGAAAAATTCCTCTAAATGCCACAACTTTATAAGGGACCCATATGGTTTCATGATATTTTCTACTGCAGAAACTTCTTAGGTCATCATTTCTCACCTCCAAAAAAACCCCAAAACCAACCAAACAAGAAATTCAAAAACCCCAAACCTAGCAGAAAGATTTGACTAATAAAATTAAAATTTCCCATTAAGACAACAACAATTGGGGGTGTGGGAGGAGTAAAGGGCAACATTTGCACAGTGACCGATGGCAACTAGACTTTTGATGGTGAAAACGATGTAGGCTAGACAGAAGTTGAAATATAATAATGTACACTTGAAATTTATATAATGTTATAAACCAACGTGGCCTCAATAAAAAAAAGATATCAACAATGAAGTAGCTAATAAAAAAACAAACACCACATTTATAATGTCTAGATAAAATCAACCAAGTAAATAAAATGCATTCCTTAATTTTATTTTTTTTTTTATTATTTTTTTTTTTTAAAGATTTTATTTATTTATTTTTCCCCCAAAGCCCCAGTACATAGTTGTCTGTCATAGCTGCACATCCTTCTAGTTGCTGTATGTGGGATGCGGCCTCAGCATGGCTGGAAGAGTGGTGCCTCGGGGCGCTCCCGGGATCCGAACCCAGGCCGCCAGCATCAGAGCGCGCGCACTTAACCGCTAAGCCACGGAGCCAGCCCTACACTTGAAATTTATATAATGTTATAAACCAACGTGGCC
This sequence comes from Ceratotherium simum simum, assembly GCF_057802395.1. Lineage (NCBI taxonomy): Eukaryota > Metazoa > Chordata > Mammalia > Perissodactyla > Rhinocerotidae > Ceratotherium > Ceratotherium simum. The sequence goes on along the minus strand of NC_141923.1, from coordinate 14,587,455 downwards.
TCAATAAAAAAAAAGATATCAACAATGAAGTAGCTAATAAAAAAACAAACACCACATTTATAATGTCTAGATAAAATCAACCAAGTAAATAAAATGCATTCCTTAATTTTTAAAAAAAAAATACCTACTATCTACAGATGTTTTAAATATCCAAAGTTTAGCACTCTGAAGTCTTTGTATTAAATCAAAATCCTTACCATCTTTAAAGCTACATTAAAATAATCCTGGAACTCTGGAATGTTATCACCATATCTTTCATTTAAGAAGAAACAAACACAGATATCTCACACCTTTGGTTGACTGATCATTCATACGGAGAGTACTTCATACAGGTGGGGATCATAGCAGAGCAGAGAGTGAATTTAATGAATAGGTCTTACTAATTAGGTGTTTTAAGCCTGTGTGTGTGTGTACACACATATATACACAAACACACAGGTACATTTCACAATATGGAACTATGAAGTAACTAGTAGCAAGTAAGTTAATTGTTAAGTAACTAGAGATAGCATAGTATTTTCTCCTCCAAACTAAGGTATATATTTAGATACATACTATTCATGCCACCTAATTTTAAGTAATTATAATGCAAGTATGAAGATTTGACATTGTAACTTATAATTTAATAATTCCTAAATAGGCTACCAAATTTAAAAGAAAACCATTTACTAAACCCACCATAATCTGCTAACATTTGAAAAACCATCAAACCAGGGCAGAAACTAATTTTAAAAAAAAGCCTACATAATGAAGATTATACATTAACTATAATAGTCACAGAGTTATCTTTTTAGGTTTCATAATATACATATGGCTCAAATAAGTCAATTTAAACTCTAATTACAATTTTTAAAGACTTGAGTTTTTCACGAATATTTATCCTTATAAAAAGTTGTCTGGATTTTTAGGTGAGTAGGATTTGATTATTCTGACATTAGAAAGCCAATGCTAGGATCAAAAGCAAGGACACTGAAATACAAAAAATTTGGAATACTTTGATGGTAGACTTTACTCAAATATCCAGAAGTCCTATCAGAATCACTCAGTTAAATAATACCATACTTATTAAAAATAAATCTCTATCATCTCAGCCCATTTTATTTTAAAATATATATACAATTAGACTAATGATACAACAAAATTCTTACACTAGTTCATACATTTTAGGTGTGCTTTATTCTAAATATTTTAAGAAAATTTTTTCAATAACTAGTTACTATTAAAAAATACCTTCAAAACATTTACCATTCAAAATGTACAAAAAGTATTAATTTTATTGTGCTATGATATATTCCTCACAGAAAGCTTTTATGTAAAACAATTTGCGTTTTGAAACAATCTTATTTACATTTGCTGTAAAAGCATTTTGACATTTTCAAAGTCTGACTGTCTTCAGTATGGTTCATCTTTGCTAGGAACAAAAGCAAAGTTTCATTTGATATCTCAGTCAGGGAATAAAAAGATTTATAAGTTCATTCTCATGTTGATAAAACTTTTGCATTCAATAAATATAAATAAATTATCAAGGATAAAAATATTTTAAATGTATCCATCAGAGTGAAGGGAGACAAGACAGCCTCTGACCACTTAATAAAATGGCAAAGTCATGAGTAGCGCAATTTTCTGGTATTTCCATGGTATTATGATTGAGAAAAAGACAACTGCTCCAAATGATCATGAATAAATAATATTTCAGTTAATTGCACCAATGAAAGAAATTTAACATAGGTAGGATAAGAGAGAGATGAGAAAAGCATTCATCAAGGGAAAATGTATGTAAAACAAGAAACTGGTGGTCCCATTATGACAATGAGGCCAAAAGCAAGGGACCAACCTTTAGAGTAGAGCTAAAGTGATGATAACGTGATCTCCAAGAAAACACACAGCACGTCGATATCTATCCAAACAGTGGGACAAGGAATGTGAAAAATAGGGAAAAACAGGATCCAAAGGAGGTGCCCGCTCTCTGTTAGGCTGGAACTTTGATGTTATCTGCAAGAAACAAATTCACTTTGTCCCCAAGAACTTAATTTCTGCTTGTAAGAGAAGATTTTCCAACCATGCTATCAATTATGCTTCAAACAGAGTTGAAAGAAAGGAGAGTTGGGATGGTACTCTCTGAACAGCCAGGGGTTAGAACTGACTTCCTCAAAACAATTATATCCTTTCTAGCTGGTAGTTCTTTTGTGTGTGTGTGAGTATGATTTTTAAAATTAAGGATAACATTCACATAACAAAATTGGTCATTTTAAGTGTACAATTCAGTGGTGTTTAGTTTATTTACAATATTGTACAACTACCACCACTGTCCAATCCCAGAACATTTTCATCACCCCAAACCTTATCACCTATATACATTAAGCAATCACTTTCCATTTTCCCCTCCCACCATCCCCTGGAAACCACTAATCTACTTTCTATCTCTATGGATATGCCTATTCTGGACATTTCATATAAATAAAATTATATAATATGTGGCCTTTTGTGTCTGGTTTCTTCTACTTTAACTGGCAGCTCTAAACCATTCCAAAAGGCTCTATTTCTAAGGACCCCAAACGGCAGGTGCTCAAGATTCTCATCTGTCCTCTGAGTGCACTCTAGTTTCTATAGAGCTACTTATATGATGATGTTCTAGTTCTTTGATTGCCTTTGATCACATGAAAATGGACTGTAATTGGAAGTATAAATTATCATCTCTGGAACTGACTTTAGAACAGAAAATAACCTGTTGGATAAAGTTTCTGAAGTGGGAAAGAAAAACTACAGAGGAGTAAAATTCTTGATTTGACCATAATATCTTAACAGTGACATGTACCCAGGTTATATTTTTCTCTTGGTAACAGTGACATGTAAGCTGTTCTGGAAGACTGAGAACACCAAGCCATTTTTTAGTATCTCAAAGCATTTCATAAGTGCTTTGTAGCATGTGAAAACTGAAGTTAAAATGAGAAACCATAAGCAGGCTGATTCTCTATCAGATCTCATGCTGACATTCACAGAAAGATTTCATTTCAGAGCTAAGTTTGTTTTCCTTAAGTCAGTTCCTGGAGTTTTAACTCAAACTGTTACATAATTGTGCTCCAAAGTGAGTTTTTCATGTGTTTTTGTCTGTATGATGTAGAAACTCATGGATAGGGAATTAAGCATAACGTCATAGCTTCCAAAAGGTGGGCCAAGTATTGATGTATTGTGTGTGAACTGTGAACTGGGTTAATCTCTGCAGAATTTTTAAAAAGTCCAAAAATATTTGTATAAAATAGGAAGGTGTTGTCATCCAAAAGGTCTTGGCCTCAGTCTGTCTCTCTCACCCACATGTAACAAAAGTCTTTAATTAGTACAAATAGGACACAGAAACCATTTCTCTGACGAGAGGCTATTAAGTCTTAAAGAGGCAGAGATCTTATTTACTGTTATATTGCCCGTGTCTAGATCAGAACCTGGTCTGAAGTAGGAGCTCAAAAATGTCCAGTGTATGAAGGAACAAATGAATAAACTTGGTGCCCTTCCATGTGAACCTGTGACAACCAAGTTATCACTGTCGGGAGCAGGCAGAACCTAAGGAGATATAATCCCTGAAAGAGGGGAAGCACCCTGAGGTTAGCTCCACATTCACGGTGACTTCTCTGAAGGCAGTGTGACTTCATGGCACAGGAAAGTAAATTCCTAGCAGAAAGCAGCAATCCTACTTGGTTGAAGAGACAAAGGTTGACGTTTGGGCTGCCAAAGTAGCTAGGACTTGAGAGACAAAATCCCAGAGAGGAGGAAACCTCAGGGAAGTGAGCCTGAAATGCTGGAACAGTATCTCCTTGAGTTGTTTGCCAATTCTAAACGTACACACATGGTGAACACTCCAGACCCCCAGCAAACAGCAGCAGTTGGGAGGCTAAAGAGCCAAGCAGAGCTTTTCATAGATCTTAATGCTGAGGAGACAGAGGTTGGAGGTCAAGGCCACCAGGGTGAAGCGGCCCTGACAAACATCTCAGATTTTCCGTTGAGAACCTAGAGAGGTCATGTGTCAGGAATAAGGACAAAAACTGAAACCAGCCCTAACAAAGTCTAGAATCAACCCTCAACAGGATTATGGTGATCTGCCTGTACTTTACCAACCTGCCAAATGAAAACATAACAAGCTTAGGAGGAAGATAACATCATGCAGAGCCTCTACAATCTTTAATATACAACGTATGCTATTCAGCCAAACTTACGAGGCATCCTAAAAATCAGGACCAAATGACTGAAAACCAAGAGAAAATATATATGGACAAGAGAAACAACCAATAGGTAGTAATTCAGACATTGGATTTATCAGACAATAACTTTAAAATTACTTTGATTAATGTGTTCAAGAATATAGAGGAAAAGGTGGAGAATTTCAGCAGAGATCCGGAATCTATAAAAGTCATGAATATTTTAGATCTGAAAATACAATACATGAAATTAAAATTAAAATTCATTAGATCCAGAACTGAGGATAAATGAATTGGAAGACAGGTCAGTGAAAATTATACAGATTGAAGTACAGGGAAAAATTAAGATGGAAAACACAGAAAAGATACATATGGAACATGGTGAAAAAGTTTGGAAGATTTCTAGAAAAGAGGAAAGAGAGAAGTGGTGAAAAAGTTTGGAAGATTTCTAGAAAAGAGGAAAGAGAGAAATGGATTGGAAAAAATTATTTGAAGAATGACTGGTTAAGAACTTCTAAAATTAAGGAAGAACATCAACCAATAGATTCAACAAGTTTACTATCCTTAAGGAAGATAAAGAAACCACATATAGATACATCATAGTCAAATGTTAAAAACCAAAGACAAAGATATAATCTTAAAAATGACCAAAGGAAAAAGACATGTTACCTTCAAAGGAGAACAGTAAGACTGATGGCTGACTTTTCCACAGAACTTAAAGGATGGAATGACATCTTGAAAGTGCTGAACCTAGAATTTCATACTCAGTAAAAATATCCTTCAGAAATAAAGGCAACATTGAATTGTACACTATTTAAGTGGGTGAATGGTATGATATGTGAATTTTATCTCAATAAACATGTTACAAAAGGAAACAAAGGCAAAAGGTTTCAAAAAACAAAAGTTAAAAGAATTCATTGACAGCAGCCCTGGCACTAAAATAAATACTAAAGAGAATTCTCCAGGAAAAAGGAAATAATTACAGATATAAATAAAGAAAGAAAGGCAGGATGGAATGAAAAACATCAGAAAGACTAAATACGTGGGTAAAGAAAACTGAATACTGATGCTTCAAAATAGATGGCAATGGTAATTAATAATAATAAAAAATAATGTGTTGTGAGGTTTAATATATATAGAATATAGATGTAAAATACATGGCAACAATAACACAAAAGGAAGGAGAGGTAAATAGATTTAAACTGTGAAAAAGTTCTTGCATTGTTGGGAAGTGATAATGTACCAATTTAAGGTAGACCGTGGTAAGTCAAAGATGCATGTTGTAATCTCTAAGGTAACTGCTAAATGAATTTTTAAAATATTTCCAACAAACTAACATAGTATGAAAAAAACGAGTAAGAAAGAATACTTAGTTTATTCAAAAGAAGGCAGAAAATGAGAAATACAGGAACAAAGAAGAAATGGGACAAATAGAAAACAAACTTTAAGAAGGTAAACTTAAAATCAGTAATCAATAATCACATTAATGTAAATGGACTAGATATTCCAATTAAAAAGTCTTCCCACAAAGAAAAATTCTTATCCATGTGGCTTCAATTCATGGTGAATTATTTTATTTATTTATTTATTTATTTATTTATTTATTTATTTTTTTTTTTAAAGATTTTATTTATTTTATTTTTTCCCCCCAAAGCCCCAGTGGATAGTTGTGTGTCGTAGCTGCACATCCTTCTAGTTGCTGCATGTGGGACTCGGCCTCAGGATGAACGGAGAAGTGGTGCCTCGATGCGCACCCGGGATCCGAACCCGGGCCGCCAGCATCGCAGCGCGCGCACTTAACCACCAAGCCACAGGGCCGGCCCAATGGTGAATTATTTTAAACATTTAAGGAAGGAATAACACCAGGCTTATACAAACTCTTCCAGAGTATAGAAAAAGAAGGAATGCATGAGGCCAGAATAATCTTGATACCAAAACTCAACAAAGATATTAAAGAGAGGAAAATTATAGATCTATCCTTCTTATGAATAGACTCAAATTTCTTAGGCAAAATATTAGCACTCTGAATCCACTGACACATGAAAAGAATAACACATCACAACTAAATGGGATTTATTCTAGAAATGCAACATTTGAAAATCAATTAGTGTAATTCATCACTATAAGAGAATAAAGGTGAAAAACCACACGCTCATCTCAAGAGAGGTAGAAAAAGCATTTAATAAAAACTCCCAGAAAACTAGGAGTAAAAAACCCCTTAATTTAGTCAATAGTATCTACCAAAATATTTACAACTAACATCATATTGAATGGTGAAATACTGAATTCTTATTTTGAGTTCAGAAACAGGTCAAAGAGGTCCACTGTCATCTCTTCTATTCAACATTTTGCTAGAAGTCCTAGTCAGCTCAATAAGGCAAGAAAAAAAAATTGGAAAGAGAAAAATGAAACCATCATTATTTACAGAAGATATGACTGTACACGTGAAGAAATGCAAAAGAATCTATAGAATTATTAGAATTAAAGTGAATTTAGTTAGGTTGCTAGATGCGAAGGCAATATACAAAAATCAATTATATTTCTATATATTAACAAAAAAGAATTAGATAATAAAATAAAAACATCAAAAACCCGGAAATAAATCTAACTTCTATATGTAAATCTATACAACATTGCTGAGACAAATTTAAAAAGACCTAATAAGGGAAATACCAGGTTTACGAATTAGAAAACTCAAAATTGAGAAGATATATATTCTCCTGAAATTGATCTATATATTCAATGCAATACCAATTAAACTCTAATAACTATTCCTCCCTGCCCCTTCCCGGGAAACTGACAAGCTGTTTCTAAAATGTATATGGAAATGTGAAAGGTTAAGAATAGCTAAGACTATCTAGAAGAACACGAAAGTTAGAGGTCTTACATTACCAGATATGAAGACTTTATAAAAACCGCAGTGTACTGAGCTTTTCAATACCTTGTGCTATGTCAAGTGAGGACTCACATGGAAACATATGAACTTTGGCTACTATCTCACATCATATACAAATATCTGTGTTAGATGGATCATAGGCCTAATGTGAATGGTAAAACAATAAAGATTTTAGAAGAATATAAGAATATCTTCATAATCTTGGAGTAAAGATTTATTATACAGGACACAAAATCATTAACCATAAAATAAAAGATTGGTATATTGGACTTCATAAAAATTAAGAATTGCTGGTCATCAAAGGACACTATTTAGAAAAGCAAACCAAAGAGAAGATATTTATAATAACATATCAGACAAAAAACTCATAACCATAAAATGTAAAGAACCCCTGCAAATCAATAGGAAAAAGACAGACAATCCAATAAATATGAATAAGTGACTTGAACAGGCACTTAACAAGTGAGAATATCCAAACGGCTAATAAAGATATTAAAAGGTGTCCCACACATCATTACTTCTCAAAGAAATGCACATTAAAACCACAATAAAATACACACTTGCCAGAATGACTGAAACCATGATGAAATAGACACTTGTCAAAATGGCTAAAACTAATAAGGCTGATGGTACTAAGTATTGATGAGGATGCAGAGCAATTGGAACTCTCATATATTGTTGGTGGGAGTGTAAAACGGTACAACCGCTGTTGAAAACTATTTGGCAAGATATTCTACAGCTATACACACCCATCCTATGATTTGGTAGTTTCATTCTTATGTATAAACTCAAGAGAAATGAGTGCACACGTCCACTAAAAGGATATGTATAAGAATGCTCACGGCACCTTTAGACATAAAAGCTAAAAATTATAAACAACCCAGATGTCCATCAACAGTAGAATGGATGGTGATATACTCATCTAATGGAATACAACTCAGCAACGAAAAAGAGTAAACTATTGTTATTGTTACATGAAACAACATAGATGAATTTCACAGACATAATGATGATCAAATAAAACCAGACACAAAAGACTACTGACTGTATAATTCCACTTACAGGAAGGTCAAGAACAGGGAAAACTAATCTATGGTGACAGAATTCAGAACAGTGGTTATGTCTGAGTATGGACTGGGAGCCTCACCTTGATCTAGACGATGGTCTATGGGTTCACACACGTAAAAACTCATTGACTTGTCCACTTAAGATCTGTGTACTTTACACGTTATACAGCAATAAAATTTTTAAAAAATATGATCACCACTTATATGCAGTCTTAGTGCTCCATTTGGACTGGTCTCTTTGGCCACAGAATGTCAGTGGTCTGGGCAAAAGGCAGTAGGAAAATTTGGGGAGGGGGAGGGAACCAGAGAGAAGAAAGTTATCACATGGGCCTCCTAGAAGAAAATCACCACCTTACAAAGCCTGTATAGACATGTTAAATATTTAAGTTCATTTATCCACACAGTAGACAAACATTTTTAAAAAGATTTACCTATATGGTCATTGAAATAGCATTTTTGTAAAGCAGCCCTCTGTTCATACCAAATGTTTGTGTCTCAGAGTTAGAAGGCTACTCACTTTCTCATACAGCATCATTATTTCCTTATTCCTAAATAATTTTTATGCCAAACTTTTCCCTTCTCTGCCCCAATCAAGTCTTCACTTCTCTGATCTTAATTACAAGCTGTACATGTTAATCAGTACATGGACACATTAAGAAGTAGCAAGGGAAATATCAGTGTAGGGATATATTAATGCGTGTGGTCATACAACCGGAACACAGAAAAACAATGGGAGAAAAAGTACTGCTGCTGCAGGCAATGAAGACGGCACAGATTGGCGGCAGACAGGAGGGCCATTCATCTGAGTCATGGCTTGACTGTACTCAGATTCTTAACTGTCCACATAGAACAGAAGAAAAACAACATTTTTCATCTTTTAAATCTTCCGTTTATCTTCTAGTAAGACAAATTCTTATATAAATTCTTTATGTCAAGCTGTGGAAGAATTTACATATAGTTACATAGATTATTGCGGCTTAGATTATTTTCAACCATTTTTCAATTCCACACCTAAGGATACATACATACCATTTTAGATAGAAGTATACCACCTATATATTAAAATGTCGGTCTTCTGAAAATTCCTCTAAGTATGTGTATACGTGGTTTCTTCTTCTCCTTTTTAAAGAATCATGCCAGTAAAGTTTTTAGGGATATTTTTAAAAATTTTAGTACTAACGCATTAATTTTATATATGATGTAGCACCTTTATATGTTCTTTCTTATTCATCAAAAGGATGAGAATTATTGTACATTTAATCTCTCCTTTTACCAGTATTTATAATTCGAGTAAAAAGGATAGCATTATGGTACCTAAAATAAACTGTTATGAAGAGTCAAATGTCTACCACAGCAACAGGTCTTTAATGAGGATAATTATCAAACATCCATCCCACAACACAGTGCACATTTAACATGACCAGCCTCTTACAAAGTTAAAAATAAAACTGCAGTTAAGAATGTCACATTCCTCAATCTTACTAGATTTTAAAGCAAAGAAAACAACAGTAACAACTTTCCAATCTACCTACAAGCAGAAATGCCAGAAAATAAATCTATAGTATTCTGTTCATACGATTTAAATTTGCTTTTCTAAGTCATGACATTTTTTTGTTCTTTGTTTTCTTCTTCTTTTTTAATATAGGAGGACTTCAAAGCATACATGACAAGATAAAAACGGCTCAATATGGGAAGGAACAAGAAGGAAACTGAAATTTGTTTTAGTAAAGAGACAAATTTTATAAAATCATGCAAATGAAAAATGTTGTGCAATGGGAAAGAATCACGGGAGCAACACAATGCCGAGTATTATCCCAGTCTCCTGTGTTCTGGAGAAAAACTGCTGTATCAAATACTACCTCGACCTATCTGAAGTATTCGACTCCTTACGATAACCTCAACAGCATTCTAAGTAGAAAAATATTACCAAATTTCCTTCCACCCGTGCCAGCAGAAATACACCAGGAAGATTAAGCCTGACGAATAACTACCAAGAATTGTGTCTTTTAATCCAAGTCTCCTTCTAAATACAAAATATCAAGCTTTTCACCATGTGGTCAGAAGTAATAATGGAAAGGAAACGGTTGAAATAAACAGGAATATTTTGCACTAGTATGCTGAAGCCAAGACAGACATATTTGGGAGCCACTTTGGTTAATGACTCCTTTTTAGTCTAATAGCAGGGAAATATAAAATACTGGCACTTGCTTCCTTCACAAACTCATGAACTAAAAGGTGGACAACAGCCTTGGGGGAGTGAAGCATCAGATACTTAATCACGTAACAGGGAGCCGGGCATACAAAGAAAAGGGCTCAGAAGAACTATCTAGAAAGCTCAAAAGTGAGAAATGCTGAAGATGAGGACTGAAACGAGACTAACCGAATGTTCTTAACATGAAAACTGTTGCACCTTGAAAATACACTTTTTCCCCCATATAAACAAAATTCAAATAACCACTCTTAAGGAAAATGTTCTAAGGAATGTCACAATTTGGAGTTACTTAACAAGACTGTGGATAAAACCTTTATGTGGCTGTAGCAGCTATTTTCTTTGGGTAGATTATACTTAAAACAGTCATTTGATGCATATTTCCTCTGTTATCTTATGATTACTTTTCCATTCTTTGAGTTTTACGATAACTCACATTTGAATTCCAAATTTCATTAGAGGCTGCTACATTCATGTTAGTGCTAGAAAAAAGTATCAAAGGAAGGGGGGGGGTATAAATTAATTAAAGGCCAGAAATTGGGGTGTTTTGGTGTAAGACATGTGAGGGGCCAAAAGTCATATAATTTTAAGATATTTCATTATGCTACAATAATTCATCTATAAGATGATTATTTTGACAGTGTTAAGTGGCATATCAGAATTTAACTTATTTACTGAGATCTTAAAGAATATTAGAAGCATGGTAACACAAACATCCAAATCATGTTCTTAGTATGATCATTGGGAGAATATCCAAAGTAATCAGGTGGGCTAAGGCACATATAGGGCCAATGATTTAGAAATTTTCACCATTTTGAGATACCCTGTTATTAATAAATATGACAATAATGGGTGTTTGAAATGGTGGCAAGGTGAACAAGTAGACACTAAATTGTTTACCTTGATACAGAATTGGAGAACATACTCAAAAAATAAAGTGAAATACAAAATGAATTCCCTTATCAAAAAAAACCAGTCTCTGCTATCCTAGTAGGCTTCTTTAAAATAACTTACCTTATATTTAAAAGGTAGCCTTTTACACAGTTATTTAAGAAATCAGCAGTGATATTAAAAAAATTAACATGTAGTTTTTCATGGGTAAATAAATCTGCAACTCCAAGACAGACAAGCATGTTGAAACTAACTCAGGAGACCTGATTTTCTGTTCCAGTGGTTCAGTGGTTTATTATTTTATAGAGGTTTGGAAGAATTAATGAATTTCAAAATAGCAAATTGAACTCATTCAGCCACAGGATCTGACATAGTAATTAGAAGAAACTGGTCTTTTAAAATTCCTTTCCTCTACTACCTTCCTTTTCTTATTCTTGCCTCTCGCTTAGCCATATATAAAGTATATTATACGAGTTAGGATTGATGATAGGATAAAAACAACATACAATAAAATCAATAAGGGAAGAAGAAAAGGGGTGATTTGGCTCAATTCCCCAAATCAATGTTATAAAGAGAATTTAATGTATATATTTGTTTTTCTTAGATCTACTTCTCTTTTACTCCTAATACCAAAAAAGAGTCCTTTCACTTAACATTTTCATATGAAGTATTTTTCAGTTTATTTTGATGTGACTAAATGAAAGCTTTGTGAATTTTAAAGTGCAATTCACTTTACACCAACAGCCTGCACACAATTTAACTGCTGCAGACTTAGCATCAAAGGCTGCCTTTTCTGGTATTTACAAGTAGGGTGAGGATGAAGACATGTGAAGAGAGGGCACCACTCTCTTTTCTGAGCTCTTCTCAAAAGCTCATTCTAGATTATTCAGGGAGGTTCATCAGTTGATGGATCAGCCTTCTCTTTCCTTCCTCCTCTTTCTCTGCCTGTCTTTTTACCCACTTCATTTTCTGTCAAGTCCTTCAGAAGAAGATGTAAGGAAAATAAGAGAAAATGAAACCCACCAATTTCTAATATTCACAGTGAGTCAATTCCATCATCAACCATTAGGGTATATTGACCGTTTTTCTGGATCATTTTCCATCAGCAACAAGTCCCTTTAGTTTATACTTTACAACTAGTATTTTCTACTGGGGTGCACAGTTTTAGAAATGACATGAAGAGCTAACTTACACATTTCCAAATATATTCAACATAACCATAGATCTAAATGGACATTTTCTTGATTATTATAACTCTGTGCCTGACGGAATCACATTTTGTGAATTAGCTACAGTTTGGTAGTAATTCATGAAGATTTCCCATCATTACTAGGAATGATTGAAGGCTGGAAGTACAAAACTTGCATTGACTCAATGAGAATGATGTAGCCATCTGACCTACTTTGTTAAGTATTTCTAATAACCATTGTGGACAAAAATGTAAACAGAATAATACAATATTTTGAAAATATTTTAATATTTGCCATTTTTGTTGCCTGTGCTATTAATATACACATTGATTTAGTAATAAATATACTATTACATACAGTGCAATATTTTTAGTATTCATAACTTGTTGAAATTAATGCTGCTATTATCTCAAGAAAGGAATAAATAAATATCATGCCCAAATTCCAAACTAATGCTCACGAGGTTATCATTAACAAAAACTAGAAAATAAACAGGTTGGGCATTACCTTTTTAAGCATGATTCCTGTAAACACAGCAAAGATTACTTTTCTCAGCCCTGACACTTCACATGATGGCTTTAAAAGAAAATACAGCATACAAATCCTATCACTTCTTTGTTTGCATAGGGAATGAATTAATCGTATTTCAAAATGCAGCAATCTTTAGTGAAATGTCTTCATCACATTGCACTTATTTTCAGAACTTTTGAGCAATAAAAATGCTCTGCATAAGTTTATAAAATATGCTTTCTGGATTTAAAATTTAACAGAAAAATTTCAAAACAAGTCATAGTTATGATTCTAAAATATTATGTACATAATATCCAACTACAGGAGGAAATGCCTCACTGTAGTACAACACAGTGTACAAATATGAAGCACAGTGTTTAAGAGAAATTCCCTTTAGGTTTTCCTCACATCCGTGCCTAAGTGGCTAATGACTACGTGCTACAACATGTCCCATTCTACTTGTTGCATACAGAGTAGAAGGTGGATGTGAGGATAAATTAAAGTAGATAATGGAAAAAATGGCAAAAATACAGTACATATGCTTTAAACAGTGCACTTTATAAAATAAGTTGCTTTATTCATATTCTTTTATAAAGTGCAATATTACTTAGAGACATGTACCTTAATATTTTGCAATGACCATTAAAACAAATTGCCAGGAAAGAGCAGTGCAAAATTAAAAACATATGTAGCTTAGCATGCATCTCAGATGGGTCCCAAATATAGAGCATGGGACCTGAAGTTCTTATATCCTTTTTTTTTTTTTACTTTTTAGAAAAAGATTAACAATAGCCGGGTATCATCAGATGTAACCATAAAATAAAAACAATAAGTTAAAATCCTCTCTCAAGAAATAAGTATATGCCACACATAAAATTCATTACAGAATCTTTTTGAAAACAGACCTTTTTCTCTGATAAATCACTGTTCAAAGGGTGCAAATCTGTTAAAAACCCACATTGTCCACAAGGTGAAGCAAAAGGTGGCATCATCAGTCTGAGTAACTCTCTTGCTGGCAGACATCTGAGAAACTTGTGACTTATTTCGTAAGCAGCTCAAATCTAATCAGTCCTTAATTAAATTGACAGACACCTTTGCTCCTTCAAGAATAGTCCTGTCGGCATCAGGCTAGGTCACTAAACAGTATAACGTGTGCTCTATTCACAGTAACGTTCTCTGTCCAGTGCTTTCGGACAAGGATAACCAATTGGGTTTTCCTGAAAAAATTCCCTAAGAGGAAGATTCCAATGAGACCAATGGGACACACTTTTAAAAGCAGAAAACATCGCCTCAGGCATCTGCTGAGGGAAGGAAAGGAGCAATGGATCATCGGTTACATTCCTACCATTCCTGCGCTACTCAGTCCGAGAACTGGAAGAGGGTCTCTGGGTTATTGCTGTCGGCAGGGTTGCTGGGCTGCAGAGTCTTTGTAGGTGTGGTTTTACCGTGAGAATGAGAGGAGGAGGAATGAGAACTTTCACTGGAGCTGCTGCGCGTCTCCGTGCTGGTGCTAGTCTTTTTCATTTTCCTTCTCTTCGCCAAAGGGGCCTTATCCACGTTCTGAAGGCAAAACCCCTCTCTCTTGTATTTGTTAAAGGCCTAGAGGAGAAAGAAAGGGAAGCCCCGTGAAGGTAAAAGGACTGAAGATTTCTTGGCAGTTATGACTTAGAGCAGAAGACAACCTTCGGTTGGCAACCATGGCTCCAAGTCATTTTGGGAACAAAGTCCTTAAAACCATTGTATCCAAACCTCTTGGCAGGGCACAGAAGTTCATGAGAAAAGATTTCTGAGGGCTCTGTTTAATTCAAACCAGCTAGGCTGTCCAAGAGCCACAATTCTAATAAATCTTTCAAAAAAAACAAAAAACATTGACTGGAAATTCCTAAAGAATATTAGCAATCTAAACCAACCCTCCCACCCCATTACTTTTACTAGTTCTGTGTCTGAGATTTAAAATTCTGACCACAAAGTCCCAACACAGAGCAGACTTGATCCATTACAGGCCCCTGCTCTCCGACTCCAAGTCAACGTAACTTGGGAGTATCTTGGACAGGGAAGCTTAGCTCTATAAACCTCAGCCCGGCTTCCTCCTCACAGCAGCCTGTCTCTGCTTTTCTTCGCCTCAAGCTTAGGCATTGCTGCGGTTACCCCTGACAACCTTGCATCATGTGTCACTGAGAAGATCTGGACCATCTGCTAGAAATTCTTGCAGTTAATCTCTTCACACCTCAACATTCCCTAGTTCATTAACTTTTTAATCCATTTCTGCAGCTGAAGAGGAAATGCTATCCCTTCTTTCTCAAGATAATCCCCTCAGAGGTAATTTTATTTCTCCTGAACTCATCTATTCCTTATATGATTATCTTATGTATTTGCATCTTCTTGGCACCAATATGCAGAATCTCCAGTTACTGCTCTGTAGTCTCGGCCTTTCAAATGTACCATCTATACTGAATACCAATTAACTTACTTCTTATCCCTCACAGTCTCCAGGACATGTTATGCACTAAATAGTTGTTGAATGAATGAACTTTCACATGTGCCTTAGTTCCTCAGGTTTATTTATAGGTTTTAAAGAAAACGATTTAGCTTGAGAGAAAAAAGTTCTAATATTATGCATATTGTTTTATTACCTACTGAAAATTTTCAACTATTCAAATATCAGACTACTGCCTCATCTCACAAACTAATTCCAAACATGAAGTAAGTATTTTGTGGGTTAGCAATGACTCTGGTCCCCCATGCACTTTCTGTTTATAAATGTGTTTATATCATGAAGGGATTTATAAAAACATACCTAAAATTTAAAGAACACATTATTTTAAATGTATTACTAAGAGTGTGCCTCTGAAGTTATAGTAAGAACACCTGATTCCTTTTCAAACTGCCTCACGTGCGCAGGGCACAGGGCCTTACATGGAAGGTGGCTTTCACACAGGTATGCACAGCAGCTCCTGAAGATCCTAGAATGTCTGGAGTCATCAGAGGATTTGAGGACAGCTGACTGCCATCTTGAAGCCATTCGTTGTATCTCAAGCCAGACATTTTAAGCCTCTTATTTGGATCGACTGTGAGAAGTCCTGTGGGAATAAATAAGATATTTTTATTTTATGATTTGTCATTTCAAACATCGTTTAAAATCACCCTCAGACATAAATCTCAATTATGTTCACATGATACAATGGTTCAACCTCCTACAAAGATGATTACATTTTCATATACATTTAAATCCCCTAGTGAAAACTGGATGCTAACAGTAAAGCCGACAATAGCCTATTTCTAGGAGGCTGTAGGCTAACTGCCTGTTCAATCAGAAGGCAATAACCACCCAAAACAAAGACTCCGACAGTGACTGGGTAAACTCCAGACGAACACAGAGCACCCAGATATACTTCATTCAGGTACAAATACCTTCTTCAAGTCAGGGAGTGTAGCAAGGGACTTGAGATACAGAGATGGAGACAAAGACACAGACAAAAACCCAGCTATTATGACACCAGGGGACAAGAGCAATAGGAAAATCCACATGCACATGTGTTAGTGGGCCCAGGGGAAGGGCTCACCTAGGGAGGGTGGGCACCCTGGAAGGCTACCAGAAGAAGGGTCCTGGAGGATGAGCAGAAGGGGGCTCGATGAAGAGGGTGCCCCAGAGATTCACAAGAGCACTGTAAAGGCAAGCAGGAGTCCGAAAGCTTGGCACATTTGAGGAATTCAAGTGTCCTACGATGGCAGAGTGAGGGTGACAGGAAGTGGAGGCAGGCAGGGCCAGGTCATGAAGGGCTTTGAATTTTGAGTGCTCCACTCTGGAGTCTGACCTGAAGCTAAGAGGGATTCTCAGAAAGATCTTTAACAGAAAAGAGGCATGATCACATTTGGTTACTGGAAGGTCACTTTGCCAATCGATGATTGACAGGTAAAGTCAGAGGAAGTGACATTCTAGAAGTCACTACAAAGGAAGGATGGATGCGGAAGGATGTTGCAGGATTTCAGGAGGGAAATGATGACAAGAACTAAGGCAATGGCCAGGTGAATGGGGAGGAGGCGATGGCCAGAGGGATGCTGAACCTGCAGGACTGTGACTGGCTGTGGAAGGTGAGGAAGGTGCAGGTATCTAGGATGATGTCTGGCTTTCTGTTTTGGTGATCTGGCTTCTTGGCAGTGCCATCGTCCAGAAGACAGGAGACGGAGAAGGCACATGTTTGGGGGAAAGGAGAGTAAAAAAGTACAGGCTCGTTTTGGAGGTGTTGGATTGAGATGCTGGTGGATCCAAGTGCTAGTTCGCGCCATGGCTGTGGAGAAGATTACTAAGGGACAGTGTTCTGATGAGAGGAAAAGAAGGCTGAATAGAGTCACCTGGAAACCTTTTAGAACACACGCGGCTTCCTTGAGCAATTAACAGACAAATATATGTGTAATGGGTCTGATGCCAC